>NC_141358.1:27534734-28122234 GCF_057382095.1 Aulonocara sp. 'chitande type north' Nkhata Bay
TTCCACTTTTTGGAAGGCTCCTCCTCCTCCTGCACTTGGCCCTGGGCTTGTAAGACCAGGCTGGCTGCAAACGGTGGCAGGTGGCTTCTCTTCACCATGGTCGGGGTGGTGAGGGCTCTGCCAACCTGCTCTATGAACAGACGCTGCCTGTAGTGCTTTGCTCTGTTCCAGTCCGGCTCCACAGTAGTGAACAGGACAAAAGCATTGTAGCAACTTATGTCAATCATGTGATACAGCAGACACATGGGCCAGCTACATGTGGAGTAGATTCCACAAACCAGCAAAAGAAAAAAAAATGATGACATGACATGAATAGATTTATACAGCCATAGACAAGAGATGCCCCCCCCCCCCCCCCCCCCCCCCACTTCTGTAACTATCAAAAATTATCATAATCACATCTATGTTATCAGATAACATGTCGAACTCCAGGCCTCGAGGGCCGGTGTCCTGCAGGTTTTAGATGTGTCCTTGATCCAACATAGCTGATTTAAATGACTGAATGACCTCCCCGACATGTCTTGAAGTTCTCCAGAGGCCTGGTAATGAACTGATCACTTCATTCAGGTGTGTTGACCCAGAGTGAGATCTAAAACCTGCAGGACACCGGCCCTCGAGGCCTGGAGTTCGACACCCCTGCTCTAAATTGAGTGTGCGCTTCATGGTGTCTGTGCAGAAGTGATATGTTTTTTTTATTTCAGGCGATAACGATATATATCACGATATAAGCCAAATAACTATATTTGTAAAATTTAAATGTGCCGTTGCTCACAAGTAAAATGTGAAATAATCAGCAGCTTGTTTTTATTTAAATATTTATTTCCCATAATAAGTTCAACAGGGTAGATGTAGTTAAGGAACATGAGACTTTTTCAGATAAATAAAGGCAAATATTGCAAACTACACAAAAGGCAGCCGCTAAAGCGTTTAAGTTTCAAAATAGAACAAACGAAACAGACTAAATTGTCAATTCCACTTAGAAACAAAATATTAATTCTAAAAATAAATCTTAGTTTGTTTTACAGAAGAACAGACAAAACTGACTAACTTTTGTCAATATCAAATAAACTGAGAACTAAAAGGAAATTCTCAATCTCTCCTTGTTGTATAGCTTAGCTTTTCAAACAGTTTTAACAGTTACTTTAGTCTGACAAAAGCCGAATGACGAATTAGCGCTTCCAGTCAGAGACTGAGGCTACGTCCACACGTACACGGGTATTTTTGAAAACTGAGATTTTCCGTTTTCGTTTTAAAAAATAATCCCGTCCACACATAAAGGCAGAAATGAAGGAAAACGCTGCTATGAACATGCCAAAGCAGCAGGTGGCGCTAGATTCCTAACTGTGCAGAAATGTTGGCCAATCAGAAGTCTAGAAGCCTCGGTGGGAAAAAGTAAACAAAGCTGGGGCATAGAAGCAGAACCGAGTCGTATGTGTGGAGTGACAGTAACTGTGTGTTTAAGTAAGCATTTAAACACTGCAGAGAGTAGAATTAACAGTATTGTAGAAATTCATTTCACCGAAACAATAACGTGGCGCACAGTGTGACGTCAAAAAATGCGCACACCTTTGACGCTGCGTTTTCTCCATTTTTCTAGTCCACACGTAAATGCAAAAACGGAGTTTTCAAAAATCTTCGTTTTCAGTGACCAAAAACGCCGTTTACGTGTGGACGAAAGGTGCAAACGCATATAAAAATCTGCGTTCTCAAAAATACCCGGGTACGTGTGGACGTAGCGCATGCACCAGTTTATTGTATTTCCAGACTTGCTTTCGGAACAATTTACAGTGCACGCTACTCTGTTTTTTGTCAGACTTAAAATAGCCGAAATACCTTCACACTACGGAACTTCTATGGCTCTTCCGTTCGACAATCTCTCCGGCGTTGGAACCATCATCTGTTTTCTCTTCGGTCACGCTCGGTTGATTTCCTCCATTACCCGGGCAGTACGGTGGCTGGCTGCTTCCCAAACAAATACACATGTGCGGCTTGGCACTTGTGCTGTACGTAACAAGTCACGTGACGTGACGCTGCGGCTGTGATTGGTTCGGCTCTGCGCTACGTAATTTGGATTGGCTGTTCTTTTTTTTTTTTTTTTTAAGAGGACAAGAGCGGTGAGGTCTATCGCGATAGTTTAATTTTTCTATCGAGAAAAAGTTATATCGCGATACATATCGTTATCGTTCTATCGCCCAGCTCTAGTGACCAGTAAGACCAGGCTGCAAACTATTCTCACAGACTTCAAAGGTGCCCCTGCATAAACGTGCTATACCATGCATCCAATAAGAGAGCGGAGGCTTTCTTCCTCTCTCCCTCCTGCACTGTTCCTGTGCTACTGGGAGTGTAATTACCGCCCCTCCCCCGTCTGCTCAGCAAACACATGGCTGTGTTTGCACCCCTCCCTCCTCTGCTCAGCGCAAACACTAGTGATGTGTGATACCACTGATTTCCTTTCCGATCCGATACCAAGTAATATTCAGGGTGGTATCGACAATACTGATCCGATACCGATACTTTGTACAAAAACGTATTTTATTTATTGTATCTCAAATTACAGCGTCATAATGATTACAGGACACCAGATTACTTGTTCTTATCACTTAATAATGCAGGGTTCATCATATAGAAATAAAAAAAAAAACTGAAGTTGTGCGCTATTTGAACACCTTGCCTGCCTGCAGCACTAAAGGACTCCGTGAGAGACGTCTGTCTCGCCCTAGCAGCACCTGTCCCTCTCCTCCTCTTCAGTTCGCCTCAACATATGCTCGTCATGTTCTGTGATATGATTTGTACTGAGATGTTTGACAAGGTTAGTGATGTTGCCACAACCTTACTTGCCAACCCTCCCGATTTTTCTGTGAGACCCGAATTTCAGTGCCCCTCCTGACAATCTCCCGGAGCCACAATTCTCCCGAATTTCTCCCGATTTTCCACCCAGACAACAAAATTGAAAAGCTATATCGCAGAATTCATAGCGCAGCCCAGCCAATTCCAGTTTCCAACAATGGCGGCAGCTACTTAGTTTTAATATTACTCTTATTTCTTTTTCTGGGTTGCAAAAAGACTTTTAACATATTTTCAGGTGAGAATGTAGCTGTGTAAACTTCAAATATCTGAGCCAACTGACACATCGTCTTCAAACCCCCGCGGTCTTTCGCTACTCGGGTTAAACATGAGATATAAGTCACTTTGATAACTTAAAAATGTTATTGTTTGGTTTTTTCTGTGTTTTATTTGTTCGTGAGTAAATCGGTTTGGCTGAGATTAAAGTTATTAGATTAGATTAAATTAAATGTAACTTTATAAATCCCTCGGCAGGGTTCCTCCGGGGTTTTCACACAGCTGAATAAACGTCAAACAGAAAACTGATTAAACTGAAGTGTGAGACGGTCGAGAATTTAAGTCAGCGCCCGGTTATATTTTAGATAGCAAGGAGCAGACGGCCGAGTTTCACTCCACCGAGGGAGCTCGTGACGTACTACCCGGCTTTCTTTAGACCACAAAGGGCGGGTCCTCAGGTGGAAGCAGCCTCTGAATTTGGACACCCCCGCTGTTTCCGGGCCGGCCAATAATAACGGTGACATTTAACGTATTTTATCCGATAAATAAACACTGCAAAATGTATTTATCACCCCCCCCCCAACAGCCCCTTTGAATGTCTCCCTAATTCTGAGGTCTCAAGGTTGGCAAGTATGCCCACAACACCTCACTTTTTTGCCACATGTATCGCAAACCACGTCTCAGCTGTTTGTGGCGGTAAAATACGTTCACACAATTACGCTCAGTAGTGATGTGCGGATCGATCCTGAAATATCGATTCCTCCGATATCAGTCATTTATGTTCTAGAATCGATTCTCACATTAAAATATCGATATATTAGTAATTTAGGGTAGATTTGTAGTTTATCATTAACAGGAACAGTGGAAAGAAACTATAACATTCGGATTGTCTACATTCAAAGGAACTACTTCCTCTTCCGCCTTTCATAGTCATGTGCAAAATACAGCTGTATAAATGTCGCAGCCCCTGGCGTGCGCACTCACAACAATGGCTGAGCATTAGTGATGTGCGATACCACTGATTTCCTTTCTGATCAATACCAAGTAAAATTCAGGGTGGTATCGACACACATGACTCTATTTACGCTCAGCCATCGTTGTGAGTGTGCTCGCCAGGGGCTGCTACACATTTATACAGCCGTATTTCCTATATGACTATGAAAGGCGTAAGAGGAAGTAGTTCCTTCCAATTTAGACGATCCGAATGATATAGTTTCTTTCCACTGTGTTCCTGTTAATAATAAACTACAAATTTACCCCAAAGTACTAAAATATAGATATTTTAATACGAGAATCAATTATAGAACAGAAATTACTCGTGTCGGAAGAATCGATATTTCAATATCGATCCGCACACCACTAGTGTAGACATGTGTTAGAAGGAAGGTGTCAGAAACCCAGCGAGCAGTGTGTGAAGAGACCTAATCCTAACCCCTGAGTCATTACTGAGTGTATGTGACCACATGATGAAGATGGACGTTCTTTAAATTTGTTCTAGAAGTACAAATTCAGGTAAGCAGACGTGCGTGGATGAGAGCTGAAACCAGGGGCAATGTATCAAAGCACCCCCAAAGATTTCTTACTTTTTTATGACAATATTACTGTTTGTGTGACACACTACTAAAAATATAAAAAGCATACAGTACTTGGTTGAGACGTAACATTTTAACAACAAAAGTATAGATACCCCCCTCCCAAAATGGTTTGTTCCAGCTCTCCCCTACTCTGGCTCTAGCACTCTTGCTGCCAGAGCAAGCGGAGGTGTAAGTGCCTGGCTTAAAACAAGACATGTTAGATGCATTTAACCTTCAGCTACTCTTTATATAGTTAGGTAGGAGTCAGACCATGTTTCTTTTTAGCTGAAAAACATTACACCAGGTAACTTGCAGTGTTGAAAACTTTTCTGTTGATGTTTGCTACCCTACAATCCTACGCCCTACTCTTTAGTAAAATCAGTGACATCTGACTGTCCTGTTGCTCCCATTGAAATGTATACAGCCTATTTAAAATCTAAAACTTAAAATTGTCTGTAACCTACTGTTGTTACCTACTGTCCTGTTTGAAATGGATACTAACTAGCTAACTGAGTGAATGCCCAATAACCAGTGTTGGGAAGGTTACTTTTAAAATGTATTCCATTACAGAATACATGCCCCAAAATGTATTCTGTAACGTATTCCGTTACGTTACTCGATGAGAGTAACATATTCTGAATACTTTGGATTACTTAATGCAGACCTTCCCAAAGTGTGGGGCCTAGGGGACGCAGAGCCATGGCAGGGGGGGCGCGGGATGACAGGGGGGGGGGGGGGGGGGGGGGACAAAACGCTTGGACACTGCTAGCACGGACGCCTACAGAAACGCAAAGCAGGAGATGAAGCATAGCTGAATATGTTTCCAAATCAACTTCATTCGTGATTTTTAGTTCACAAACACTTCTTGTAATGACTAACTACTCCTGACAATTTGGAGATATACATACTATACTATACTTTATACAGTACAGTTACAGCGGGCTACAAATAATATCAGGCTGATCCTGCCACGATTTGTTCCCCCGGTTCAAATCACGGACAAACAGTATCCCAGTTGTTTATGTTTTTAAACCTATTTTGCACAGAGGCATTTTTGGAAAAATGTATTGATAGCAATGTTGAAATTTATTACACAGGAAAAAAAACAAAACAACTACAAGTAAAATAATCACACTGTGATGCCTCTGCCTTTCTAAATGGAGGGGCAGTAACTGCATGTGTATGTAAGCATGTAAAACCTGCAGATAGTCAGATTAACAGTATTTTGTCTCTATCTGCCAATCTGCAATTCCTCTCATGTAAACAATAACGTGGCACACAGCGTGACGTGAAAAAAGGCACATACCTTTGACACTGCATGAGGAACTCTGTATTCCTCATCCACACGGAAACGCAAAAAAGGAGTTTTTAAAAAAATCTCTCCGTTTTCAGTGATTCGAAAAGTCGTTTACGTGTGGACGAAACAGCTGCGTTTTCAAAAATACCCGTGTAGGTGCGGACGTAGCGTAAAAGAGTTAGTTATTTATTTTCTTACTACCTGCAATTTATTGCAGATTACTTGTACTTGCTTAATTGTTTACTAAATGTTTGAGGTGTGAAATAAACCGCAATGGAGCAAAATATGGGTGTGTGTGGTTGGAGGATGTGTGCGTGCATGTGTGCGCGTGCACGCGCGGGGGGGGGGAGGGGGGCGCAACATTTTTCTTGTAAAACAAAGGGGGGCGCAGCAAAAACAAGTTTGGGAACCACTGACTTAATATATTATCATGCTGTTTACAACTACGTGAATGTGCTATTGCTGTGATTTATTACTGTTACTGAAGGTCCGCGGCTCCGAACTGTAGTAAAGGGACCTCTGACTAACACGTCAGGAGCACGTCAGGTTCCGTGTCGGGCTCGTAGCCGAAAACTAGCTTTACTTTGTTGTCTGGGTCAACTTTGCTTGCGAGAGACAGAGAGAGGCGTTGAAAGGCTGCTCCAACGGAACTTATTGTTTCAGAGGAAAACAGCAACACAGCGTACAGTCGAGTCTTAATAGCTTACTTACAACTGGGCTCCTCAGGCACTCTTCTTGGCTGCAGTGGTTATTATTATATTTACATGCTTCCAGCTCCCGCTTTTGCTCGATGACAACTCGTACTTTCCCTTTTTCTCCCTCCCTCGCTCACAGACACATAACGGGTATGGCAGTCCATTCTCCCTGCAGCACGGACTACACTGCCCATGATGCTACATTCTTTAGAGCTATGCTTGTAGCATTCTGCCTATTAGCTTAGCACAACAACAACAACAAAAAGGCGCTCTCTCAGTCAGGAAACACGCAGAGAGAGAGCGTCACCCTGTAACCATGGCAACCGTAACGCTGCCGCCTGGAACAACAGAACATAGCTGTCAAACAAAACCAAAACAGTCCTGACCCATGACAATATGAAACAGGAAAGTACCGCTGTGCAATCCATTTATTTCAACAAAGTAACTGTATTCTAAATACCACCTTTTTAAACGGTAACTGTAACGGAATACAGTTACTCATATTTTGTATTTTAAATACGTAACGCGGTACATGTATCCCGTTACTCCCCAACACTGCCAATAACCTTATAACTCCCGTTGTGTGTGTGTGTGTGTGTGTGTGTGTGTGTGTGTGTGTGTGTGTGTGTACAGAGCGACAGCCAGGTTCATAATGGATATAAGGAAGTTTATTCAAAAAAAAAAAGGAGCCACATTCAGGTAAAAGTGTAAAATCAAATGATCTGTCTCTCAAGAATAATGTTGGATCAGTATTTCAATGTTTATATCTTTTATTAGATGTTCATGTGGTTTGGTTATTTCCCTTTTGGTTGAAAGTACACTGAGAGAGGACTTTTTGTTAGTGATCTTAATATAATTTTTTTCACATTAATGTAATTTTTCATCTAATTGAATCTATTTGTGTATGTTTGTCAGTCTAAAGAGGGAGAGAGGAAAGAGGGAAATGTGAGGAGAAAGTACAAGGTCAGGAAGAACCAGGTAAGAAAACAGACAGGGAACAGTGACAGGCAAAACAGAAACTGTTAAACTGACAAAGAGAAAAAAACTGATTTTACTCTTACAGTCTGGAAGTTGTGTCCTCCCTATATTAAAGCTGCTATACAGAATCTGCAAAACAAACTGGGTTGAAACGTTTTTGACCCTCTTTAACAACACTCCAACATAACATTATAATTGATTGGGGAGATTAAAATTAATGATATATCCTTATGTGGTTCAGCCACAACTCTACTAAAACCTCAGCCAGTAATAGGTAGGCCAACTTTTGGACCGTCCAGTTGTCTGTATGACTGCCGCAGTACGTGCACCACATTTGCACACTATCAGAAAGTGCCAAACAGCCCTGGTGGAGTGAGGAACTGTAAAGAGAAGCAGAGCGCTCTGTTTATATTCTAAAAATGTTTTAAGCTAGCTTGTTTCAAAGATTCTGTACTGCAGCTTTAAATGTTTTCCAAAAGCACACATACACTTACCTTATCAGTGTTTCTCAAACTTTTTACAGTGTGTACCACCTGAGAAAATGTCAAGCTCTCCCAAGTACCACTATGAAGGCATCAAACTCATAAATCTTACAACACAAAATTAGTATCTGCAGTAAAGATTTTTTTTTCATACATTGTATACATTCTACCACAGGCAAAGTTGCCTCCATTTTTATAGTTTTTTATTAATATTTTGTAATAATTTATTCTGTTTTGGGAGGAGGTTTTTTTTTATGTATCTGTATTATATTGTTTACTTTTTACTCACTATGAGCATCATTCATTATTCTCCCCCAGTAATTAAGGTTAAGAGATGTATTTTTTTTTTTATTCCAATCCATTCTTCTTTTGCAGCATTTAAATAACCTTTATCAGATTTGATGGTTTTGTTACAGACTTTTCAAAAAGGTGTTTTGCTTTTCTTTCACGAATGTGGGGATTCAATTGTGTTAAAATGTACAAAACAGTGATGTCATGTTTTGTGACGAGGACCCAGGCACAGAGAGACTTGATGAATTTAAGAATCTTATGATTTAATAAAGAAATCGGAAAACTTCTGATTGGTGGAGGGGTCTCACATTTTCCCTGTTCTGTTTTTCACTAGTGTTGCATATGCTGGGGTCAGTGACATGTGACCATACATACAACCTTACAGAGGCTGCATCATGTGCCATCCTGGAGGAACTGGACTACCTAGTCCAGTTCCTCCAGGATGGCACATGATTACGTGCTAATGGCAGGTTTATGTGCCTCCCAGCACAGTCTCAGGAGCACGAAGGAGACTCCAGGAGCGCTGCGCAGGGCTGCAGAAGGCCTTGACTCATCAGCAGGACTGGTGTCTGCTCCTCTGTGCACGGAGGAAGAGGATGAGCGCCAAAAGAGCTATGCTGGTGTGAACGCCTTACCAAACAGACTTCATGAGGGCGACATGAGTCCTCGTTCAGTATGACTGGTTTGGGGATACTGAGAATATGCAGGAAGCTCTGGAGGATGATTCGAGCGATGCAACTGAGTGGACCTCATGCTCACCTGACCAAAATCCATTAGAATACCTCTGGGACGTTATGTTTGGGCAAAGTGGACTCACCTGTAGGTGGATTGTTTTCATTTCCATCAAACGATGTGGCATCTTTCATTTGTCAGAGCACATCTGTTGTGTTTTTAATGTGTAAAGATGTCCCACTTTAAACATGCATTAGGCAATGTTTCATATATTAAACACTTTTTATTGCCAGTGTGTGAACAGAAAAAAAAAAACAGAAAAAATATGTTTAGCTGTACTTCTCTGCTCTTTGCCATTAAATGGACTGAAGGAAGGAATGAAGGACTTAATCTCTTCTTTTAAGGCCGTTTTCCTTTGATTGGCAGTGCCTCTGCTTGCTCAGCAGGGGAGTGGACGTTGGGTATAGGTGAAATGAGTTCTGCTCTCCATTAAATCATCCTGATCCAAGAGTCGAAAAACCTGTAATCAACTGTTTGTGCACACACTGAGCCGAGTATTAGAAACTCGTTTAACAGGAACACCCACCATGGAATAGGAAGTGCGTGAAAGGAAGGAATAAAAGGTTCCCCTTACACGTACGTTCTCATTTTGAGCAATTATCAAAGAAGTTAATATTTTACTGTTCTGCAGGTATCTCAGGGGCTCTCTCAGTAAGCCAGTTACTCTGGTTATATCTGTAAGGGGGCGTGAGGGGCCTAGCCTTGGGACCCTTAAACCCTTAATTCAGCTTTTCTCTGAGTTAAAGCATTACATCAGAGGATTTGATGTCCTGACAGTAAGCTCTGAGAAAGCTGTGCTGTGATCAGTCTGTAATCAGATTCACAGAGAGCTGTAGGCTTTAATCTCTTCCTCCAGCTGTTTCCTCACTCATACGAGCACAGAAATCATCCACAGGAAGTTTGGAAAGCTTTTCCTCAAGTGTCACATGTCTCCCCTCATCCTCAGACTGAAGTTTAATGATTTATGAAGCTGCAGAGGGACACATCCTCATCGGTAGGTTGGACATCAGCTTAATGAGGTTTCTGACTGCCTTTTCTTAATCCTTCAGATGATCCGCTGGACTCTCGTTGTTTTAAAGGCATTTGTGTCACTGGATGAAACAAAAGTTACACAACGAGGGGCAAAATTCACATGGGAAACCGACATCAGTGTCAGCATTAACTCATTGTTTAGCTGAAAGTCTTCCTCGGCAGAAAGGGGAAACCAATCCATGACCACAACCAGGTGTGTACTGTAAATATGCTGTGCTGCTTGATGGCACCTTCTTCCAAATGTAATTCAGAACAAATTAACATTTCTGTAATTTTTCACTTTTTTTTCTCTTTTTTTTTTTGCTGTTGCTTTGCTGTCTGTGAAATCCATCAGCCGCCCACAGTGACATTAATTTTCTGTTTAGTAAATCCAAATATTTACAACCAAATTCTGCTGAGTCTTTAATATGTAAATTAATTTATTCTCAGATGATGTTCTCAGATCTAGATGCGTGCTTGACCATCCAGGGGGAAAAGTTGATTCTGTTTATCTGGACCAATATTCCCTCTAAGCTGCACGCATGCGCAATCGCACACTGCTGGCATGGTCTGCGCACAGAAAATCTGCACTGCGGACACAAAAAAAAATCCAACCTGAATTGAAATCAAAATAAATACACAACAATTCATTCTGTGCTTTTTTGCTGTGTGAGTCAGTAGTGACCGGTGACTGGCTGCTCCTGCCAGTGATGCGATTCACATTTGTATTTATGCAGCTAATCAACAAGCTGTGACAGCATCCTTATGTGCCGACACCGTTGTTTTAGCTAGCAAAGCGGTGTGGCCGATGTGGAGTGAAGACATGCTAATGACAACGTGTGCAAACATTGGAGATGTGAGCAGGACAGACGGAAAAATTAAGGTGAAGTTTAAGTTCTCAGTCAGATTTGTACGGAAGAGGATTAAGGCCACTGGAAAAAAAAGAAAAAGAATTCTGACTTTAATCTCAGAATTCTGACTTTTTTCTCAGAATTCTGAGATTAAAGTCAGAATTCTGACTTTTTTCAGAAGGACTGACAGACTGAAGATCTGCTTTGTGGGCTGGACCTCTTCAGACACCAGAATGAAAGCAGAACCTGCAATATGACTCACAACACCTCTCTGAGGTTTGACTGAGTCAAAAGAGTTTGTGATCCAACTGCATGTTGGAGGCCAAAGGTCAGCTGCTGGCTGTGAGAGGTAGGTCCTTGGGTCAGTCTGAATGTGACAAACACACTGTCAGTTGCTGAGGAGTCGAGTCCTTTTTAATAACGCTTTGGCACACGAGTCCCAGATCAGTTACAGATGCTAGCCCTCGAGCAGAGAGGGTTGGTGTTCTGTGCTGTGGCTCGAATGCAGGCTGAGATCACAAGAAGACCTGCGAGCTGCTGATGTTTCATGTGTATGACGATGTGAAGAGAAGGAAGCTGAATGCAGAGGTCAGTGTGACAGAGCGACAACAGGAATGTGACATCACTTAGATGTGTTTCTAATGTGGCAGCACAGTTTTCACTTTATTGTTTCTGACTTCAGGTGGTGCTCTCCGCCTCTGCCGCCAGGCCATGTTACACCACAGTTCAAGAGGGGGGCAATGAACGTGTCACAGGTGCGACTCACCTGACTTGACTACACCTGAGTGTGTGGTCAGGTGAGTCTGAGGAGGAGGACCTGTGTCCGTCACATGTCTGCTGGGACTCTACAGACACACAAATCTTGATGCAGGTGTAAAAACCACTGATGTTTGGAAATGCTGAGCTGGATTTGATCCAAACCTTCTGCTGTATTTATTTTTGTTTCATTCTCTATTTTCTGTAACAGAATGAAATAAATCAGGTTAAATTGTTTTCATTTGTCAGTGATGACAGTCATGCACCTGAGGGCATCATCAAACTGTTTTCATCTGAACCAAATATTTGCATAGATGTAAGATTATCTACAGCTGTTTTCAGTACCACTGATGTTAATTTAGTGTCTTTCTCTCCAGCTGATCTGAGTTAACTTGAGTAACTACCACCAGCTGCTTTGGCCTGTTCTTTTCTGTATCACATGGTGGCGCAGTGAGTCACTGTAACTTTCATTTAATTAGAGTTTATTTCCTGTAAACAAATATTAAATGATTTCTAACCAACTGCATCAATCTGTCTGTGATTAGCCGTCCACACTGAGCTCTGACAGCTGTACAAATAGCGTTGTTCCTGAAGTCACACCTTGGTATTTTGGTAAATCCAGATTTATTTATCTCAGTCCTGCAAACGGGAAGCCGGATTTTCAGGTCATTAACTGAGGCATGAAAATGTGCGGCCTCTCCTACTTCCTGTCAAACAGCAAGTTTGTCTCCACATAGGATTCCAGGAGCTCGGGAATCTGACGGCGTATCTCTGCTTTGAATCCTCGGTTTTGTGACGACAATCACAAACCTTCAGATTCTGTTTGCTGTCTTGACCCAAAAGAAGATGGCTGCCACACAGATCTGTTTCTCCGATCCTGTTTTTTCTGATCATATGCCAGTTCTGTTTGACATCTCTTTATCTAGAAATGAATTCAAGGGGCTTGTCCCTGCAAAGACATCTCATTTGTTAAATTGTTCCACGGCAGCACGGTTCTCCACCTACTATAATCAGTTCTCCATTCCTGAGACACTCCAATACGTAGAGGAACTCAGTTTTTGGTTTCATACCACTTGTCAGACTGTCTTGGATATTGTTGCTCCTCTAAAAATTAAGCATCCTAAGACAAAGCTTGAACCCTGGTTGAACGATGAAACCCGTGCTGTGAGGCGTGAATGTCGTAGGGCTGAGCGGAGATGGAAAAAAGATAACTTACAGGTCTCTTTACAAAGTTTAAGAGAGTGCTGGGCCTTATATCAGCTTACAATAAAAGAAGCAAAGCGGAAACACTTTGCAAATATTATTATGGTGAATTATCAGAAACCACACATATTGTTTAAGTCAATTGAGACTATTTTAAGCCCTCCCTCTGCTCTTAGTTTTGAGCCTTCACTTGAAATGTGTGAAAGGTTTCTGCACTTCTTTATAAACAAGGTAGCCTTGGCTAGGGCGCAGATTATTTTGCCCACATCTGACCCCTCTGATCTTCCAGTTTGCTCAGCTGTCTTTCAACAGTTTGAGTTGGTTACTCTTGCTCAGCTACAGGAGGTGGTGGTTCATTTAAAGCCTGTAGGCTCACCTTATGATCCTATCCCTCCCCTTTTGCTGAAAGAAGTTTTTTCTACCTTAGGTCCAACTATTTTAACCATTTTAAATAGCAGCCTTACTTCAGGTGTGGTTCCAAAGAATTTCAAAGATGCAATTGTGCAACCACTTCTTAAGAAACCTGGGCTAGATACAAACGCTGTTGAGAATTTTAGACCAATATCTAAGCTGCCCTTTTTATCTAAAGTCTTGGAAAAAATTGTATATGACCAATTGATCTCATACTTGAATGCACAAAATGTTCAGGAGATTTTTCAATCTGGTTTTAAAGCAATGCATAGCACTGAATCAGCACTTTTAAGAATTTTTAATGATATATTTTTATCATGTGATTCTGGTGAAAGTGTCATTCTTATTTTACTCGATTTAACTGCTGCATTTGACACTGTAGACCATGAAATTTTAATCTCACGTTTGGAGCAGTGTGTCGGTATAACACGTGTGGCTCTGAAATGGTTCAGGTCTTACTTAACAAACCGAACCTTTTCAGTTCGCTTAGGAAACTGTGAGTCCTCCCAAGCTCCGTTGTCTCATGGAGTACCACAGGGTTCCATTCTGGGCCCTATCCTGTTTTCACTTTATTTACTTCCATTGGGCTCAATTTTTAGAAAACACAGACTCTCGTTTCACTGTTATGCAGATGACTGCCAGATTTATGTTCCTCTTAAAAAGAAAGATGGGTCGTCTGTAAATCGTTTACAAACATGTCTGGAGGACGTCAAGTCGTGGTTGGCGCTAAACTTTCTTTGTTTTAATGATTCTAAAACTGAAGTAATGGTGTTCAGACCTGCCTCCACTGCTGTTCTGTGTGTTGATTTGCAATCCCTGAAATCATTCTGTAAACCAGAGATTGTTAATCTGGGTTTTAAAATGGATCCTGAGCTTAAGCTTGAAAGCCAGATCGGGTTGGTTGTAAGGTCTAGTTTCTTTCATCTGAGGCAACTGGCCAAAATTAAGCACTTTCTTACGAGACAGCAATTTGAAACAGTAATCCACGCTTTTGTAACCGTTCGGCTGGATTACTGTAATTCTCTTTATTTTGGGGTGAGTCGATCTTCTGTTCTTCGGCTGCAGTTAGTCCAGAATGCTGCTGCACGCCTTTTAACTGGCACTCATAGATACGAGCATATCACCCCAGTTTTATATTCACTTCATTGGCTGCCCGTGCATTTTAGGATCCATTTTAAGATGCTTTTATTTGTTTTTAAATGTTTGTCCAATGCTGCCCCTGTGTACCTCTCTGAGCTTCTTCATCCATACATACCTTCCCGGTCCCTCAGGTCGGCAGACCAGCTCCTCCTGAGTGTGCCCAGGACTAATCGTAAGCTCAGAGGGGATCGGGCGTTTGCTGTGGCAGCACCAAAATTGTGGAATGAGTTGCCTTTACATGTTAGACAGGCACCTTCCTTATCTGTTTTTAAATCACGTCTTAAAACATATTTATTTACCTTGGCTTTTAGCACAGCAGGACTTGTGGATGTCTCTTAATACGTTTCTTATTAATTATATTACTTTTAATTTTAAGATATTTTATATGTAATTTAAACTGTTTCCTCTCTGTTTTATATTTGTAGCACTTTGGTCAACATAGTTGGATGTAAAGTGCGTTATAAATAAAGATGCTATGCTATGCTATGCTATTTTGATGGGGCGAATGATCAGATTTCACAAACAAACAGAAAATCATTTATGAAGCTGATCTTTAGACCCGTTGAGGAAAAACCTGCTGCAGACACATGATCTAAGACGGCTGAGGTGCACTGGCACAACACAACCTCAGTGATACATCACCTGCCAGTAGAGATGCTTAGGTCACTCAGCCTTGGCACAAAAGGCGGTGAAGACAACGTGTGCAGGAAAGAGGTGAGCGGGATGGCATAGACCTTCCCAGCAAATGCCTATTCGATCCAAAATAAGACGGAAGAATGAGACTGTCTCACAGGCTGTTCACCTGCTACTGCATGATGTAAAGCTCAGGGCTTCACTGTGCAACTGGTTGTTGAGAGCTCAGCCTGATGTCCAATAACGACAGTCTGCTTACAGGAAGTGGGTGAATCTGCAGTCCGCTGCTCTGACCAGAGAGGAGATGACTGTGGACTCCAACACTGGTCTGCGCACAAACACACTCCATGTTTCTGTTGATCTGAATGATTATGGTATTTTCATAGGTTTTAGTTTAATGAAACAAATCAATCTTCTTCTACTCAAAAAACTGATCATGACAGAGACATGAAGATTCATCATGAGACTGATCAACAGGACATTTTAAATCAGAGTAAAGTTGTTTCTAAAACTTTAACGTTACTCATGTAAATAAAAACAAACACTTCTGTCTTCTAAATCTGTTCAACTCTAACGCTGCATGAATGAAGTTAGCAGCTGGAAAACATCTCTGTGTGAGAGTGATTCAAACAACACCAATAAAATACCACTGATGTGTTTTACGTGGATTTCAAACAGTACAGATGTTATTCTGATATGAAATGTCGATGTTTTATAGTTTGTAAATAAAGGCACCTCCATATTGGAGCCACTGCGTGGCAGTGATGCATCCTTGAACCTGTGTGACTTTGCCTGTGTGACAACAAAACTATCGACTACACTACTCACTAACTTCACAACACAAAACACTAACTTTAAACTCCAAACACGCTAAAAGTCACAATTCTTTCACATCTCAAAACTTTCTTTCTCTCTCTCGCTCTTTTGCTCTCTCTCTCTTTCGCTGCCATCACTCATAAAACTTCTCCGCCTTTCTAAACAATCAAATGCCATGATGCCGTATTATTATTATTTTTTTATTTGATTTACCATTTTTCCCCCAGTAAATATAAACAACAATAGTATTCAGGAAAAAGCTTTACGTATATATTTTTTTCATAACTCTGGCTTTATAGCCTATCAACACAATTTAAAAACTAGTATATAGTTTGAAGTCCACACTTTTTATACAAAAATGGAGAATCGGGGTTGTTTTGGGTTGAAAGCATCTTGTTACTATGTCATCTTAAATTGGTCATGCGATTGGTTTACCTTGACTATTTTATTCTTCCTCAGCCAATCAGCAGCACAATCGTCTGTGTTGAAAAATAGTAATGAGTCCACACCGCATTTTCTTGTTAGTAACAGCGTTTTAACGATAGAAATGGTAATTATTCAGATTAGTTACTGTTATTCCCATCACTGATGGGAATAACACTGATGGGAATAACAGTAACCACTAATCATTTCTACCACTCATAAATGGTAAATGGACTGATTCTTATATAGCGCTTTTCTACTCTCCTGGAGTACTCAAAGCGCTGTATGCAACGCTGTATACAAACTAGTGACGGTATTTAATAATCTATATCCACAAATGAAAATTGTAAATAAATGACATTAGATGAGCACAAATCTACGGAAGAGGATTAGGGCCACTGGGAAAAAAAAAGGATTCTGACTTTAATCTCAGAATTCTGACTTTAATCTCAGAATTCTGACTTTTTTCTCAGAATTCTGACTTTAATCTCAGAATTCTGACTTTAATCTCAGAATTCTGACTTTTTTCTCAGAATTATGACTTTAATCTCAGAATTCTGACTTTTTTCTCAGAATTATGACTTTAATCTCAGAATTATGACTTTTTTCTCAGAATTCTGACTTTAATCTCAGAATTCTGACTTTTTTCTCAGAATTCTGACTTTAATCTCAGAATTTTGAGGTGGGCACCTGCAGGCTTCCAGCTTCAGTGACAGCGATGTGTCCAGTTTGGCAGGTGGAGAACTAATTCACTAAATATGGTGGATATAAGTGATTTTTTGCGTGGCCGAGGGGTCCCGAAGATGCTATTTTATTAATGGAAGAGCAGAAGGTGAGTAACAAAAAGAGAAATCGTTTGGTGTCTCCTATTTCTACAGGAAAACAGTTACGGTACAGTTACGGTTAGCATGCTTGTTAGCTTATAATGTTATATAGGAATGAACGTGTTTCACGATGTTACAGTATACTAGGTGAATTGACGTTTTAACTGTTGTTGATCGCAGGATCATCCCAGATGGGTTCGTTGCATTTTATTTTATTGTTCTACTATTTCAGAGTTTTTCAAGGCAGTTAAACGGAGCTGTGTTACAGATGCTAGCCGCCTGCCAATATCACTGATATATTTGATGTGTACAAGTAAGTTACACTTAGTACAGCGGAGGGGAGAAACTGTAATGAATGTTTATGCGGATATTTCACTCAGAAAAATGGGTGGCGTTCATACACAGCCACCAACACAGCCCCGGTTGTTGTTCTGACGGTGGCCGACTGACGATCCCCTCACAACATGTTAGCTAACACAAACTAATGTAGTGCATGTAACTGTGTGTATACATTAGTGGTACAGTGTCGGAAGAAATGAGCAAACTGTTAACTGTTTATAATGTCAGAATGACATCATCGTTCTCCTGCACTGTGTAATGTATGTCAGCTCAAGAAGGAAATCATATCTTATACTCTGAGCTGCCCAGTGCACTTAACGCCTACGTGTGGAAATGGTAGGCTACACTACAGTTAACTACCGGTAAAAAACTTAATACAGTATTTGATTTTTTTTTTTTATAGAACAATAAAATAAAAAGTGCTGGCTGAGGAGCGCTGCCGCGTTGAACTTTGACCTCGGAGTGACGTGACGTATGTTCGCACAACCAATAGAAGTGCAGAAAGTCGCAAATCAGGCATATTGTTCGCATAAACACAAAAGTAAATAAATAAATAACGAAATAATCCCGATATTGTGCCAAAGACTGATTTACAATGTTACTTTGTGTTCTATGTGTAATACCTTTGCTTAAATGACTAAATGGACTGTGTATTTATGACTCTGCGTTATAGTCCTGCATACATAAGTAACATTCATATGTACAGATAAAAATGTACAGAGATATGTACACAAGCGTGTACACAAAAGTCTACTGCTGATCGAGCTGCTCAGTGGTCGTACAGTCTCATGCAGAGAGCGTGGAGGTGTTGTCCGTTGCCATTCCACCACTCCAGCAGACCACAACATAAAAGACAGCAGACGCCACCACAGTGTCGTAGAACATCCTTAGAAGACGTACTACCTACATCATAACCAATCAAGTCCTGCTTTTTTTAAATACAGAAGAGGATTTATTATTTACTGAAAGGCTATGCCTTAGTTTGCTTCTTTCATTATTGTGTTTCGCCCTGCATAAAATAGATAGCTTTTCTGACAACTACAGTCAGTACTCTCCTACTGGCATTAGCAGTGACCTAACAGCCTTAACCGTAATATTGCTTTGCAGTGTAAATGTTGCAGAAAATGACTGTCTTTTCTTTCTTCTTGTGTGCAGATTGACTGTGACGTCATAGCACTGATGGATGATGCAACTTTGGCAAACTACATGCCCTCGTACGGAGACCGAATTGCCCTCTTCAATTTCTGCAAAAGCAAGCAACCACTGTCAAAAAGAAAACTAGGACTTCTGCAAAAAGTTTGTGAGAAAATGCAAACCAGAAAAGAAAGTCCAAAGGAGAACACTTCACATACAGATGCAGGAATAAGACAGACAAAGAAGCAAAAGGCAACACGAAATGTTGAGATAGGATGGATACACAGTGATGGAAAAATAGCCAAACAGGTGAGAGCGAAGCAGGGAGGTGGCACTAGAAAATTCAAATGGCCACTGATGCTGGATTAAAAGATATTGTTCAGGAAGGAAAGAAACTTTTTTTTCCTGATGGCATATCTCCTAAGGGATGTGAAACAGATTTTGAGTTTGAGGTTTGGGACTTTAAACAGAACCACCTTACTGATGATACCTGCCAGTCTATTGGCAATATGTATGAGGCAGCGAGACTGACAATGTTACGCTTCTACATTGCAACAAAACCAAAAAATCCTGAAGAAGATGCCAGCGAGACATCTGAAGTGGTGTTTGTCTCAGCAAACAGTGGCAGTGACATTAATCCATTGCAAGTGGGGGAAGTCAGGGGTAATTTTGATGAAGTCATCGCTGGTTCAGGAATTTTAGATGATCCAGAAATTACTTTTGGTCCAATTTTTGATGCTGAAGAAGATACAGAAGACACATTAGTCTATGAGGGTTTTCTTGTCCCCCTCAGTCCACCTAATTCAGAGAACGTAATAACAATCACCATACGTCATACTGACACTTTACATGACATGATTACTGCTTTCTTTGATGAGGAGATTTTGAGCAAAACACTGAATGTGAAGCGCATACTTCCAGACAACACAGAAGAACCAGGCACTGGATCAGGAATACTAAGAGATGTACTCACATGCTTCTGGCATGAATTTTATGAGCGATGCACCCTACGTGCAACCGTTAAAGTGCCATTCATTCGCCATGATTTTCCTGCTGAAAAATGGAAGGCAGTTGGGCGAATACTCTTGAAAGGTTACCAAGAATGTCAGTATTTTCCAAATAAACTTGCAATCCCTTTTCTGGAACAAGTGCTTTTCAGTGGTGTTTACAGTGATCTTAAAGCACACTTTCTACAGTTTGTCAGCAGCCAAGAATGTGATGTTTTGATGGAAGCAGTAAAAGATTTCTCTGCAGTTGACTTGGATGATCTTGTGGAAGTTCTTGACAGTTATGGCTGTAGAAAAAGAATCACTGCTGAGACTCTTCCTACAATCCTTGATGAAATAGCACACAAAGAGCTTGTCCAAAAACCATTGTTTGTTATTGACTGCTGGAGGGAGATCATCGACTCCCATATCTCCCTCAGTCCGGAGGGTCTGACCAAATTATTCTCTGAACTGCAACCAACTTCAAAAAAAGTGTGCCAGCTACTGAAATTTGCTGTGGATTTGACTCCACAACAAAAAGAAGTGAAAAATCATCTCAAAAGATTCATCAGAGAGCTGGATAACATTAAACTTCAGAAATGTATGCGTTTCTGCACCGGATCTGACCTTATAGTAACAAACAGTATTTATGTGGAATTTCAAGATATGACAGAATTTACAAGAAGACCAGTCGGACACACGTGTGGGAATGTTCTGCAGCTAGCTAACAGCTATGAAAACTTCCCAGACTTTCGTTCTGAATTTAATGCAGTTCTTGAAAGTAATGTCTGGGTGATGGACATTGTTTACTCTCACAGCAATGCGCTACATTTGAACTGCTCATGCACACTAGACCATAACTGTAAAGAGATGTTAGGAATATGTATTTTTATGTATTTTGAACTTATACAGTATACTTTTTTTAATTAGAGAGAAGTTTCTCATCTCTGTTAGAAGTCCAGTTTTGGCTAATATTTCATTTTGTTTTATCATTTTGAGTTTTACATGATACAGTCACAAAACAAAACGAACGGGTACACTGTTTACTACCATATCCAGAGCTGTCTTCACCAAATCCAAGCTTTCCAGCTGTAAGACAGAAACCTTCAGCAAAAGCATGAAGAAAGATTATTAAAGATCTATAAACTATAATTAAACTGCTCTTAAACTTTCTTTGATGCACCATGTGTGGTGTGAGAGCTCAGCACAGTCAAATACTTTTGTAAGTAATTAGTAGTAAGACTAATTCATTCAGATGGTATTTTCTTATTAGGTCAGGGCTAAAACTGAACATAGTTATAACGTAAAAGTACTGCTGTTATGCAACACTGTATTGTAAAAGGAATAAGTACAATTTTATACTTTAGCATTTGTCATGTCTGAAAATATTTTGCTTTACAGTATATGCAATTTTTAGTTAAGGTAGGTTAAGGTATCAAAGTTTGTCATTTGTTGTTGATTACAAAGGTTCCATTTCAAGTTGGTGAAAATATTTTTTAAAATTCCAGTATTTTCTTAATGCCATATTGTTTCTAAGCATACCTGTTATTCATCCATCAAATTCATTCAAGCTGCTTAAAGGATTCAGTCTGTTTTGAAGACGGTTATTGATTACTGAGATCATAAATAAACACTGTACAGTTCAGTGCAGTGGTCAAGTGCTGTGATTATTCAGGCATCCTTTTGTAATGCCAAATTGTCATGTTCTCAGATATAGTATTAATCTTAACACCTGAAAAAATGTCTTGTTACTGCCAGAAATTATGCATTTTTATTTGTATGCATGTATGTTCTCAGCCATTCACACTTGTTTTTATTTCTATACCATAGATGACACTGGAGGAATATGTGATACCACAATAGCCAGTGTTCATGGTCTTTACAGTAAGTCACTGATGTATACTGATGCATAACAAGACTGTATGAGATCTATAAGTTTGTTTTAAAAGTTGAGTCATTCTTGTTACAGGGCAGTTTATATGGTTATGAGACTTAGCCATGTTATTGGCGTTGGCAAGAACAGGTTTCTTGTAAACTTTTTTTCAATAAAATGTTACTGTACACAGTACATTTGTATTGTTGTTTTGAATTTGTTCATCAAGCTCCTTATCTATTTGAACATGCCAGAATTCAAGAGACTGCCACACATGAGCTCAGTAACATGGAAGAATACCATTTATTTTTAATTTCAAACATTTCATAAAGATACACAAATATAAATGTAAAACATGTTGCACTTAATGTGACAATAACTTGGTTCCACTTGCAGGAACTGTTTTGTTGCACTGTTGCTGGGATACTACAAATAAAAGTCAAAATATTTTTGGTATGTTTCTTATCATTTTAGGATTCATGATATAAAGGAGCCTTGTGTACGACAGCTCACACTGAATCAGTATAGCAATGACTCATGGTCATTTTACATGAAAACCAGCTAAAATATCTTACAACTAACAAGTGAAATACATTAATAATTAAGTGATGGACCTTCATATGGGTAAATGATTATAATAGCTTTGCTTTAATATAATTGCACTAAAAGCTCCCCAAAAGGCATAACGACTTTAAATATTAACAATGATACGTTTATAGAAACATGCTGTTGTCAAGACCTAGAACTGTTAATGCTACTATGGTTTGCTGAAACATACCACAGATAACCCGGGCACTTAGCATATCATATGCTGGTGCCTGGGTTTCCATCCATGAATATTAAGAGTAAAGGTTGATACAGAAAACAATGAGCAGGGAGCTGGTCAGTTTATATTTTATATACTATGCACATGTCTGGCAACAAAACACAGAAATTTATATTGCAATTTACTGGTAGGCAGGTTTACACCACTTATGATTCAATCAAAAATATAACATTTGTAAATGCAGTTTAATGTATGGCCTTTTAATAGGATTGACATGTTTCATAACTGACTGATAATATCACAATATTCAGCTTTTTCAAAGTAATATATAAACACTTCTGTTTAATGGTAGTGTGAATGTAGAAAAACAATCAAATTTGGGGGGGGGAGATACCAACCAAACTGTATTTATTACTATGATCAACATAAAATGATACTAGTTGGTGCTGACCTCCTATCAGCACTCTGAATTTACATTACAGCAGAAATAAGCAGAAATATTCTGAGAGAATGACCTGAAAAATGGCATGTTCGGTCACACCTAAAAGATGTCTTTCATTTAATGCAGTGCAGAAATACCTGCATAAAAGGTACCTGTAAGACATGGCACCTACTATCAAATCACGTTATCAAGATAAAGAGAAATATTTTGTATTTATTTGTACATTTACACACTGAAGTTCCTTAAATACTTTGCAGTATTTCTTCTCTTAACCTAATATACAGATCCGCAGCACCAAGTGGATCTCCTGGGGCATCCCATTCATTTTCTACCATAAGCAGACAACACAGTTCAAAGACTGTTTCATCACAGGGGTGTTGACCTTTTGGGCTACACTCTTCCATACACAAAGTGATATCCTCCATAGAAATAGGCTTCAGTCTATCCTCAGCACTGTGCAGCTCTGGAAATGAGTACATTACTACTGGTCGACCCAATGCTGCACTATCACTTGGCTGGATTTTGTGCGAGTTCCATGCGTTCACAACTTCATCAAGTTCATCCTACATGAAAAACAACACAATATAAGTATATGAAACAGACCATGTACCAGTAGATTTAGCCAAAGTTGAGGCTTATTAACTCATTAATCAACAGACATAGAAAGTGACCTCTAATTAATGTAAAACCAAGCAGCAACAACAAAATAGCACTTTCACTAAACAGCACATGGACACAGAATGATGCTGCATGATTCTACTGTTGAATAGATAGCCCAACACTTTATACTCAGTGTGCAATGATTCTACAATATATTTTCAATAGAGAATTAACCAAATGATAGGATTGCTTTCTGAAACCGTGCCCAAAGGACCACTAGGTAACAGACTCCATAGTAATTTAAACCATGTGGCAATAAAAAAAAAAAAATGCTCCATGCACCTGTGCTGAGAAAGGTGCAGTTACTTCCACTGATAACATGAATACAATTCCATCAAAGTATTAAAATGGAATCCCAAAAAGTTGATTCTGTTCATCTGGATGTAGCGTTTTCAGTGTGAGAAATGTTCTGTCAAAAAAATTCCTTACCTGGCTGATTGAGCATGCATCAAGACATATTAACTCATTCACTGCCATTGACGTCTATAGCCGTCAATGGCAGTGAATGAGTCAATGGGTTTAACTCATTCACTGCCAATGGCTGGCAGTGAATGAGTTAAAATGGAAATAAAATTCATATTTAATTTAAAGAAAAAAAAAAGTTCTAACCATATTTATATTTTCTATTTATGCAGCTAAGACATTACATAGCATGAGCACATGCTTTTACCTGAATAAGATTGAGAAAGCAGAATTGGATAAGACTTTTGTCCAAAAAATCCCCTGTGAAGTGGCCATCATCCTGAAAAGTTTGAAATAAGTTCATCCAAAATTGTGCACTCTGTTTGCGTAGGGTAGCCCACCATCCTTCTATACGTTGGTTGGCCGTACTTCTTCCGTAAAGGAAACTTTTCTCACCTGCAAAACTGTCTGTGTGGTTTCTCCGTAAAAACATCTGCATTTGTTCGACACAACCATTTTCGGTACCTCGGTCAGCACATAACCTTTCTGGACATCCACTGATGCATGAAACTGTTTTCAGAAAATAACTTGCAATCAATTTAGGGTCATTGTTTGTGGTATAAGCCTCCATCCATAAAACATGGCGGCTAAAACCATCTATGCAGCCACTGATAGCAATACCATATGGTTTCAACTTGTCATAGCCATCCATGTGCCAGAGAGCATTTGGCCCTCTGCAGCTGTACTGTCGTCTTCTCAACCATCGAGCTCGTCTCAGTTCCACACCTTGAGGGTCAAGCAATTTGATTATGCATCTTACAGTATCTTGTGACACCACAAATCCATGTTGAATTGCACATAGATGTAGCCAACGATAACCTTGCATCTGTCCATTTGTCATGATCTCTTGTTGGACAAAGGCTAGCACTTCCTCGAAGTTTGATTGATTCTTCCTTCTAAAAAGCCCAAGTCTTTTACAAATTCTCTTTAGAGTTCGAACACTTATAATTGTCTGATGACTATGTGCTAAAATTGAAAGTATTTCTTTGTTACTGAAAGAAAGTCTGAAATACAGTCTTATTAAGTCATGCAAATCTGATATGTCAGCCACTGTTTCTCTCACTTTGAGAGGTGAACTTTTTGCAGAAGTCCTAGTTTTCTTTTTGACAGTGGTTGCTTGCTTTTGCAGAAATTGAAGAGGGCAATTCGGTCTCCGTACGAGGGCATGTAGTTTGCCAAAGTTGCATCATCCATCAGTGCTATGACGTCACAGTCAATCTGCACACAAGAAGAAAGAAAAGACAGTCATTTTCTGCAACATTTACACTGCAAAGCAATATTACGGTTAAGGCTGTTAGGTCACTGCTAATGCCAGTAGGAGAGTACTGACTGTAGTTGTCAGAAAAGCTATCTATTTTATGCAGGGCGAAACACAATAATGAAAGAAGCAAACTAAGGCATAGCCTTTCAGTAAATAATAAATCCTCTTCTGTATTTAAAAAAAGCAGGACTTGATTGGTTATGATGTAGGTAGTACGTCTTCTAAGGATGTTCTACGACACTGTGGTGGCGTCTGCTGTCTTTTATGTTGTGGTCTGCTGGAGTGGTGGAATGGCAACGGACAACACCTCCACGCTCTCTGCATGAGACTGTACGACCACTGAGCAGCTCGATCAGCAGTAGACTTTTGTGTACACGCTTGTGTACATATCTCTGTACATTTTTATCTGTACATATGAATGTTACTTATGTATGCAGGACTATAACGCAGAGTCATAAATACACAGTCCATTTAGTCATTTAAGCAAAGGTATTACACATAGAACACAAAGTAACATTGTAAATCAGTCTTTGGCACAATATCGGGATTATTTCGTTATTTATTTATTTACTTTTGTGTTTATGCGAACAATATGCCTGATTTGCGACTTTCTGCACTTCTATTGGTTGTGCGAACATACGTCACGTCACTCCGAGGTCAAAGTTCAACGCGGCAGCGCTCCTCAGCCAGCACTTTTTATTTTATTGTTCTATAAAAAAAAAAAATCAAATACTGTATTAAGTTTTTTACCGGTAGTTAACTGTAGTGTAGCCTACCATTTCCACACGTAGGCGTTAAGTGCACTGGGCAGCTCAGAGTATAAGATATGATTTCCTTCTTGAGCTGACATACATTACACAGTGCAGGAGAACGATGATGTCATTCTGACATTATAAACAGTTAACAGTTTGCTCATTTCTTCCGACACTGTACCACTAATGTATACACACAGTTACATGCACTACATTAGTTTGTGTTAGCTAACATGTTGTGAGGGGATCGTCAGTCGGCCACCGTCAGAACAACAACCGGGGCTGTGTTGGTGGCTGTGTATGAACGCCACCCATTTTTCTGAGTGAAATATCCGCATAAACATTCATTACAGTTTCTCCCCTCCGCTGTACTAAGTGTAACTTACTTGTACACATCAAATATATCAGTGATATTGGCAGGCGGCTAGCATCTGTAACACAGCTCCGTTTAACTGCCTTGAAAAACTCTGAAATAGTAGAACAATAAAATAAAATGCAACGAACCCATCTGGGATGATCCTGCGATCAACAACAGTTAAAACGTCAATTCACCTAGTATACTGTAACATCGTGAAACACGTTCATTCCTATATAACATTATAAGCTAACAAGCATGCTAACCGTAACTGTACCGTAACTGTTTTCCTGTAGAAATAGGAGACACCAAACGATTTCTCTTTTTGTTACTCACCTTCTGCTCTTCCATTAATAAAATAGCATCTTCGGGACCCCTCGGCCACGCAAAAAATCACTTATATCCACCATATTTAGTGAATTAGTTCTCCACCTGCCAAACTGGACACATCGCTGTCACTGAAGCTGGAAGCCTGCAGGTGCCCACCTCAAAATTCTGAGATTAAAGTCAGAATTCTGAGAAAAAAGTCAGAATTCTGAGATTAAAGTCAGAATTCTGAGAAAAAAGTCATAATTCTGAGATTAAAGTCATAATTCTGAGAAAAAAGTCAGAATTCTGAGATTAAAGTCATAATTCTGAGAAAAAAGTCAGAATTCTGAGATTAAAGTCAGAATTCTGAGATTAAAGTCAGAATTCTGAGAAAAAAGTCAGAATTCTGAGATTAAAGTCAGAATTCTGAGATTAAAGTCAGAATCCTTTTTTTTTCCCAGTGGCCCTAATCCTCTTCCGTAGATTTGTGCTCATCTAATGTCATTTATTTACAATTTTCATTTGTGGATATAGATTATTAAATACCGTCACTAGTTTGTATACAGCGTTGCATACAGCGCTTTGAGTACTCCAGGAGAGTAGAAAAGCGCTATATAAGAATCAGTCCATTTACCATTTATGAGTGGTAGAAATGATTAGTGGTTACTGTTATTCCCATCAGTGTTATTCCCATCAGTGATGGGAATAACAGTAACTAATCTGAATAATTACCATTTCTATCGTTAAAACGCTGTTACTAACAAGAAAATGCGGTGTGGACTCATTACTATTTTTCAACACAGACGATTGTGCTGCTGATTGGCTGAGGAAGAATAAAATAGTCAAGGTAAACCAATCGCATGACCAATTTAAGATGACATAGTAACAAGATGCTTTCAACCCAAAACAACCCCGATTCTCCATTTTTGTATAAAAAGTGTGGACTTCAAACTATATACTAGTTTTTAAATTGTGTTGATAGGCTATAAAGCCAGAGTTATGAAAAAAATATATACGTAAAGCTTTTTCCTGAATACTATTGTTGTTTATATTTACTGGGGGAAAAATGGTAAATCAAATAAAAAAATAATAATAATACGGCATCATGGCATTTGATTGTTTAGAAAGGCGGAGAAGTTTTATGAGTGATGGCAGCGAAAGAGAGAGAGAGCAAAAGAGCGAGAGAGAGAAAGAAAGTTTTGAGATGTGAAAGAATTGTGACTTTTAGCGTGTTTGGAGTTTAAAGTTAGTGTTTTGTGTTGTGAAGTTAGTGAGTAGTGTAGTCGATAGTTTTGTTGTCACACAGGCAAAGTCACACAGGTTCAAGGATGCATCACTGCCACGCAGTGGCTCCAATATGGAGGTGCCTTTATTTACAAACTATAAAACATCGACATTTCATATCAGAATAACATCTGTACTGTTTGAAATCCACGTAAAACACATCAGTGGTATTTTATTGGTGTTGTTTGAATCACTCTCACACAGAGATGTTTTCCAGCTGCTAACTTCATTCATGCAGCGTTAGAGTTGAACAGATTTAGAAGACAGAAGTGTTTGTTTTTATTTACATGAGTAACGTTAAAGTTTTAGAAACAACTTTACTCTGATTTAAAATGTCCTGTTGATCAGTCTCATGATGAATCTTCATGTCTCTGTCATGATCAGTTTTTTGAGTAGAAGAAGATTGATTTGTTTCATTAAACTAAAACCTATGAAAATACCATAATCATTCAGATCAACAGAAACATGGAGTGTGTTTGTGCGCAGACCAGTGTTGGAGTCCACAGTCATCTCCTCTCTGGTCAGAGCAGCGGACTGCAGATTCACCCACTTCCTGTAAGCAGACTGTCGTTATTGGACATCAGGCTGAGCTCTCAACAACCAGTTGCACAGTGAAGCCCTGAGCTTTACATCATGCAGTAGCAGGTGAACAGCCTGTGAGACAGTCTCATTCTTCCGTCTTATTTTGGATCGAATAGGCATTTGCTGGGAAGGTCTATGCCATCCCGCTCACCTCTTTCCTGCACACGTTGTCTTCACCGCCTTTTGTGCCAAGGCTGAGTGACCTAAGCATCTCTACTGGCAGGTGATGTATCACTGAGGTTGTGTTGTGCCAGTGCACCTCAGCCGTCTTAGATCATGTGTCTGCAGCAGGTTTTTCCTCAACGGGTCTAAAGATCAGCTTCATAAATGATTTTCTGTTTGTTTGTGAAATCTGATCATTCGCCCCATCAAAATAGAGAAACCTCTGTGTGGCAGCCATCTTTTTTTGGGTCAAGACAGCAAACAGAATCTGAAGGTTTGTGATTGTCGTCACAAAGCCGAGGATTCAAAGCAGAGATACGCCGTCAGATTCCCGAGCTCCTGGAATCCTATGTGGAGACAAACTTGCTGTTTGACAGGAAGTAGGAGAGGCCGCACATTTTCATGCCTCAGTTAATGACCTGAAAATCCGGCTTCCCGTTTGCAGGACTGAGATAAATAAATCTGGATTTACCAAAATACCAAGGTGTGACTTCAGGAACAACGCTATTTGTACAGCTGTCAGAGCTCAGTGTGGACGGCTAATCACAGACAGATTGATGCAGTTGGTTAGAAATCATTTAATATTTGTTTACAGGAAATAAACTCTAATTAAATGAAAGTTACAGTGACTTACTGCGCCACCATGTGATACAGAAAAGAACAGGCCAAAGCAGCTGGTGGTAGTTACTCAAGCTAACTCAGATCAGCTGGAGAGAAAGACACTAAATTAACATCAGTGGTACTGAAAGCAGCTGTAGATAATCTTACATCTATGCAAATATTTGGTTCAGATGAAAACAGTTTGATGATGCCCTCAGGTGCATGACTGTCATCACTGACAAATGAAAACAATTTAACCTGATTTATTTCATTCTGTTACAGAAAATAGAGAATGAAACAAAAATAAATACAGCAGAAGGTTTGGATCAAATCCAGCTCAGCATTTCCAAACATCAGTGGTTTTTACACCTACATCAAGATTTGTGTGTCTGCAGAGTCCCAGCAGACATGTGACGGACACAGGTCCTCCTCCTCAGACTCACTTGACCACACACTCAGGTGTAGTCAAGTCAGGTGAGTCGCACCTGTGACACGTTCATTGCCCCCCTCTTGAACTGTGGTGTAACATGGCCTGGCGGCAGAGGCGGAGAGCACCACCTGAAGTCAGAAACAATAAAGTGAAAACTGTGCTGCCACATTAGAAACACATCTAAGTGATGTCACATTCCTGTTGTCGCTCTGTCACACTGACCTCTGCATTCAGCTTCCTTCTCTTCACATCGTCATACACATGAAACATCAGCAGCTCGCAGGTCTTCTTGTGATCTCAGCCTGCATTCGAGCCACAGCACAGAACACCAACCCTCTCTGCTCGAGGGCTAGCATCTGTAACTGATCTGGGACTCGTGTGCCAAAGCGTTATTAAAAAGGACTCGACTCCTCAGCAACTGACAGTGTGTTTGTCACATTCAGACTGACCCAAGGACCTACCTCTCACAGCCAGCAGCTGACCTTTGGCCTCCAACATGCAGTTGGATCACAAACTCTTTTGACTCAGTCAAACCTCAGAGAGGTGTTGTGAGTCATATTGCAGGTTCTGCTTTCATTCTGGTGTCTGAAGAGGTCCAGCCCACAAAGCAGATCTTCAGTCTGTCAGTCCATCTGCAGCTCCCCCGTGTGGACAGACGCTGAACCAGTTTTTCACAAAGTGTGACTAGCAGCATCAGACTCACAGCTTCCTGTAGAGAACAGGTGCCAAACTCGAGGGCCAGTGTCCTGAAACTTTTAAATGTGTCCCTGCTGCAACATACCAGAATTAAAATTGGTAGGTCATTAGCAAGACTATAGAACTTGACTGCATGCTGAGGAGGCAATTCAGGCCATGTCCACACTTATACGTTTTCGTTTGAAAACACATCTTTTTCTCTTCGTTTTGGCCTTCCGTCCACACTGAGACTTCATTTTTGGTCAAGGAAAACGCTGTGTTTTGAAAACACTTTCCAAACCGGATATATTTGAAAATGCCGTTTTCATGTCGCAGTGTGGACAGCGAATCACAGTGTGGTGACACTGTGGTAAAACGATGACACATTTTAGTCATGTGATGCAGTCATGTGACCAATTAAATTAAACTTAGGCTACGTTCACACTGCAGGCGAAAGCGCATCAAATCTGACTTTTTTGACCCTATGCAACCCATATCCGATCATGCTATGACAGTGTGAACAGCACAAATCCGATATTTTTAAATCCGATCAGGGTCACTTTTGTATGTGGTACTGAATCCGATACATATCTGATGTTTTAGAAAGCGACTGCTGTTTGAATGGTCATGTCGCATTAAATCCGTCTTTTACGTCACTGACACAAGACAGATGCCAATTATCAGCGCCTGAAAAGCACCCGATAAGACATCGTGAACGCTTCTTGGTCATCCCGTGTAGATGTTAGTGAAACGTACAGAAAATGGGAACATTTTATTTGTACTGTATTATCTGCAGATTCTGACAGACATTTCTAACTATCCTTTGAAGCACCGCTCCTCTCTAAAACAGCAATAAGGATAATTATTAGGCCATTTGTAAATAACAAAATAACTTTATAACTTAAAGCAAATTTGGGAAACATAAAGTCCGAAGTCTTTATATTAAGGGCCATCAGTCAAACAATACTGTTTGGTCTGGGTCTAAACAAAGCGCGTTGTGTGTGATGTCTTCTTTTGCGCATGCGGGCTGCTTTGAGGGTTCACACTAGAGCTTGTTTGCTGTCACATTGTATTTGTAGTGTGAACAAGCAGAGAAAAAAAAATTGGATTTGATCAAAAAATCAGAATTGAGCATTAAGCCCTGCAGTGTGAACGTAGCCTAATATAGCGGAGGGTATTTTCGGCCGTTTCAATGTGGACGCACAACGTGAAAACGATAGTGTGGACACAGAGCGTTTTCAAAAGAAAACACAGTTTTCAAATTTATCCGGGCTAGTGTAGATATAGCCTCAGCCATTTGATTCATGTTACAGCAGCTCATAAGTGAATGAACATGGTGCAACAAAAGTACTTTTAGAAGTACAATTTCCCAAAAACTTACATTTATTTAAATTTACTTGAGTAAGGTTGGGGATTGCCACCTCAGCATGCAGTCAAGTCTTGCTAATAACCTAATTTTAATCAGGTGTGTTGCAGCAGGGACACATGAAAAAGTTTCAGGACACCAGCCCTCAAGTTTGACACCTGTGCTCTACAGGGAGCTGTGAGGCTGATGTTGAGGACTGGAGTTTGACACCCTGCTGCAGAGGAACATTACAGACCCTCCTCTTGTGGATATTTTAATCCAAACAGAGACAAAAGTCTGGTTTTAACATTTTCAGATTCAAAGGTGATCTGACGGTGGAGATGGACATCTGCGGCCTTGTGTTGATGACATTCTGATCAAATGTTATTTTTATGTCTCATCTTCAGAATCTTTAGAAAAATTAAAACAAGTATTTCTGAGTGAGATGCAGTTTCCTGGAAATATTTCAGAATAAAAGCCTCACTAAACACTCAATTTGAAACAGGAAGCACTGAGGTTGCATGATCAACATCAATAAAAATCTTCAAAATAATTGTGATTATATTCCAATCAGATAGGAAGGTCAAAGGTCAGCTGAATCTCAGAGCCCATGTGAATGAAAAACATTTATGTGGAGCATTTAAACACCAACACTGGACCCGTTTCCCGCTGGCCTTCAGTCAGAAACGATCACCGTTAACAAACCAATAATCAATAACAGCTGCTTCTTCTGTGGTATCCTGTCAGGAAACCACAGAAGCTAGAACACAGCTACAGGTGATCTCTGTGAAAAATGTGAGCATCAGTCCAAACATCAGCTGATCAATGAGCTGATCCTCCCTCAGCCCTGACATTAAAAACTTCGTGAAGCAGAGAAAAGATAAAGCTGCAGCTTGAGGAGGAGGTGCTGGTAAATAACACTGAGCCTTCATCCTCTGTGGGATGGAAACAGAGGCTCCACCCACACTCAGGTTCACTCTGTTTATTAAGAGTCGTGGTCACAAACAGAAAAACAACGCAAGAAGAAGAACAAACAGCTGACATCGCTAGCTTTACTTAAGACGACATTCGTTTACACCTGGGGTAACCAGGTGGACCCGCCACCTTGGTCAGATCCACCCGGTCCGACCTGAGCCGGCTTAAACTGGTCTAAACTGGTGAGGCATTAAAGGGGCATGTCCCTGACTTCTGTTAGTGCTGATTAGGTGAAAGTTGAATTAGTTTGAGTTCAGCTGGAGTTTGTTTGGTTTCAGGTCTTAGTCCACAGGAAACAGTCTCACTGTGAGCCAGACGAGAAGAAGATGATGAGGGGGGCAGGGCTGATTGTCCAAGCAGCCGCAGAATCATTTCATGGAGCTCATTCTGATTGGTTCTGATAGTCTGATTTACTCGAGCCTGTAACGACTGGTTGGTTCTGAGCAGCTGGATCCAGTCCGATCCCGTACTGCTGGCGAGCGAACACTTCGAGAGACTTGTAAGGCATCACAGGAGTTCTGAGGGTAAGAGTCGAGGTGACTGGTTCTAGTGTTTAGTTGTTGGATTTTTCATTGGCCGGTTCAGTCTGAGGGGGGGTTTGTGACCTTCCGTGCCGGCCCGCCCCTCACACATCGCCGTGAGTTTGACAGGAAGGACGGAGTGTTACAGTAAAGGCACCAATCACAGAGTGCGTGGGACGGTGACAGAGCGAGGAAGCCGTAACAGGCTTTAGTATTCTGGGAAACATCCAAGCGTGAGGCAGCGCACCCTTGCAAACAGGAATTTCTCTCCACGCAGGTCACAGGGGTACCGTTTCAGCAGATATACTAGTTTGTATTTCCTCTGGAGATCACACTGCGAGCAGCACAAGCGCTAACCGTGGGTGTGGGCGGCGCTTCGACGGACTCATTTTAATCGGTTACTATAACGTTTTTAGGTTGTGATGACGTCAGTTTAGCGTGTACGTGCTGAACCTGAACTCTAGGATCCATGAAGGTCCGCAAGTCCTCCACTTGGTCCATTGGACGGAAATGCTACGGTCGACTCGTTCAGACCTGAGCTGTAACGGGTGGAGGGTGGTGCCTCCTCTACGCGACTGCGAGATTCCTGCTCTTTGATACGAGCAGCTGATTGGCCATCACAGCTGTCAGATATCATACATGCAATTATAACTTAATAAAAATAATGTTTAACTATAAAAACGATCAGTGCCGTCAGCTGAGAGCGTGATTGGTCGTGCAGGCACCAGCTGACGGCACGTCACCTTCATGGTTTGTTTAGAGAACAGAGCAGCTGCGTCTAGACCTGCAGCCAGTTTCAGGTAACGTCTTAAAACAGAAGCTCAGAGCGCTGCAGAACCACCGCAGCTCACACCGGCCTGTGACGGCGCCAGTTTCAGTAACTCCTGACGGTTTTGAATCAGCCAGAAATGTCGCTAAAGCGTGAGTTCATAGGGGTCGTCTGATTGGTGGGTTTCTGTGGATTACTTTTGGACCTGAAATGTGATTAAAGCTCAGAGAAGGCCACATGACCACATCAGTCTGAGGCCGCGATTTGAACCGTGCACTCTGCGAGTCGGAATTTAAGGCAACATGGCGCCTCGTTGCTCTGAAAATCACGCAAGGGCAGTTTTGAGTTTCAGCTCGTGTTTAAACATTTAAAAAAAAGAACAACAGGAAACGTGAGCTCTGGGCGACCAATCAGATTTTACGATGGGTTCAGTTATTTGTAATCTGTTTCCTGGCGTGTAATTCATTGTGCAGCTCATTTTGGCCTTTAATTTTGTCAAGGGTTAATCTCACAGAGCCCCACGAGGCGACTGCTGTTGTGACTGTGTGCCGTAGGTTTGCGTAAAATAAAGTTCAATTGAATTGAATTGAAGGATAAAACAACTGTTTGTGCTCTAAACAGCTTTCCTCCTCCCTCCAGAAAAGGTCTGCCTCTCTCGCCACCAAGTTCAGCTCCAATATGGCAGACAGAAGCTTCCTGTCACGCACGGTGACTACACCGTCATCATGGAGAGAGGCAGGCAGTGGGTGGAGCCTGTGTGCCACCGCCCACCTCCCGCTCTCCATGTATGGACAAATAGCAGTCGGTTTCTAGGCAGCATGCTGTTTGCTATTTATTCAGAATCAGCTCTAACACGAGGCTTCCTGTCCTCAGGTATCTACCAACCCACCAGCTTCCTGTTGCGCAAAGCCTCAAGCGGACAGAAGTCACTAAGGCGCGGCTGGACCCGCAGCTCGCAGTGTGACACCCGGTTAGTTTGCGTACGGCTTCAAAGTGCAGTTCAGTCTTTTTGGTGTTCAAGTGCATTCTTTGTTCTCACATTTATGGCTTCTTAGTAACAGACTCGTGGACATGGCAGCAGCGCTGTTATAGTCTCTTGGTGTGTTTGGAGTTATAGTGGCTCCGCATGTCTTTGCGCAGGCGGAACTTCTCACCGCACACGCCACAGATGTACAGGTGGACATCCATGTGCTTCTCCAGCTGTTCGCCACCCGGGAAGATCTGGAAGCACACCTGGCAGATGGTTTCCCCGGCTGACAGGTGGGAGATCATGTGACGCACGTGGTCGTGTTTGAGGAAGGTCCCCTGGTCACACACGGGGCACACGTAGCGCGCCATTCCTTTATGCATGTCAGTGTGGAGGCGGAGTTGGCGCTCGCGCAGGAACTGCTTGCCACAGGTCTGGCAGGTGAACTGCTTCTCCTTGGTGTGGACAGTGTAGTGCTCGCGCAGGTGGCAGCGCTGGTAGAAGCCTTTGCCACAGATGCTGCAGAAGTGTTTGCGGCGGTGATCGGGCTCGCCGCCTTCCTCCAGCATGGTGGGCCGAAACAGCTCCTGGTCGTGGCAGGATAGAGCGTGCTCCAACGCCAGGCTCTCGTTCTGGAACAGCAGGCCGCAGTGCGGACACGCCAGGTCGGCTGCCTCCAGCAGCCCCTCCTCCATCCCATGCGGCTCCTCCAGCAGGGACGCCTCATCCTCGCCATGGGAGTCCGACTCAGCTCCATGGGATTCACCGCAGCGCTCGGCATGCTCCTGCAGCTGCCGGCCTTTGATCAACACCTGGCCGCACCTGCCGCAGGCACATATATGCCCCATGTGGTTGGACAGATAGTGCGCGGACTTGTCCTCCTCCAATAACAGAGCGCCACACACCTCGCAGGGCGTGCCGTCAGCGTCCTGCTTCTCGTCTTTGACCTTCTGGAGTTTGACGGGGATGCCGGAATCATTGCCTTCGAAAGGCTCGCTGCTGTTTTCCAAACCGGAGACACCGGGCTCTGGGTCCGATTGCGTTTTCTCCCTCAGCGCTGCATCACCGAAGCGTGCACTAAAATCTCTGGCGGCATGCTCGCCAACACGGACCACCTCGATCTCAGGGAACATGCTCTCTTCTGGTTCGGTCTTGATGCTCCTGGTGGACCCAGGCTCGCCGTCTGGTCCGCCTAGGACTGACCGGGCAGTCTTGGCCTCAGGCCAGTCGTCCTCACCTTTACAGACGACCCGGTGTTCCTCCACGCTCTCTGAGGCGGAGCTCTCTGCTTTACTTGAGTCGTTGTCACCCTCAGTGTTGCCTCGGGGTGGGTGGAAGGCTTTGCGGTTGGTACATGTGAGGATATGCTCGATTAGAAGCTTCTCGCAGCTGAACACGAAGCCACAGTCGTCGCAAGTGTATGTGCGACCGAACCTAGGGCGGTCCTTCAGAGTTGAACTCCTACCACCTGACCGCTTCCTCAGGTCACATGGTTGCTCGCCTGCTCCGTCTAAAACTGGCGCCGCCACAATCAGAGGAGCGGTTGCTGCCTCTTCAGCCGTGGCTGGCCTGCCAACTGCAGCAGGAACAGCAGGAACAGCAGGAACAGCCGGACGCCCCGTGCTGCTACTGACGGCCTTCGGCAGACGCTCCCCTTCAGGTGCGGCGGGCCGCTGCTGTTCGTACATGCGCACGCCAAACATCATCTTCCCGCCAGCAGGCCCGACGGAGGAGCTGGATGAGGAGGCAGAGGAGGACGGCGTGATGTTGGAGCTCCTGATGTCCCTCAGGTCCTCCAGCGAGTCAGGGATGTAGTACATCTGCAGATATGCCATGGACGCTTTCAGCTCCTCAAACTCGTAACTGCCCACAACGATGCGCCCGAGGTACATGAGCTGCAGGATGAGGTCGAAGCACTCGGCACTGATCTGCATGTTGCTCAGGTCCAGGCGGCCCGCTCCCTGCTGGTCCCGGATGAACATCATCCTGAAGTAGGAGCTGCAGGCCGCCAGCACCGCCTTGTGAGCCCGGAAGTAGATGTCGCCGATGGCGATGAGGCAGTCGCACAGGAAGCCCCACTCGCGCTGGTTGTTGAGTTGCTGGAGGACGTGATCGCTGTGGCTCGGCCTTGCCATCGCCCTGTGGACAACAGAGGAAGACAGAGTCAGAATTTATGAGGCAGCAAGGTCGTCTGCGGTCGACTTTCATAACGTGTGAGCCGGCACGGGACAGTCGGGCCTGATATGATTCATCAGCAACTCTGACTTTAATTAGAGCCACAAGTTCACACACCGAGCACGCTCAGATCAGCTCCCAGCTTCACTTACAGCACTGCAGTGATGAATCAGTATTTCCTTCTCAAGAACACACTGCTCAGATTTAACATGCACGCGCACACACACACACACACGATGGCAGGTCTACTTCTCACCTTTCTAAACTCACTGTGGGGGAGGATGCTTCACCTCCCGTTGGCTATTCTCACAGTAAGTGACACCCCCCCCTCACACACACACCTACCCTGTTATGTGACAGATGTGTTTGTATTGCAGGATAGGGCTGCCACAAACGATTATTCTGATAGTCGACTAGTCACCGATTATTTTTGCGATTAGTCGACTAATCAGATCATCACCCATTGGACGTAAAACCTACAAGCTGTAGGTTGCACCAGCAGCATCTGCTCTTATATAACTATCATTAGCTTACAGCTTTAAGTGTTTAAGGTGTGTGCTAACTAAAAATAAAGACAAGATGGTAGTTTATTAAATTTTAATTAAACTTGCAGATTGTTTCGGTGAAGTTTAATAAACTCCTTGCTATCTAAAATATAACAGGACACCGGAGTAAATTCTGGAGCATCTCACACTTCTGATAATCAGCTGTCTGTTTGATGTTTATTCAGCTGTGTAAAAACTATAACTTTAATCTCAGCCAAACCGATTTACTCAGGAACAAATAAAATACTAAAAAAAGCCAAACAATAACATTTTAAAGTTATCTAAGTGACGGCCGGGAGTCCGGTGTTCTCACGGCTAGTTAGCCTTGCCCCCGGTTAGCTATCGAGCTAGTGGGTAACAGACGTCTCCGAAAACGTCAGAGCGCTTTTGAAAATATGTGGTGTCTTGATAAACTGAGCAGATATTTGAGGTTTACACAGCTACATTCTTGCCTGAAAATATGTTAAACGTTTATTTTGTGACTCAGAAAGAATAATAAGAGTAATATTAAAGCTAACTAGCTGCCGCCATTGTTGGAAACTGAGCTGGGCGCTATGAATTCTGGGACAGAGCTTCTTCTTCTTCGGGGTTTAAGGGCAGCTGGCATCCTTGTACATGCAGTGCTGCCATCTTCTGTTTCATTCCGTTATTACACTCTTAAATCCTGCTACTTATTCCTGCGTCTTTTGTGATCTTACAAAGCTTCAAACGACGCGTCGACTATTAAATCAGTCGTCGACGATTTTGAAGTCGACGTAATCGTGACTAGTCGACTAATCGTGGCAGCCCTATTGCAGGACAAGTATACCTGTACACACCCCAAGTTACTGCCTAAATAAAAGGTCCACCCTGACCCCACCAACACCTGGAGAGTTCACAGCAGATGTCCTGTGGACCAGGTTACAGTAAACTGTGAGCCAGATGTGCCCGACACACCCGACAAATCTGGATCTTTAAGTTGGACTCAGAGGAAACTGCAGATGCAGGGCACATCTGGGCCAAACCGCTCTCTGAGAATGCTCTCTGCTCACTGGTTACCCGAGCCCTCATCGGCGGGTATACGCCAATAACATCTGCAGCAGTTCCAGATGTGGGCGGAGCTAAAAACAGGTTCCTGTGCTGCAGGAGAAAACCGGTCGCATGCGGTTTTCTGTACTGTGAAGTGAACCCGGTCCTGTTCTTCAGAACTGGAGCTTTTTGTTAGACATGTACCTTCACTGCCTGACCCCCCCTGCCCCGCTGCTGCTTGGAGACACTGAAACCCATCAAAAGGTGTCACTTCTTGTGTCAAAATGGGGTGTAATCAGAGGAAGATGTTTTCTCCCGTCACCTGAGCTGAACAGTGATTCGCTTAAAACTTTGACGCGTTTTTATTTTCAGCGATGTCGTCCCGTCTGTGTGTACTGAGCTGCCTTCCCTCCCCAGTTCCACTGGCGGTTCACCTGGCTGTGCTCACAGGTAAAGCTCACACAGAGTACACTTGTGACCAGCTAGAATGTGTCAGCTGATCCCAGAGTGCCTCAGAGCATCGCGCCAGATAAGAGATCAGTGGCGAAGTAGCATCACTGTACGTGTGTGTGTGTGTGTGTGAGTGAGAGAGTCCTGAAAGCCATAGCAGCAGAACAACATAAAACCAGCTGTGCAGGAGCTCACCTGCCTCAGGTGCAATCAGAAGACTCGCCTCTTCCAGATTTTTAAACATTTAGTGCCAGCTGACCACCACCAGTCACGTGTTTCTGCGTTAAATCTACGCCATAACGTGACGAATCCTGACAAATGCAACTACACATTGACGCAGCCCATGATGACCGTGATCAGTGCAGCTGTTTCCAACTTGTTCTGCCTCACACAATTCCTGATTCAAGCAAATTGACTGGCAGACAAAATTTCCAGCGCCAACTAGTGCCCTGCATCTCCGAGCTCTGCATCTATTAGGCTGCAGAGCGCCTAATAGATGCATGAATCATGCTTCACTGCGACAGCAAGGCAAGAACACTCAGCGGTCCTCTGGATGTCGGTGGTGGCCATGCAAACTGACACGACTAGAACAGGACGATATGACCAAAAATATTTATCACGATATATAACTGATAACGATATAACTGACGATATAATTGACACTAGACAAAACACTTTACAACTCCTCAACTTTATTAGTGCAAAAAAAAAAAAAACATCAATGTATTTTCACTTAAACAAGCAGCTGTTTTTATGTGCATTAAAGTTATATAAAAAATTAACAGTGCAAATGCAAATTCCTTGCTGACAGTTTAACCAAAAGGCTAGGGCTGCTCAATTAATCGAATTTTAATCACGATTACGATCTGGGCTTTCAACGATCATTAAAAATGACTGAGCCGATTATTAGCCCCTCCCTCATTTATCCGCGACACCTTAAAGGCCGGTCCGTGAAAATATTGTCGGGCATAAACTGGTCCGTGGCGCAAAAAAGGTTGGAGACCGCTGATTAAGAGGACCCGAGGGAAGCTCGGAAAGCTAAGCAGAAGTTATTTGGAGAGTGACTGCCGTTGGTTGAAAAGAGAGTTTAAAAAAAAAAAAAACTTCAGTGGCGTTGCACACTATTTTATATTATTTTTTTAAAGTCATTGTTAACCCTTTAAAGCCGGTCAGAGCTGCATGCTCCGTTTTGCGTAATTATTTTTAAATCCCTGTAGAACCTGAACCGTGTAAGCTAGCGCAATAATTTGTTTTGCATATGAAACCGGAGGAGTTGTACTTACATCTGATGCCATCAGCTTGTCCTCGGTCACGGTTTCGTTCCACATATAGCTTTGCAAAAATTGCATAAAAAGCGCTTGCAGCAACAAAAACATAATATTCCAGAAACACGCTTTGCCGTTCCTATCAGCTGTTCGTAACACTTCCCACAGTGAAATGATGCACCTGCTGTTTTCTTTGCAAATTTGCATCATAGGATTGTTTTTTGTTTTTCCTGCAGTATATAAAAATTGCTGTATCTCTAAAATAAAACTATGAAGACACTCAAAATAAATTTCCTGTGGTGGGAAACTATTTTTTGCAACTTTATTGTATTTAAAGTTTTGAGGGATAAACCTCTTAAATTTCTCCAAGTAGAAATATATGTAAACAAAACAAAAGCGATTTTCAATTTTTTTGTAGTTTATTGCACTTTTTTGCAATTTATGTAATTACTATGGACTTAATGCATACATATTATTAAAATATGGGCTATAACAGTTGTATTGATGTATAGCAACTTGAAATGCTCCCACAAATGGCACTACAGCATGTAAAAAAATAATATAAGCTCTGGTGGACTTGGTTCTATAGTAGGTCTTAAAGGGTTAAATAAATATCGTCAAATAATCGTGATCTCAATTTCAGTGAAAATAATCGTGATTATCATTTTTGCCATAATCGAGCAGCCCTACAAAAGGCATTTCCAGTGGAAATTGGCTGACATATCCTCAGCATAACCATGTATAATATCCACAAAACTTAAAAAGAGGTTACACACACACACACACACACACACACAATACGGTAATATTATGTTGAAGCACAGTACGTATCACTCCGCGAGGCTCCTGCCTACGATAGCCGTAATGCTCCGACAATCCATCAAGCGGTGCGGCTTCGTAGCTTAGCAAAGTCGTACTGAAACATTTGACAGATTTTCGAGCGCCGTGTACCACATAAAATCGTTTCCAGGTCAGTAAACACAACCAGAATTCATACATAAGGCACACGGGATTATAAGGGGCGCTGTCGATTTTCAGAAAAATCAAAGGATTGATTTTAAGGGTGCCGTATTTTCCAATAATAAAGACAGCCCGTTAGCATGCGCTACCAAAAATAGTGTTTTGTTGTATATCTGACGGACGAAAGCCAAACCAGTTCCACACCACTGAAGTTGCAGCATTTTTACAAACCAATTCTGGTTCATCCGTTTCATTCAACAATCCACTTTCGCTCTTCTCATTCTGCGTCGACGCCATGTGCGTATGTAAACAAAGGCACTGCGCATGCGCGTTTTGCCCATATTCTATCGGGATATTTCATTTTCTTATCGTTGCCCAACATTACACCGGTATTACCGTGAACGGTATGATATAGTCCACCCCTACACATGACTACAGGAAGTGAGGTCATCATGTGAGATCAACGAGCCAACATGTTCCAGCAGAATATGAATTGATGACCGAAAAGCATGACTCCATTGCAGACGGTCAGGTGACTGATTTCCAAAGTGAGTTCCGCCTCTCAGATGAGGCTCAGGATGGCGTTTTATTCTGAAATGGTTTGGCTCTTTGATCACATGACGTGACATCAGATCAGTTCATGTGAGTTCAGGACGGTCCCGCTGATTTAAAGCCAAAACTGAGCTCCTCCAACAAAACCTGATCCTGCTAAAGGTGGAGACATAGAACGCACCTCCACATGATTCCCCAGACACCGCTAGCTACACACCATGTGACAGTAAGAGCCAGCAGTGGAGTGACTTGTGATGAGGTCACACAGTGGGAAAGCAGGACTTTGCCCCCAGCCCCAGTCTCAGTTTGATGTGATGGCGTCGTGCAGCTGCTGCAGTTACATTAAATTGCAGAACGACCTTTTTATATCCCATCATAAACGTCATCATCATCATCACCATCACACTTTTCCAGAAATATGCAGATATGGATTTTAAGAATGCCTTAAAACGTTCAGGCTGATTAAATCATCAGTTTCTAATCACAGCCCAGCTCAGAGTTTATGATTGTAAATGGTGACACATTGTTTTTTTCCCCCTTTCAGGTCATTGTGATATGCAGTTTTTCACGAGTTTTTACTAAGATGAGTGCCTTAATCGTGTTATTACCAGAACAAGTCATGGACAAGTCGTTTGCACTCTGATCAGCTGGTTGCTGCTCACAGGAAGGTCTCAGGGCTCATTTTATCAGCCGACACGTGACAGTCTAGGTTCATATCTGATGTGTCTGCTGTCAGGTGTGTTTGAGCTTTGTGAGATTAAAGGTCACAGTTCAGAAACCTACTCTACTGATCAGTAATCAATAAAGATAATAATGTGATCACTGTGAAGAGTGGATGAAATAATTTTGGCCTCTGTCACCAGACTCCACTGTAAAAACCACTCAAATAAGAGCCCTCATCCTGCTTACTGTTAGTGCCCGCCGGGCCCGCAGGCACGCGGTGCGGGCTGTCAGTCACCGGCAGACAGGCCGCGAAGGAGCCGCCGAGGTGGGAGCGAGCCCGTGGAGAGACCGGAGGGAGAGGCTGGCCACACCGCCGAGCTAAAATGGAGATTACAGCTCGGCTGAGATTAGCTGCTCCAAGCTAACCCCTGTTAGCGTGGTCCACACCGGAAGTTCCTGTGATCACTCCTCCAAAATGAAAACACGAAGCGTGACAAGGGGTGAACGAGACCACCGTCAGGTTATCGCGTGCATCACAGCGCGTCTCAGTGACAGTCAGACACTCCCCGAAGGATCGTCAGTGAACTCGTAGCTCCTCCGGCTGCTTCAATGCTCAAAACTATTCGTTACGACTTATATTTTGAAAGTAGCCACCGGATGTGATGCGAATAAAACCGGGCGGTTACTGAGCGCTCTCTCCCGCAAACAGCCCCGCCGCCCCCGCACTGCCACCCGCATTCAGCACCGAGAGCAGGCCGCGAGCATTTCCTTCACCGCCTGCCGCCCAGACGGCCCCGAGCCCGGACACGGGTCCGTCCACTCACCGTGGGTCCCGGAGGCCGGCGAAGGGGCTGCTGCTGTGGGATTCCCAGGCTCCGAAATGTCCTCCGCGGATGGTTTACTGTGGAGACGAAGGAGCAGCCTCTTCTTCTTCTTCTCCTCCAGCAGGATGAAAGCACTTCCGCACAGCCCGCCGCGCCGTCAAGCCGCACATAGCGAGGAAGTCCAAATAAGGAACTTCCGGTCAGAGTGGGGCCCTTCAAAATAAAGTTAAATAAAGTTTTAACGTTTCAAAAATACGTTTCCGCTTTGATGCTTCGCGCAGCTCAGCTGACACTACGGAAACGCAACATGTGTCGCACAGTAAAAAATAAAAAAAAAAGTAAAATGAAAAACTGAAGTTATAATAAAATATATAAGAACTTTAACCCAGTGGGACATGTTTAACTGCATCAAGCAGTAGTTCACAGGTGGGCATTAAATAATAAATATACATTTCTGGCTTGGACGGGGCCTTTCACAGTTAAATAAAGAGTGTCAGAATTATGTCTTCATTGAAAACGACCACAGGAAACAAAGTCTGCTTTTAATTTGAAAATAATAACCGGAATAATCTATTTGTTTTCTCTCTCGCCTGTAGGATTACTTGAGGCCTCCCGCCACCCACATTCAGTCAGAGAGCAGCAAGGAGGTCTAACTCTGAGCTGAGCAGGAGACTCCGCCTGAAGAAGCAGCAACATCTCACCTGAACGATCTCATCACTGCAGCACCAGTCCGTCTGTTTCAAAGTAGCCTGCTATCTGGAGGCAGCACCTGATGATGCCAACAGAACCACATCATCTGCAAAATGCAGAGACAAGATGCTGGCAACGCCCAGATAATCTGCCCATCACCGGTGACAAAGGGCGGCCTAGGCGGAGCCCAGCACCCACTGGGAACGTGTCCCACTCACTGCCAAGAATGTGGACCACACCTCACAGCATACCCGCTGTGGTCAGTAATAATCAATACTGCTGATCAGCTCAGTGGACACCAGCCTAAGAAAACATATTTACACAGGTTATGAGTTACTTCAGTCACCAACCGAGGTACAGTGGCCCACTCCGAGAGTACTCTGAGTCTCAGATTACACAGATTATGATGGGGTTCAGTCCCTGAGCTGCAGACCTGAAGCGTGTTTGTGAGTCTGTCTGCTGCACGGTGTCGGTGTGTGTTGTGTCACGTGATCGTGCTCCCTGCACGGTGTCGGGGTCTTATGCTGCTGGCTGACAGCCTCTGATCAGTTTCACTTTTTTTCCTGATATACTCAGAAAATTATCGATGGCACGATAACGCCATCTTTCCTGCTCTGCGTTTATTAAATTACTGATCAGCCATCAAACGTTTCTGACGGCTCACGTGACTGCCCCATTTGACCCATGTTCTCGCGAGAGGTGACGCGGCTCGTCGCGAGATCCTCTGCAGCAACAAATCGGCCGATTCTGAAGACGATCTGCTCGTTTCTGCGGTAAGGCGCTCATTAACGGCGCGCGTGCAGGATCCGCGCATACACGGGATTGCCGGGCGTTGGGAGCGTGAACACGCGCCCGTGTGCGCGGAGGTGATGAGGACGTGCGTGTGATGAATGAGATGAAGGATGGAGGATGCTGCGCGGTGGCGGGCGCGACGGCACGTGCACGCGCAGAGCTAGTGTGTGACTGGGTCGCGCGGGTGTCCGGTTTCCGGTGTGGTCGGGTCAGTTCGATGTGAACACCCGCCCCTTCCCCGTGCATGAGTGCGTGTGTGTGTGTCAGGTGTGACCTTCGCTGAGGTCAGAGGTGGCGTGTCCAAGTGAGCCTGACGGACTTAATGTGACGTCACAGGGTTAAACAACACCTTAAGAGTTCTTCAGGTCTTAATGTGCTATACTGCTCTGTGTTTGTGTGTCTGTGTGCTTGTGTGTGTGTTTTTGTGTTTCTGTGTATGCGTGTGTGTATGCGAGAGATGCTGAAGATAAAATAACTCTTTATTGTCATTGCACACTCATACCTTGTACAATAGTACAATGAAATTGGAAACTCCCACGTCAGCACAACTAAAGACAACACAGTTACTTAAAGTTGATTTTTTTTCTCATTTCATTTATTTATTTATTTCACACTTGGTACAACAATTCAAACAAACCAACCACACTTTCTATCAAAAAGCACTACAACCATGTGTGAAAAGGAGCAGGAAGAAGAAAATATTCTTATTAAACCCTGCCCCCTATCTATTTTCAAAGTGCAAGGGACCCAGACAGTGGCACGCGTGCGCCCCTGTAGGAGCTGAAGTTCCTCTGATGTCCCCCAGACGCTCCAGCAGTGAACGGTAGAAGAGGCTCCCCCTCAAACAGAGGAGCTTCATCAGCTCTTTTAGTGAATGAACCTGCACCCCTGCTCTGTTCTACAACATCGACCAATAACAGTGCACGAGAATCAGGAAGGCTCTACCTTGTGGCGTTATTCAGCACTTCGATATTAAGTACTTACTGAGCTAAAGCAACAGGAGTATCGGTAACACAGCAGCAATGGACTTGACCGACCACAGATATATATACAGTGGGGCAAAAAAGTATTTAGTCAGCCACCGATTGTGCAAGTTCCCCCACCTAAAATGATGACAGAGGTCAGTAATTTGCACCAGAGGTACACTTCAACTGTGAGAGACAGAATGTGAAAAAAAAAAATCCATGAATCCACATGGTAGGATTTGTAAAGAATTTATTCGTAAATTAGGGTGGAAAATAAGTATTTGGTCAATAACAAAAATACAACTCAATACTTTGTAACATAACCTTTGTTGGCAATAACAGAGGTCAAACGTTTACTATAGGTCTTTACCAGGTTTGCACACACAGCTGGTATTTTGGCCCATTCCTCCATGCAGATCTTCTCGAGAGCAGTGATGTTTTGGGGCTGTCGCCGAGCAACACGGACTTTCAACTCCCGCCACAGATTTTCTATGGGGTTGAGGTCTGGAGACTGGCTAGGCCACTCCAGGACTTTCAAATGCTTCTTACGGAGCCACTCCTTTGTTGCCCGGGCGGTGTGTTTTGGATCATTGTCATGTTGGAAGACCCAGCCTCGTTTCATCTTCAAAGTTCTCACTGATGGAAGGAGGTTTTGGCTCAAAATCTCACGATACATGGCCCCATTCATTCTGTCCTTGACACGGATCAGTCGTCCTGTCCCCTTGGCAGAAAAACAGCCCCATAGCATGATGTTTCCACCCCCATGCTTCACAGTAGGTATGGTGTTCTTGGGATGCAACTCAGTATTCTTCTTCCTCCAAACACGACGAGTTGAGTTTATACCAAAAAGTTCTACTTTGGTTTCATCTGACCACATGACAATCCTCTGCTGTATCATCCATGTGCTCTCTGGCAAACTTCAGACGGGCCTGGACATGCACTGGCTTCAGCAGCGGAACACGTCTGGCACTGCGGGATTTGATTCCCTGCCGTTGTAGTGTGTTACTGATGGTGACCTTTGTTACTTTGGTCCCAGCTCTCTGCAGGTCATTCACCAGGTCCCCCCGTGTGGTTCTGGGATCTTTGCTCACCGTTCTCATGATCATTTTGACCCCACGGGATGAGATCTTGCGTGGGAGATTATCAGTGGTGTTGTATGTCTTCCATTTTCTGATGATTGCTCCCACAGTTGATTTTTTCACACCAAGCTGCTTGCCTATTGTAGATTCACTCTTCCCAGTCTGGTGCAGGTCTACAATACTTTTCCTGGTGTCCTTCGAAAGCTCTTTGGTCTTGGCCATGGCAGAGTTTGGAGTCTGACTGTTTGAGGCTGTGGACAGGTGTCTTTTATACAGATGATGAGTTCAAACAGGTGCCATTCATACAGGTAACGAGTGGGGGACAGAAAAGCTTCTTACAGAAGACGTTACAGGTCTGTGAGAGCCAGAGATTTTCCTTGTTTGAGGTGACCAAATACTTATTTTCCACCCTAATTTACAAATATATTCTTTACAAATCCTACCATGTGGATTCATGGATTTTTTTTTCACATTCTGTCTCTCACAGTTGAAGTGTACCTCTGGTGCAAATTACTGACCTCTGTCATCATTTTAAGTGGGGGAACTTGCACAATCGGTGGCTGACTAAATACTTTTTTGCCCCACTGTATTTCATCTTCTATCACCACAGCGGATCCTCTGCTCAGGGTCACAGTGAAGTTCCTCTGACCTTCTCTGAACCTCTTCAAGACATCCTCCATCCTGTTGCACATTAATAAGTTTGTATGTTAAATGTATGTGTGTGAGCAGTGATGATGGAGGTCATAATGTGAACTTCATGGGCTCGGGTTTGTGTTTCAGACGGTGTCATGGAGGTGTCGTCGCACAGCCTCTTCCTGCTGCAGCAGCTCAACGTGCAGAGGGAATTTGGTTTCCTGTGTGACTGCACCGTCGCCATCGGAAACGTCTACTTCAAAGCTCACCGCGCTGTGCTGGCTGCCTTCTCCAACTACTTCAAGATGATCTTCATCCACCAGTCCAGGTGAGGGGTGAGACAGCGGCGTGTGACCTCTTTACCTGAGTAGAAGTTAGTTATACACTTGTGCTTTGGGTCATCACACAAGTGCAGGTAGGATAAAAAATAGGCATGTTTTCTGAGAACCTGAATTCTTTTAAATGCCCAGCAGGTGGTGACTCCTCTGACCCTTGAATCCTTTGTCCTGATAAATTTGTTGGCTTCCTCAACCGTGTTGGGTTCCAGGTCAGAGAGGAGGATTATCTGGGGTGTACTAAACGTACGTTCTTCAGTCAGATCTGCCGCTTGCTGTCATCGTGACGGCAGTGATGAAAAGGACTTCACTAACCAGCCGGTGACAGTCTCTGCGTCGATCCTGTCATGAAAACGTTACCAGATGACCTGCTGTTAGCCACCTAGCTGTGAGTTAGCAGTGCGGCATGAACCCAAAGAGGGTTTGCTTGTCTGAAACCATGCAGCTGCAAATAGATCAGCCTTGGGAATTTGGACAAACTGGCCAACCTTATCCATTAAAGACAGGATTTTACTAGTTGTCAGCAGGCATGTTAGTGTTAGCTAAGATTAGCCATGAGAAAGACAGCTCAGGATTGGATTTGCTCTCCACAACCAAACCGAATGTTAGCGTTAACTACAAACTTGGAGCTTGACTGGTCAAAAAGTGGCTAGCTGTCAGCTACAAACAGATGCACTGTGAGGACATGTGAGGACCCTTTATTTGGCCTTACCTTTTAGGTGAACAGTGGTGTGTTTGATTTGTAACACACCAAAAAAACAATGAATGAAATTTAATGTTTTATCCCAATTTTTTTTTTCATAATTTTTAAGAAGCAATCAAATGGTAATAAAAATTCAATAATGATTGATCAGCCCTAAATGTGTTTAAGACTAGAATAATGTCTTAAACACAGGAGAGTGTGGACGGCGTGCCTGCCCGAAGGCTTGTACCGGTGTTTGTTCCTTTATTCCAGAGAACAAATTTCAGGATCTGGATCCTGTAAGCCAGAATAGAGGAACAAAACTTTGGTCCAAACCTTCAGGAGAACATCGATCCAAAACATCAGGATTCACATGCTGTTTTTTTCCGAGGTGCTGACCTCATGTCTCTCTGTGTCCCCAGCGAGTGTATAAAGATCCAGCCCACGGACATCCAGCCGGACGTCTTCAGCTACCTGTTGCACATCATGTACACCGGTATGTGTCCCAAACAGCCGGTGGACCAGAGCCGGCTGCAGGAGGGCATTAAGTTCCTTCACGCCTACCAGCTGTGCCGCAAAACTGGTGAGGGTGCTGCTGAGACTGCTAACAACGTGGTCCGCATGTCCAACCTCTATGGCATTCAGATCTCTTCCCAGCTGGCCAGCAAGGAGGGACCCGGAGTCCCCAAGACCACCACGGTGTCCCGCGGGGCCGAGGATGGGCGGTCCTCTGACCGAGGGGCCCGGTCTCACTCCCAGCTGTCCCTTGCTGTCGGACTGGAGGGGGTATCATCGGACCATCAGGCCTCAGCGCTACGTTGCTCTGTGGCATCCGGAGACGATTCTGACATCTCAACTACCCATATCAAGCAGGAACGCTTAGAGGAGGAGGAGGACGGCGAGGAGGGTCCAGGTGCAGGGTCTCCAATTCAGGACAGCAGTCCTATTCAGGGCCTCCTGTTCAAAGACCGGCCGCTAGTGCTGCTCTGTCCCCGCTGTGGAGAGCGCTGCTCCTCCCCAGAGGGCCTGCGGGAGCACCTATTCAGCCACGCCCTCGACCCCGCCCGTCTCATGGAGGGGCTGTCACAGGGTGGCGACCTGGAAGCCGGCCTAGAGGAGGGTCCTCCAGGAACCCAGGAGCAGCTGGATGCAGGATGTTTGGAGGAAGCTCTGAGACAGAGCCAGGCGCTAGCCAACCAGCTGGCTGCTGAGCTGAGGCGGAGCCGAGGAGGTGGTGGGAGTGGAGGAGGGGGGAGTAGCCCTGCTCCCTCCCTGCACTCACGCAAACGTAAGATTGCCTGCGCCGTCTGCAGCCTACGCTTCTCCCACAAGAGCCAGCTGCAGGAGCACATGTACACCCACACAGGCAAGCCGTCCCGCTACCACCGCTACAATCGCCTCTGCAGCCAGCTCTTCCAGGCCTCCGCCCACTTCTGCGACAGTGCTGCTGAGCCTGGGGGAGGGGCTGGGGGTGGAGCTTCAGTGGGCACCCCCATAGCTCTCTCTGAGGAGCCCAACAGGGACACTCAGGACAATGGCAGCTCCTGCTACTCCCTGGACTCTGAGATCTCCCAGGAGAGTGTGGACGGCGTTCCGGTTGAGTGATGCCATCTGTTATGAGGGATGTGATTGGACGGAATAGTAATTTCCGCAGGTGGTGGTGTTCTGAGTGTTTGGTCTGTACCTGTTTGGGAGTGTCTGTGTTTAATCCAGTGATGTGATCATGAGGTGCTGAGGTCAGCAGGTCGGACTGTTTGATGCTCAGAAACGTCGGCAAAACCTGACTGATTGATGATTAATAATTAATTGATTGGGAACTGTTTCTCCGGTTTGAAACATTTGCTGATTTGTGCATGTTGAACAAGTTTCTGGACTCTGATTACATGATTCGTTGATTAATCAGCAGATTAATCAGAGATTAATGATACATCAGTACTTTGACTAATGTCACTTCCTGTCATTCATGTCACTGCTTTGTATTTCCTTCTCTGAAATTGAGCTGCCAGAGACTCTAAACCTGAAAGCAGCCAACAGTGAAGCCCATCCGAGTCTGAGAGGACTGTGAGGAAGAGGAGATAGTGAGCACTGTGATGTCAGAGCGATCTGTGATGTCAGAGCCTTTCTGTGGATGCACTGACATGTGCAAACTACAAAAAGCGAACTACTCAGATTTCTGTCATTTGGTGTCAGAGTGTCGTATGTACAAGGTGTAATCTACAAGTTATGAGAACAGGTCCAAACCAAAAACTGGATTTAAATCTGGCAGATGTCACATTCAGGATAATCTTCCCCTGGTTTTTGGATCTTTCAGTGGAAATCGTGTCAGTTCTCCTTCCAGTTTTATTCTTTTACTCACGTTTTCTTTCCCTCCATCTTGCCACACAGGTTTAGGACTAAAATGTACAGCAGTAAACCCTCTCAGTGACAAATAACGACTAAGCGCCGTACACCTTACATGTAAAGTTTGAGTTAGTCTTTTGTCAGTGTTCATCGTCAGAAAGAGAGTACGAGGCTTCTTGTTTCTGTCCTTTTAGTGTTGTCCACAAAGAAACAAAACTACAGTGCAGACTTCAGTAAATAACACTGTACTGTTAAACGTATTCACTCCTCTGCATATGACTAATAAGAGTTACTTCAATAGAACTAAGGGGCGGAGTCCAAGTCCTGAAAAGCACACTCACACCATAATCCCCCCACCAAGCTTTACATTTGTCCCGGTAACCACTGAACCTAGACTCATCCATTAGAGTGCCAGATAGAGAAACGTGATTGGTCACTCCAGCGAACATGTCTTCACTGCTCTAGAGTTTAGTGGCATTGTGCTTTACTCCACTGCATGTGACGCCTTCATTGCCCTTTGTGATGTAAGGCTTATTATACAAATGGTCACCATGGAAACCCATTCCATAAAGGTCTCTAATCTGAAGGCCACATGAAGTCTGTAGTGGTTGACTCTGCAGGAAGTTGGCGACCTCTGTGCGCTCTGTGCCTCAGCATCGGCAGAAAGTTTATCACCACAGAGTTACAAACGTTATCAGATGGAATACAACAAAAACATGCAGATCAGAACATGCAGGAAACACAAGACAGTGTCCTGGTTAGGACGAACAGATCTCTTTGGAGGAGCTTGAAACGTTCAGATTTTGCTTCTGAAGGTTTTCCAATGCTACACAGAGCTTTGAGAAGATCCCGAGTACCCTGAAAAGGAGTGACATCCTCAGAGGTTTGAATGGATATCTGCCAGTGCAGTGAATTTACACCCAGCTAACAGTCAACAGGACAAGGAGAAGAAGGCAGCAGCTACAGAAACGTACTGGCAGAAATGACCTGAAGCCACCTGGGTTCTCGGACCTCTGCAGGTTCAATAATGATGACCTGTCATTGAGATTAGCCAGGGTTAAACCAGGTTTTTATTGGACCTCTTCGCTGAAGCGGCTCACACCCACTAACCTCAGTATGCAGCACCAAAGACACAGAGGCAGAGCTAACGGTTCAGATCAAAGCCACGACCTAATGTCAGTCATTTTCTGCCAAATTGAGCAGATCCGAAAGCTCTTAACTTCATCCTGCCTCTGTTCTGCTTTTCTTTAGTTTCTGCTAAAGAGCTTACAGCGTGAGATGTTGCATTTTACCGAGGTAAAAATTAGTCCCTGTAGAAAAATCTCTGATTGAGGTGTTGCCCCTCAGCGGGCTTCCAGAAGCTGTTCAATCAGGAAGAAGTGAGCTTAAACGGGCGCTCACACACAGATGGGAGGATTACACTGAGGGTGCTCTTACACGGAGTTGGGATTAAAAAGCAGCTGATGGTTTAACTTCATTTAAAGGACCATTCAACAGTTTCTTCCATCTGACTCGAACAAAGGCAAGCACAAAAAAAGACAGAAAGGACAGGTGGGAAAATAAACACGTCCCAATCTGTGGGTCAGGACTCTCGCTGGTTCCCAGCCTACGCCCACAGGGGCACATTTTTTATTTACATTTTTAAATAAAGTTTTAAAAATATTCAATCTTTTTTATATTTATCATAAAACTGTGAAAAACTAAAATCTTTTAACAGTCTAAAAAACAAAAGCCAACAAAAAAGCACGATCTGAATTTTATTTTAAAAAAGTTACTGCCAGTGTTTGAAATATTTTGTTGGAATGCCCTATTAACTTTTACATTTTATTTTGAAATGGTTATGCTCCTATATGTTCTAAACATTTTATTTTGAAGGAGTCATAGTTTAGTGCATTTGAAATACATTTATTTTGAAGGAGTGACATTCTGTTGCATTTAAACCTTTTTATTTTGAAGGATTTGATGTTTGTTCATTTTAAACATTATTTTAAATGTTATATTTAATTTATTTATTTTTTAGTTTTTGAAGGAATTGTACGCTTTTGCATTTGAATCTTTTCATTTTGCAGTGGTCCTATCTTGTATTTTAAACCTCTTATTTTGAAGAAATCAATATGTACTATTCTAAACTTATTTTGAAGGAGCACCAATCTTGCATTTTAAACCTCTTATTGTGAAGGGGGCAATAGTCTTGCATTTTAAACCTCTTATTTTAAAGGAGTTGATCTCAATTCCATTGTAAACCTTTTACTTTGAAAGTTTCCACCGGCCAGAGGGAAATTGGTGGTCTCTGCTGTTCCTTTCGGTGTCACGTGACCAGCGCTCATTGATGATAAGGTGTTGATGATTATTGATCGTGTGTGACTGTCGTGCCGTCGTCTTATTTCTGTGTTTTGCTGTAAAAAAGCAAACAGGAAGTTCAGTGTCAACATGTTTTTGTAAACGGCATCTGTTTTTCATGGATACAACAATAAAGTTTTGTAAATAAATGTTTTTTTTCACTAATCAGATCAAAGCTCTCGTGTGTGCTTTTCATTCTTTTTTATTATTGATTTTGGAACATGTTTTAATCGGCTCGGCGTGGATGTTGCTGGGTTGCACCGCAGCATGCAACACACTTCAGCTGTTAGCAGTTAGCAGCAGCCCAAACATGCATCAGCACAGTGGGAAAATGCCCGGTATACCAGATTTTCAGTCCAGCCCTAATACCGATCAACCAATACTGAGATTGATTATTGATTAACCAGAGTAACCTGTTGGTGACATCAGCTGTTTATCACAGAGGTGATTATTGAGTTTGCTGCGTACTGATTGATTGCTGATTGGTCTGCAGAAGAGCATTCTTTGTGCCCTGCCAGAATCTGACCTGCAGGAGTCAACAGAGAGCTTAGCAGCCAGGTGAGCAGAGAGGCATTGTGGGAAAATTCAGACTCCAGTTTAACTGCTTTGACTCGAGATTTTAAAAATAAAAATAGATTTTTCATCAGTCCGCATCGTTACGGGGTCAAAGGTGATGCCACAGATTTGATCACACTCCTTACTGTCAGGGCGACACAAGATGCAGTCTGTTTTGCAGAATACTTTGCCTCAGTGAAGGACTGAATGAAGGTTCCTGACAGTCTCTTGGCACTCACCTGTCAGGTGATCTGATTGGTCAGCGTGCTGTTGCTTGGCAACAGATGGATGTATTCTTACAGAGAGCTTGTGGCAGATCAGTAACTGATCAAGGATCAATGATGCGGTGCCACAGTGTGACTGAAACGGGTCTGAACAGCTGATGGACTCGATGACTTCGCTCTGCGGCTGTTTGGAGATGGTGACTTCTCACCTGAGCCTTAGATATCAATCACAACTGAAACGCTGATCAATCAATCAATCCCTTAAACAAAGTGAGCATCTCCTCATGTTTAAACTCAGTATTTCTCCTTTCAGTTCATCTTTTCATTGTTATTTCCTGTTTCATATGATGTGTGGCTTTGTGCTCTCTGCAGGTTCCTCATTAAAGTGTCTTGTTCAGGATTAGTGCAGACTGCTAATTGCAGGTAAAATGCTGAGCTTTTCTTCCCATCATCATCAAACACAGATGAACATTCGTGTTTGTAACAGGAAGTACTTCAGTAGCAGTACATCCTGTCAAAATAAAGCAGTTTGAAAACAGCTCCAGAAGCATTTTAACTGTTTGAAATCACAAAAAGCTGATGAAACTCACCTTGGATGTTTTTAAGTGTGATGTTGTTCAGGTCTCCATGGTTTCTGTCATTTCCATTGTGATGGTAATGCTGCTCTAAAACCATCAGCTGACTGAAACGTTTAAAGAGTCAAACTCTGCTGCCATTAAGTGAAACTGGATGTGACAGTGATGTTACTCTGCAGTCACGTTTCATCAAGTCTTTGTGTTTTGTTAAACCTTTATTTTAATACTGTTTCAGATTCCTGAAGAACCAGTGTCACACTAGTAATAGTAACTGTAATGTGATTACAGTAAGGTGTAGCAGCCATGCTGCTACAGTCGTGTGTTTCGGTGTTGAATGTCCAGCAGATGTTCGGAGAAGTAGAAGGAAACACGTATGTTATAGAAGGGGTTTTAGGGAAGAGGATGCAGCCCCACACCTGCAGTTCCTCTGGTGTCCAGCAGAGGCAGGGCTGAGTCATGCATACAACCTGAAACAAACTGATTGGTCTCTTTCCTCATTCATGACACCGGTACTGAGGGAGGATGCTTCTATGACTCACCTGTTTAAGAGTTGTGTGTTTATTGAAAACTTTACTGACACCGTGTCTATGGACAAACACGTGCAGGCATCGTTATACAGAGCTATTTGGTGATTGGACCTCCTGATGACACAAACCTGATTACAGGACACGAAAGCTTCTGTTTCCTTCCCCCTCCCCCGCCCACGTACCATCGCTTTATCAAAGAAGCAATTTGTGTAAAAGAAAAAAGCATCAATCAGTGTGGTTGGGGAGGCACAGTGCTGGTGGCAGCGAGGAGAGAGATGTGCTCGGTGTTTCCTGATGAATCCGAGAGAAACAGATCCGATCAGCAGGAAGCACCCAGGTGAGAACTCATCTGTTCATTCATCATGTTCTTTCATGTTCATACCTGCCTGATGATATCATCACTGCATGCCTGATGATGTCATCAGCCAGCAGGTGGTTTCCATTAGAGGAAGAGGAAGTTTATTTTGGAGGCAGCAGGTTATTGAAGAGTGATCAGCTGACTGGAACTTCAGAATCAGAAAGGGTTTTATTGCCAAATGTTGAGCAGGTTTACAACATTAGGAAATTGCTGCAGTGCTTAGTGCAAACATACTGTCATAAACGCTTAAATAGATATAAAAATAAAAATAAGAATAAGAATTAAAAGTGCTAAGTAGATCGATATATACATGAATGCAGGTGGTGATCAGTGCAAACATGGAATGATGCAGTGAACACAGCGTAGGGTCATGTGTTAGTGGTGGGAACAGTCATACGGTTATTGTTCATGTGTCCAACAGCAGAGGGGAAGAAACTGTTCTTATGGCGAGAGGTTCTGGTGCGAATGGACCGGAGCCTCCTGCCTGAGGGGAGCAAGTCAAACAGATTGTGTCCAGGGTGAGAAGAGTCAGCTGAGATCCGAGCTGCACGCCCCAGTGTCCTGGAGGTGTACAGGTCCTGCAGAGATGGGAGTCTGCAGCCAATCACCTTCTCAGCAGAGCGCACAACACGCTGCAGTCTCTGTTTGTCCCTGATAGTGGCTCCAGCGTACCACACGGTGATGGAGGAGGTGAGGATGGACTCGATGATTGCAGTGTAGAATTGCATCATCGTCCGTGTTGGCAGGTTGAATTTCTTCAGCTGCCTCAGGAAGTACATCCTCTGCTGGGCTTTCTTAATGACGGAGGTGATGGTGGGCTCCCACTTCAGGTCCTGGGTGATGGTGGTACCCAGGAAGCGGAACGAGTCCACAGAGGTGATGGGGGTGTCAGTCAGGATGATGGGGGGGAGTGGGGCTGTGTGCTTCCTGAAGTCCACAATAATCTCCACTGTCTTCTGGGCATTCAGCACCAGGTTGTTGTGGCTGCACCAGGACACCAGACGTTCAACCTCCCTCCTGTAGGCAGACTCATCCCCGTCTGAGATGAGTCCAATAACGGTGGTGTCATCTGCAAACTTGATTAGCTTGACAGACTGGTGGGTGGAGGTGCAGCAGTTGGTGTACAGGGAGAAGAGCAGAGGAGAAAGAACACAGCCCTGAGGGGAGCCGGTGCTGATGGTCCGGGAGTCCGAGACATTCTTTCCCAGCCTCACATGCTGCTTCCTGTCCGTCAGGAAGTCAGTGATCCACCGGCAGATGGGATCAGGCACATTCATCTGGGAAAGCTTGCCTCGGAGATGGTCTGGAAGGATGGTGTTGAAGGCAGAGCTGAAGTCCACAAACAGGATCCTGGCGTAGGTTCCTGGGGAGTCCAGATGCAGCAGGATGAAGTGTAGAGCCATGTTGATGGCGGCATCTACAGACCTGTTGGCTCTGTATGCAAACTGCAGGGGGTCCAGGAGGGGGGCCGTGAGGGTCTTGAGGTAGGAGAGAACCAGGCGCTCAAATGACTTCATGACCACAGATGTCAGAGCCACAGGTCTGTAGTCATTTAGTCCAGTGATCCTAGGTTTCTTGGGGACAGGGATTATGGTAGAGGACTTGAAGCAGGCAGGCACATGACATGCCTGCAGTGAGGAGTTGAAAATGCCAGAAAACACTGGGGCCAGCTCGTTTGCACAGTGTCTGAGGGTGGCAGGAGACACACCGTCTGGGCCAGGAGCTTTTCGAGCATTCAGACTCTTAAACTGCTTCCTCACATCTGCTTCATGAATATGAAGAGTAGTGGTAGGAGGAGGTGGTGTGAAATCCTCCTTTGTGTGGGGTGAGGAGGGGGGTGTTGTAGGTGAACAGTTTGAAGGTGGTGATGGGGGGAGAGGTGGGGGAACGAGTGTCCAAAGTGTCTCTTTTGTTGGGGCCGTTGGAGGTGTGAAGGCTGCCTGATGGCTCGTCAAAACGGCAGTAAACGTCGTTAAGGGTGTTGGCCAAGAGCAAGTCATCAGTGGAGTGGGGGGTTTTAGGCTTGTAGTTGGTGATATTCCTAAAACCTTTCCACACAGAGGCTGAGATCTGCTGCTGCATCTTCTCAGAGTGCTGATGTTTAGCAACATCCACTTCTTTAGTGAACCTGTACTTGGCCTCTCTGTAGCAGTCCCTGTTTCCGCTTCTGAACACCTTTCTCTTTTCCAGCCACACCTTTTTGAGTTTAGGAGTAAACCAGGGTTTGTCATTGTTATACCTCACCCTGGTGTGTGATGGCACAATGCTGTCCTCACAGAAGTGGATATAGGAGGTGAAAGTGTCCGTAAACTCGTCCAAGCTGTTAGAAGCAGCCTTCATTGTGTCCCAGTCTGTAGACTCCAAACACGTGCGAAGCTCCTCCACAGCCTCGTTGCTCCACAGTTTTTTAGTCCTCACGACAGGTTTGGAGAGCTTCAGCCTCTGTCTGTACACGGGGATCAGGTGGTGGATCATGACGTGGTCAGAAAGTCCGAGTGAAGCGCGGGGCACCGCACGATAGGCCCCGCTGATCGTGCTGTAACAATGGTCTAATGTCCCCTCCTCTCTGGTCGGGCATTTAATATACTGCTTATATTTCGGAAGCTCATGGCTCAGATTGGCTTTGTTAAAGTCCCCAAGAGCAAAGATGAGAGAGTCCGGGAATGTCCGCTCCATGTGCAGTATCTGCTCCGTGAGTGCGCACTGAGCTGCCTGCACATCCACATCTGGCGGGATGTAAACAGCGGCCAAGATGAATGAAGCAAAGTCCCGCGGAGAAAAAACGGTTTGCAGTGAATAAAAAGGTATTCCAGAGAGGAAGAGCAGTGCTGAGCAATCACTGTTACATCTGTGCACCAGCCACTATTAATGTAGAAGCAGACACCTCCACCTGTGGTCTTACCAGAGAGAGAGGCCTGCCGGTCCGCATGCAGCAGATGAAAACCCTCCAGCTTGAGAGCGCAGTCCGGGATGTCCTCACAGAGCCATGACTCCGTAAAACATAAGACACAGGAGGAGGCTAAGTCTCTGTTCATGCTTCTCATCAGGGCCAGCTCGTCCATCTTATTCCTGAGTGAGCGTACGTTGGAAAGGAAGATCCCAGGAAGAGCAGTTCGCAGTCCACGTCTCCTCAGACGCACGAGAGCGCCGGTTCGCTTTCCTCTCCTTCAGCGTCTCACTTTCCTGATCAGAGTCTCCAGTAAATCTGCCGCAGATGTGACAAATATCGGAAGTAAATCCACAGGTGTTGTAGTCCTGTAGTTAAGAAGCTCTTCTCTGGTGTAAGAATATCCAGACGAGTGCCCAGACACAGAAGTTATGCACAAAAACAAAACAGAAGTAACGCACTGAAGCACCAGGGCATCCATACGTGGCGCCATCTTGGAGAAACTTCCTGTCATGATGTAAACACTTGGAGTCTGAGGCCAACTGGAAGTGTCTGTGAGGGTGTACCTGAATTGCACTGACTCACCTCAAGCAGGCGATGATGGCTGAACTCCTCAGAGGTGGAGGTGAGCCAGAGGAGCAGCAGGACAGCTCCTCACAGGCCTCCTTCTTGTCCCCTCAGTTTCATGGGTCAGACTTGTTTTTGTCGCCTCACGCAACAGCTTTGGGTTGTTCACCCTCCTTGGTTCACCCAAGGAGGTGGAAGAAGAATCAGGTGAGCGCCCGGACCTACCTGTGGATGGTCAGCTGATGTTCGCTCCTCACACCTTCACCCCACTCAGCTGTGATAGACAGTTAACCCCAGCAGCACAGCGTCTCAGCTGTTACTCAGTCATTGATCTTTAAAATAATTTAATTTCCCCAAATACTGACTGTATAATCTAATTCAGGATTCAGTGTGTCTGTTTGTGTGTGTGTGTGTGTGTGTATGTGTGTGACTTTAATAACCTGCTGCTGATGAATCTATGTGCAGGGTTTGACAGACGCTTTCAGGAAACATTTTCCTTCAATGGCGATGAAGGGCGGAGAAAACGTGGGGCGAGCGGAGAGCGTCAGCCTGAAAAGGAAGCTAAGGGGTCCTCTGAACATGCTGCTGCTAGGAAAAACCCGGAGCAGGAGTGAGGGGGAGGAGCCACTGGAGGTGGTGGAAAATGAAACCACGGTGAGACATTCAGACACCACAGTTGAAAGAGGAGCTGACCTCAAAAAATTCAGTGGATTGGAGGGAGAGGCCCCCACCCACAGGAACCTGCAGGGGGCACTGCAGAAACAGGAGGAGGTGCAGGTGGTGGAGGAGGTTCTCCTCGGAGCTCATTTGCATCAGAAGTATACAGAAGAAAGTCGAGAAACAACCAGAGCAGCAGCACGATTCAGAGGTGGAGCCTCAGTCACAGGACAAGAGAGCTAACAAGAGGGCATGGCCAAAGTTCAGGAAGTCCAGGAATTCATCATACCAGCAGAGGGAGGAGGTGCAGGGGGAGGCCCAGAAAAAGCTGCACAGGTTCTTCATCAGAGGAAGAAATAGGCGCCCACAGGAAGACATGGTGGCGGTGGGAGTGGCTCAGACGGACACTGTTCAGGAAACTGTCATAGTGGAGACTAGCGTGGAGGCGGCACAGGATCGAGCTGCAACTGGGAATCCAGGAGAACCAGCAGCAGGAGAAATGTATGAGGAGGTGAAGGAACATCGACCAGAGACCTTCCAAAGAGTTGGTGAGGTCGATGACATCACCGTGGGGAGACCACTCAAGGTTTTCAGTGACTCTGCGGACGCTGGGTCATTCCTCCATAAGAAGCTTCAGAGCTCATTCCAGACCTTCTCCTCCTCCCTTCAGGCACCGGCAAACGGTCCGTTCATTCGAATTGAGCTCTGCCCCCAGGAGAGGGAGGAGGAAGAGGAGGAGGAGTGCTGGGAGGGCAGCTCTTCCTCACCTTATCCCCACCTTATCCAGCTTATCCTCCACCTCCTCGGTTTTGACCACAGCGAGCAGCAGCTGCTTCAGATGGCTTACACGCTGGTCCGAGCTGCCGTGAATGCCGCTGTGGATCAGCTGACCAGAGAACAACAGAGCACCGCAAACTGTGTCCAGCGAGACCATGCTGAGGACGGGGAGGAGGCAGATATAGGGAGGAGGCGCTGCATACCCGAGTGAGTGTCTGCGCAGAACTTTATGTCAGGCGGAGAACAAACTGGAGCTAAAAGATGACACGAAGACGCTGACAAGCCATGATGGATCACGTGCAGAAGGAGATCAACACCTGCAGGAAGGGATCAACATCTGGAGGAGGAGATCAACAGCTGAATGATCATACAGAGTCCGTTTTTCTCTGGATCAACTAGATAAAGGTAGCCTTTCTACCTGAGAGTCACAACTCAGTTCTCTCGCCACCTTAGGCTCTGCTCATGAATTATTGCTCTGTATAAAGTCACATGTTCTGCTTTTCAGTTGTAGTGATGGTTTAAATAAATATGATCTTCCTCCTCTTAGAAACTTCGCATCTCTTCTTAAAGCCACGGTTTAGAAATGATTTCTACAAGGAAAGGACAATCACAGAAAAGAGGTGTAAAAAAACCAGAGGGCGTGGCCAAAGGTCAAGACCAGCTGATGTAATGAGCTCAGGCGTAGACAGGTGAGTGTTTGAATCAGAAAGCAGACTGAGAGGAAGAAAAGGCTATTTAGAGGTCAGAGCAGCTGGAAGTGACATCACAAAAGAGCAGAGACTAATGAGCTAAACTCTGTACTGAAGGTCAAATGATGAGCTCTTTGGTTTCTTTTATGAGGACATAAACATATAACCATTCTCACCATGTGAACTCGAGGATGAATGGAGCTCCTTAAAAATGCATTTTCTCACCTCCTCTGGTCTGTGAGCAGATGAGCCATCTGTGCGAATTGGAATTGTGACATTAAAAAAAACAATAATTGCTAAAATAAATTAAATTTGTAGTTCTAAATAAATTCTAAATGCATTTAGGACGTTTTTTACTCACGTTGTCTCTTCCACGATGTTATTTCTCTCTCCAACAATGTAGGTTACAATTATTAGCATGACCAATTATGCAAATTAGGCGATGACATCATTGAGCGACTTCTAGCGACTTTTAGGACAACCAATAGCGATTTTCCTTACTGAGGAGTTGGCAACACTGCCCTTGCTGCCAGAGCGATTGTGGCTGAGACGCAGCAGAGCGGAGGTGTAAGTGCCTGGACATGTTAGCTGCATTTAACCTTCAGTTACTCTTTATATAGTTAGGTAGGAGTCAGACCATGTTTCTTTTTAGCTGAAAAACATTACACCAGGTAACCTGCAGTGTTGAAAACTTTTCCGTCGATGTTTGCTACCCTACAATCCGCCCTACTCTGTAGTAAAATCAGCAACATCTGACTGTCCTGTTGCTCCCACTGAAATGTATATAGCCTATTTAAAATCTAAAACTTAAAATTGTCCGTAACCTACTGTTGTTACCACTGTCCTGTTTGAAATGGATACTAACTAGCTAACTGACTGAATGCCCATTAGCCTTATAACTCCTGTTGTGTGTGTGTGTGTGTGTGTGTGTGTGTGTGTGTGTGTGTGTGTGTGTGTGTGTGTGTGTACAGAGCGACAGCCAGGTTCATAATGGATATAAGGAAGTTTATTCAAAAAAGGAGCCACATTCAGGTAAAAGTGTAAAATCAAATGATCTGTCTCTCAAGAATAATGTTGGATCAGTCTCAAAAAGTGCAGGATCTAGGACTGAGCAGCTCCCTCTGCAGCTGGATCCTTAGCTTCCTGTCTGACAGACGCCAAGTGGTCAGACTGGGCAGCATCACCTCATCCCCCGTCACACTGAACACTGGTGCTCCACAGGGGTGTGTACTGAGCCCTCTCCTGTACTCACTCTACACCTACGACTGCACAGCCACTAACAGCTCCAACATCATTGTGAAGTTTGCGGACGACACTACAGTGGTGGGTCTTATCACCAACGGTGATGAGACGGCTTACAGGGAGGAGGTCAGCGCCCTGACCCACTGGTGTCAAGACAACCATCTCACCCTCAACGTCGCAAAGACAAAGGAGTTGATAGTGGACTTCCGGAGGTGCAGAGAAGTACACACCCCCATCACCATCAATGGCGCTGCTGTGGAGAGAGTGAGCAGCTTCTGGTTCCTTGGTGTACATCTGGCTGAGGATCTTACGTGGTCAGTACACACAAACAAAACAGTGAAGAAGGCGCAGCAGCGCCTCTTCTTTCTCAGGAGACTGAAAAGATTCGGCATGAGCCCCCGCATCCTCAGGACCTTCTATCACTGTGCCATTGAGAGCATCCTCACTGGATGCATCACCACCTGGTATGGCAACAGCACCGCCTACAACTGCAAAGCTCTCCAGCGAGTAGTGCGGTGCTCTGAACGGATAATTGGAGGTGAGCTTCCCTCCCTCCAAGACATCTACAGGAAGCGGTGCCTGAGGAAAGCGGGGAGGATCATCAAGGACTCCAGTCACCCCAGCCATAAACTGTTCAGACTACTTCCATCAGGAAGGAGGTTCTGCAGCATCCGGTCCCGTACCAGCAGACTGAGAGACAGCTTCTTCCATCAGGCCATCAGACTGCTGAACACATCATGGACACCTCACCCTCACAACTAGAACTTCAACATTTTGCACTCCATACTGTACAGTAATGCCACTGTTTTGCACATGTCTCACTCTGTATATTTTATCTTATATATTTTATTTATTGTTTACTCTATTTAATTTGTAAAATATGTGTACACACACACACACACACACACACACACACACGTAGAAAAATATTTAGTATACACATCCAGAAATGCATATACTATTATATATTGTACATATATTTATTAGTTTCAGATGTAGCCATAGTATTTTGCTTGTTTACATTATTGTATTTTGCACAACTCTGTTGCCTGTGAAGCTCGCACACAAGAATTTCTCTCACATGTGCTGTACCAATGTACCTGCACATGTGATGTGACAATAAAAGTGATTTGATTTGCATAATGACTGAAACCAGCTCACCTAAGGAACAATGGGCTGGGAGGTCAGTTCCTTAATCTTAATTATGCAGATTCTCATGACCATTGATGAACAACCACTGACCAAAACCCACTGACCAAAACCCACTGATGTGTGGTTCAGTCACAACTCTACTGAAACCTCAGCCAGTAATAGGTAGGCCAACTTTTGGACCGTCCAGTTGTCTGTATGACTGCCGCAGTACGTAGATCACATTTGCACACTATCAGAAAGTGCCAAACAGCCCTGGTGGAGTGAGGAGCTGTAAAGAGAAGCAGATGCTCTGTTTATATTCTAAAAATGTTTTAAGCTAACTTGTTTCAAAGATTCTGTACAGCAGCTTTAAATGTTTTCCAAAAGCACACATACACCTACCTTATCAGTGTTTCTCAAATTTTTTACAGTGTGTACCACCTGAGAAAATGTCAAGCTCTCCCAAGTACCACTATGAAAGCATGACACTCATAAATCTTACAACATAAAATTAGTATCTGCAGTAAAGATTTTTTCATACATTTGATACATTCTACCACAGGCAAAGTTGCCTCCATTTTTATAGTTTTTTTATCAATATTTTGTAATAATTTATTCTGCTTTGGGAGGAGGTTTTTTTTTATGTATCTGTATTATTACTGTTGACTTTTTACTCACTATGAGCATTATTCATTATCCTCCCCCAGTAATTAAGGTTAGGATATCAGGGCTCTAGACTAACTTTTTGACATGGGCGCACCGGTACGCCTAACTTTAAAAATTTAGGCGTACCGGCACAAAAGTTAGGCGCACTCAAATTTTTCAACCGCATCGCTTAACACCGCAGTTTTACATGTGCACTTTCTTTGAGGGGGGGAAGTCCATACAGACAATATTAATTTCTAAATTATTAACTAACAAACTTGTGCTTAAAGTGCTTTGTCAATATTGTAGAAAATGTTAAAAACTTAATCATCATCTTGGCCTCCTCTGACGACCTGTTTGCTGCTGTCTGCTGCTGAAAGGCCGTGGGGAGAGGGGACACTTGGGCAGTGCATTTACTGCAGCATATAATGTGTTTTCTGGATACACTGTGCTTTTTCAGCATTCAAATATTGATGGCACCGTGTCAGAGCACTGGCTATGAATTTCAGACAGATCAGGCCTTAACTTAACAAAAAAGTTATCAATAGTTCTTTTCATCTTTTCTTATTACCCACAGCTACAGTACATCCACTTCTCTCAGGCCTAGGCTGCTCACTAGGGCTGAGTATCATCACTGATTTCTATAATCCATTCAATTCCGGTTCTCAAAGTCCTGATTTGATTCAATTTAGCCTCAGACAGTCAGAAATATTATAATTCTGATCATTTATCAGTACTGATACACATGAGACTTCATCAGAATTGTGAAAATCACAGCAGATGCCTTTGTGTGAAAGTAACTGAGAATAAAACACAGGAAAACATGAAGGAGATTTTCCTGGTCTGGCTTTTTATAGCAGATAACCTTAAAAATATTCTGCAATTTTGCATAATTTTAAGAAATTTAAATTTCTTCAGTATTGAACAGCAGAAATTAGGCTTTCTTGTCCGAGGTCATTTAAGTGAAAAAAGAAAAAGCGCTGTAAACAACGCTAGACTGGTGGGTAATAAGCGAATGAATAATGCAGAAAACAGATTTGAGACGGGAAACTGTTCCTGAAGTACAGAGAGAGAGAGAGCTGTGCAGGAAGTGTGATTTTTATCGTGGTGGAAGCAAAACAGCAAAAGTCAGAGGGAATTCATGACGACATTGATCAAATGTGAAGCGCAGTTTGCTGCTTCTTTTGCTGCAGGCTCGGTGAATTTTGGTTGGAGAGAGGCAAAACCTGCAGCTCAGAATCAGCGCAAAAAGACGTAAACACAGCGCGGACCCGAAGAATCGCTAAGCTCCGACAGCGTGTCCGTGTTCAGGCCATCGGGTGAGAAAGCCGAGAAAGACGAAGCTGATTCTGATGTGTTGGGTCCGCTCCGTGTTTAGGTCTTTGTGTGGAATCCGTTAATGAATTGATATCGCTTTATTCAAGCTACTCACCTCTCTCTTCCACCTGCACTTTCAACTGGACCACGGCCAATCAGAGAGGTCCCGCCCCTGACTATCTGTGATTGGTTTAGTCCACGATAGGGGCATAATGTGTGTCTGTTGTTGACCACACGGAGAGTTACAGAGATTTTTTTTTTGTTACCGGAACAGTTGGTCGCACCTGTGCGACCAAATATTTATTTTTAGTCGCACCACTGAAAAATTTGGTCGCATTTGCGACCAAATTGGTCGCACTCTAGAGCCCTGGATATGTATTTTTTTTTATTCCAGAAGTCTCATGGTGACGTGTAAAGTTTATCTTGCCTGGCTGGGCAGTTCTCTGGGTGCTCAGCACCCCCAAAGCCCTAATCCTAGAATCGCCCCTGATGAGATCACTTTAATTTGTTGAGTATCTGAGGCTGAGACCATGGGACTGTAAAAACATGATTGTTGGGCTTAATTTCTGTAGTGAACAGTCATTTTAAGATTAGCTAGTAAATAACAATTTACTCATGTTGTTCATGAGACTGAAGTCATCTCACTTTGGTAATAGGAAATATAAATGACTGCAACTTGAATCTTTGACACAGAGTTCAAGCTCACTGCTGTAATATATCCTCAGATTATTATGATATATATATATATATATATATATATATATATGTGTATATATATATATATATATATATATATATATATATATATATATATATATATATATATATAACATGAGAAGCTGGAGAAATACCAAGGGCTCAGAGAAGAGCTCGAGAGGATGTGGAGGGTGAAGGTAACGGTGGTCCCCGTGGTAATCGGAGCACTAGGTGCGGTGACCCCCAAGCTAGGCGAGTGGCTCCAGCAGATCCCGGGAATAACATCGGAGATCTCTGTCCAGAAGAGCGCAGTCCTGGGAACAGCTAAGATACTGCGCAGGACCCTCAAGCTCCCAGGCCTCTGGTAGAGGACCCGAGCTCGAAGGATAAACCGCCCGCAGGGGCGTGCTGGGTGTTTTATATATAACAATTAGCTAATGTTGTTCATGAGACTAAAGTCCTCTCACTTTGGTAATGTAAATATAATATAGCCAATATTATATTTATTGTCAGATTATTATGATAATTATTATGATATATATATATATATATATATATATATATATATATATATATATATATATATATATGTATATGTATATATATATAGGAGGGAGGTTAGCCAACTAACGGAGTTGCAGAAAGGTGCGACAAATAGGGTGCCTAAGAAATACAGCAAGCTGTCCATACCTGAGGCCTTGGAAACTGCCAAGCAAAGACTCACAGCCTTGGCCAGCCGCTTGAGGAGGTACACCAGAGAGATAGAAGGCAGGAGAATAAACCAGCTGTTCTCCACAGAACCAGCAAAGGTGTACTCTCAGTGGCAAGGGAACAATAAGAGAACAGCACCACCAAGGCTGGAGACGGAGCAATACTGGAAGAGCATATGGGAGAAGGATGCAACCCATAACGGCAATGCTCAGTGGCTAGAGGATCTGAGGGCAGACCACAGCGACCTCCCTGAACAGGGTCCAGTAACCATCACAGTGGCTGATATCCAAGAAAGGGTCTCCAGTATGAAGAGTTGGACAGCACCAGGGCCCGACATGGTTCACGCCTACTGGCTGAAGAAGCTGACTGCACTCCACGAGCGTCTGGCAGCACAAATGAACCAGCTGCTAGTTAACGAGAGACACCCGGAATGGCTAACTGAAGGCCGGACGGTCCTGATCCCCAAGGACCCCAAGAAGGGACCGGTCCCCTCCAACTACCGACCAATAACCTGCCTCAGTACTACATGGAAGCTCCTGTCAGGCATCATATCGGCTAAGATGAACAGGCACATGGGTCAATACATGAGCGGGACACAGAAAGGAATTGGCAAGAATACCAGAGGCGCAAAACACCAGCTACTGGTAGACAGAACAATCAGCCGAGACTGCAAGACCAGACTGACCAACCTGTGCACTGCCTGGATTGATTACAAGAAGGCCTATGACTCAATGCCCCACAGCTGGATACTGGAATGCCTAGAATTGTACAAGATCAATGGGACCCTAAGAGCCTTCATCAGGAACTCAATGGGGATGTGGCGTACAACACTAGAGGCCAACTCCAAGCCCATAGCACAAGTCACCATCAAGTGCGGGATCTACCAAGGAGATGCTCTGTCCCCACTGCTGTTCTGCATAGGCCTGAACCCCCTCAGTGAGATCATTAACAAGACTGGCTACGGATACCGACTACGGAACGGAGCAGTTGTCAGCCACCTCCTGTACATGGATGACATCAAGCTGTATGCCAAGAGTGAACGAGACATCGATTCACTGATCCACACTACCAGGCTATACAGCAATGACATTGGAATGTCGTTCGGACTGGAGAAGTGTAGTCGGATGGTAACAAAGAGAGGGAAGGTAGTCAGAACTGAGGGGATTGAACTACCAGAAGGCAACATTGCAGACATAGAGGACAGTTACAAGTACTTGGGGATCCCACAGGCGAATGGGAACCATGAAGAGGCCGCTAGAAAAGCTGCAACCACCAAGTACCTGCAGAGGGTCAGGCAAGTCCTGAGGAGTCAGCTGAATGGTAAGAACAAGATCCGGGCCATAAACACGTACGCCCTGCCCGTGATCAGGTACCCTGCTGGGGTAATAGGCTGGCCAAAGGAGGAGATAGAAGCCACTGACATAAAGACAAGAAAGCTCCTTACCATGCATGGAGGGTTTCACCCCAAATCCAGCACCCTGAGGCTGTACGCTAAGCGGAAGAAGGGGGCCGGGGACTGGTGAGTGTCAGCACCACAGTCCAGGATGAGACAACGAACATCCAAGAATACATTGGGAAGATGGCCCCAACTGACCGAGTGCTCAGTGAATACCTCAGGCAGCAGAAACCCAAGAAAGAGGAGGGAGACGAGGAACCATCATGGAAGGACAGGCCCCTGCACGGTATGTACCACCGGCAGATAGGGGAGGTGGCTGATATCCAGAAATCCTACCAGTGGCTGGACAAAGCTGGACTGAAAGACAGCACAGAAGCACTAATCATGGCAGCACAAGAACAAGCTCTGAGCACAAGATCCATAGAGGCTGGGGTCTATCACACCAGGCAAGACCCCAGGTGCAGGCTGTGTAAAGATGCCCTCAGAGACAATCCAGCACATAACAGCAGGGTGCAAGATGCTAGCAGGCAAGGCATACATGGAACGCCATAACCAAGTGTACAGGAACATCTGTGCCGAGTATAACCTGGAAGTCCCGAGGTCAAAATGGGAGATGCCCCCAAGGGTGGTGGAGAATGACTGAGCTAAGATCCTGTGGGACTTCCAGATACAGACGGACAAAATGGTGGTGGCTAACCAACCGGACATAGTGGTGGTAGACAAACAGAAGAAGACGGCCGTAGTGATCGATGTAGCGGTTCCGAATGACAGCAATATCAGGAAGAAGGAACACGAGAAGCTGGAGAAATACCAAGGGCTCAGAGAAGAGCTCGAGAGGATGTGGAGGGTGAAGGTAACGGTGGTCCCCGTGGTAATCGGAGCACTAGGTGCGGTGACTCCCAAGCTAGGCGAGTGGCTCCAGCAGATCCCGGGAACAACATCGGAGATCTCTGTCCAGAAGAGCGCAGTCCTGGGAACAGCTAAGATACTGCGCAGGACCCTCAAGCTCCCAGGCCTCTGGTAGAGGACCCGAGCTTGAAGGATAAACCGCCCGCAGGGGCGTGCTGGGTGTTTTATATATATATATATATATATATATATATATATATATATATATATATATATATATATATATATATTACAGGATATATTACAGCAGTGAGCGTGAACTCTGGGTCAAAGATTCAAGTTGCAGTTATTTGTATTTCCTATCACCTTAAATCTTCACTCAAAGACAAGTATCTTTGACAGTGTATGTACAGATGTATTATATATAAGAGACAAATATTGTTCGTTTAATTTGTTGGCATTATTACATTTGGCTCAATGCCTACATACATGTGCTAAAAGAAAATGTAGGAGCTGTGAAAACTGTTTCTGATAAAATGAAGAGTAGACTGATATATTACATATTCCTTTATTGGGTGAGAAAATCAGACCATGTCATAACTGCTTTAAGTCATACAGAACAGATATCAGAGCCTTAAACAGGCTGGCTTCTGCTAAATGGGTCAAACTGGGCAGAAAGTATACAAACACATAACATCCTTATAGAATATGATGTAACACTGTAGATCAACTTACCTCAGAATATATAAAGCATATAAACAATTACAACAATATGATGCAACAAACACAGCAGTACTACTAATCCAAAATACTCAAAGCTTCATAGAACTGAAACAAACATTTATTTTTAGCTCCATTCTGCTGCTGATACATACTTTAGGTTTCTGAGTATTAAACTTGTTGCTGCCTTTCATAGTGTGTAACGTGAAGGCCCTGAATACTTTCTCCCACACTGAAAACACTGGAATGATAAAATTATTTGAACATTACCTAATAAGACGGATTCAGGACAGACAGTTATTTTAAACTTTTCTAGCAGTCCTTCACAAACAGGGAACAGTCTGTCTATTCTCTCCATCTGTCAGCTGCTGCTGGCTCTTCCTCCTCTTCCTCACACACTGCTGAGTTTGTCCTGGTGGATCATCAGGGTGCAAAGCCTCACAGATGATGTGCAGCAGTGGGTCCCTCAGTCTGTCCTCACTCTGGACACTTGCAGTTGTCACACATGGAAATCAAATGTGTGATGAGCTGCAGGATTCAAACACAAGTGTGACTTATAAATACATGTTCAGACTTTTATTACACAATCAGAGAGAAAGAAAAGAAGAGAGAGTGCAGGACAGACAGACAGGTGACAGTCTCAGGTGTATACACTGCTACAAACAGGAGGATTTAGTGTTTGTGTTATTACGAGTACTAAACAAGAAGAGTTCCCAGATGGTACAGTGGACACATGTGTGACTCCTGTGATTAAAGCATCTTTCTATCAGCTTAACGAGTGAACCATCAGTTCGTTCAAACATAAGTTAAAGTCCATTTGGCTCGACACCACCGAACAGAGGCAGCAATATAACATAACTAACATTAACAGTGCAGTGAATCCTGCTTGTGCCGTGATATTCAGGACTGCAAACCGAGCAGCATCACTGACTTTCAGCTTGTTGTGTTTGTGGATATATGACTGACTTTAATTATCCATAAAATCATCACATTCTCTGTAAGATTAAGGCCAACTATTGAACGGCGTATAAAGTAAAGGCTTTAAAACCAAGTTAACACTGCAAGTACTAGCATCACTAATGTCACATAACTTTGCCGACATGTGGCCAACAGTAATGTTTTAATGTTCTTCATTATTAAACATTCGCACATAAATAAGTGACATAATATTCAGTACTTACTTTTGAAAGTTTACTCTTCGGCAATGTTCCCTCTAATTTTTCATGTGTCTGAGGGAACACACAAACTCCCTGAGCAGTCCCTTGGACCACTGTGAGCAACAGCAGACGTGTGCACTGTGGTCACGCCAGCATCGAATCCATCCAAGTTACATGGTTTATTAAAATAATCAAATTACAGCATTTACATTTATGTTAGTCTACTTTTAATTAACTGCTTTAGCCGACTTACAATGAAAATTTAAAAAAAATGTTATTCATGACCTGTGTAGTATGTTAACACTATTGGAAGTAAAAATAACTCCAATTTTGAAAACACGGCTTTCTTTTTTTTTTTTTTATAAAGCTCTGACTTGCTATCACAGCTCTGAGTCCTGTAATGCCCAGTCTGCAAAATACAGTATGTAATGACAAATGTTGGGCAATTAATTATATAGTTACTCCTTCAAAAAAAGTAACTGAGTTTTGCAAACAACAAAGTTTTTTTCAGCTGTTTACCTAAAAATGCAGCCAAAGCGTTTTTTTAAATAAACATTTCAAACTATTTACAGAACAATCAGCTGTTCTGCATCAAATTTGATGCCACACAAATTATTTGTGCCACTCCAAAAATGTATTTCTGTCCACTATGAGATAAAGGAGAACAACAGCCTGATACCTGCAGGCCTGACAACAGGAGATGTATCACTCCTGTACCACCTGTAACATTCAGTAGTTGCCTCATTGTTCTGTCACACACAACAGAATTATTGACTACACTACACACTAACTACACAAGATTTTCGCTAAACGTCGCAAATCTCTCACATCTCAAAACATTGCTGTCATTCCTAAAACTTCCCCCTTCCTAAACAACTAAATGCCATGTTGCCATATCAGTTTTTGATTGGTCGACATGGTACATTTTCCCACCAATAGGAAAGGGTGGGAGTTTTTTGGTTTTGTTTTTGCTCACAGGCGGAGAGTGTTTTCCTTATAAAACACAGTTTTTACCGTTTCTTCCTGCAGTAAATATAAACAATGATAGTATTCAGGAAAAAAACAAACATTGCAGATATTTTTTATCATAACTCTGGTTTTACGTGACCTATCAACACAATTTAAAAACTGGTATAAAGTCCACATTTTTTCCGTCAATTGTTCCATCTGTCCTGCTCACATCTCCAATGGTTGTACGCGTTGTCATTAACGTGGCTTCACTCCACATCAGCCACGCCGCTTTGCTAGCTAAAACACTGGTGTCGGCACATAAGGACGCTGTCATAGCCTGCCAACGACGTTGATTAGCTGTGTATATACGAATGTGAATCACATTATTGGCTGGACTATGGGATAAGATGGCATCGTTCTAATCCCATACGGGAGCAGCCAGTCACTTACTGACTAACACTGCAAAACAGAATTGTTAAAGTATTGTGACAGCCAGTGGGCTGGCCTTGTGTTTTGGTTTTTCTGTTACCTGTTTCTTGCAGGTAGGTGGAGCTGACCAAATTATAGATGCAGCACACCTAAGAAGGCCAGTCCCAATGTATAAAGACACCTTGACTCTCTCCGTCTGGCACCCATCAAGTTCATTTGAGGCTTCAGTTATGGCTGTTTTGTCCTTTAAATTGTGTTGAAGTTGCTTCACCTTATTTTCATTAAATATATCTTACAATGTTTAAAAGCCTGTGTGTGGTCTCCCACTTGCTTGTCACTTCCTTTGAGCCGGGTTGTGACAGTATTAATTGTAATTTCTGTGCGGAGAAAACTCTTAGGAGGCAAGAAACACAGACTCAAAGATTTTTACATGTACATGGGCGATGCCCCGACACGATCTCTGCACCAACGTGTGCACTGTGTGTGTGTCACAGAGGAATCGCGCGGGGCTCTCAGTACATCCTTTATTTATACTCAAACAACAACAGGCGTGGCATATATAGAATTCAATAACAACTCCTTAAAAGGAAAAACCGTTAGCTATCTGTTGAAACAGGAGGTAGCTGTTTTGCTGTCACAGCACATATTTTCTCACACAATGTCTCACTTCCCTTTCCTGCAGTTGTACGACTCATATGCTCTTCTTCCTTTAAATGAAGCTACAAATAAACATAACACAAAACTCAAAATCTCCCAACAATTTCAATTTGGGTTAGATTTTTTTTTGTGCGCAACGCAGATTTTCTGTGCGCAGAGACCATGCCAGCAGTGCGCAATTGCGCACGTGCGCAGCTTAGAGGGAACATTGCTCTTCGGCCGCTGCGCTTCAGGCATCTGCCATCTTTTTCCGAACAAAATATCCACACTCACCGCCGCGCTATGAATTGTGGGATGTATGGGACCATGAAGTCTATGCCAGACTACACTTCAAATTTGGGAAAATGAAGGGCGCATTTGAAGTACACTTCGAATTGGGACACCCTTCATCGCGTCGCTGTGACGTAATTGGCCTGCCTTGAGCTGTGTCCCAAAACGTAGGCCGCATCCTTCGGAGGACCCTGCCTTCGCGGTCAATGTGGGCCAGGTCCTTCGAAGACCAAGAAGGCCGGAAGTGCGAGGCTGTGAAATGGGACAGTCAGATTCAGATTTATGTCACCGCTGTCTCGGTGGAGTTTAATAAACTCAGCCGTCTGCTCCTTGCTATCTAAAATACAACAGGACACTGGGGTAAATTCTCGACCGTCTCACACTTCTGTGTAATCCGTTTTCTGTTTAACGTTTATTCAGCTTTGTGAAAATCCCGGAGGAACCCACCCGATGGATTAATAAAGTTTTATTTAATCTAATCTAATAACTTTGATCTCAGCCAACCAGATTTACTCCGGAACAAAAAAAAAACACAGAAAAAAGCCAAACAATTACATTTTTAAGTTATCGGAGTGACTTATATATCATGTTTAACCTGAGTAACGAAAGACAGCAGGGGTCTGAAAACGATGAAGCCAGGAGTCCGCTGCTCTTGCTGGTTCGAGTGACGATTGAACCCCCCGGCTAGCTATTGAGCGGGTGGGTAACAGACATTTCCGAAAACGTCAGAGCACTTCTGCAAATATGTGATGTCTTGAAAAACCAAGCAGGTTATTCAACTACATTCTTGCCTGAAAATATGTTCAAAGTTATTTTTGTGACCCAGAAAGAGTAATAAGAGTAATATTAAAACTTAGTAGCGGCCGCCGTTGTTGAAAACTGGAATTGGCTGGGCCGGGCAATGAATTCTGGGATATATGGTGGGCCACAAAGGACACACCCGACCCGTCCTTCAAATTCGGGGAAATGAAGGACGCATTTGTCGGCCACATTTGAAGGAGTCGACGAATTGGGACAGCCTTCGTCGCCTGGCTGTGACGTAATCGGCCTTCAAATGCGGCCTCCGAAGGATGCAGCCTACGTTTTGGGACACAGCTTGAGTCTCTGCTCTCAGCTCTGAGTCAAGCAGGGAGTTTATTTTGAAGATTTTGGTCATATCCGTCAGATTTGGGGACAGATGACAAACATTTTAGTGTGCATTGTTTCTCGCAGTCATCCATGTTTTATATGCGGCCAGATGTTTTTGTTCTTCAGGTTTGTGTCTCTAATAAAAATAACAGAATGTATAAATGAGTTTGAATACTTAACTTTATTGAACACTTCATTTAGACAGAGTACAATTAGAAGTAAATTTTCAGATTTACACGTTATTTGCATGATGAAACCTCAAACACGTGTTCTAATAAAATAATATTATATGATCTTTTCTGCCAATAACCAATACATTGATCCTTCATAAATCTCTGGTTAGTCTGCCTGACTTCAGTTGCCAGCAGGAAGCAGCTGACGATGTTTCCATGACAACAACCTCTGATCCCTGAGCAAACAAAGCTGCTGATGATTTTGAAGGTGAACACGTGATGGATAAGAACTTCGTGGGGCTTTTATTGTGAAAAGCTGCAACTTTGACTCAATTGAGCTTCATATGAACATCCTTGAATGCAAGGACGTTCATATGAAGCTCAATTGAGTCAAAGTTGCAGCTTTTCACAATAAAAGCCCCACGGAGTTCTTATCCATCACTTCTTTTAAACTGAAAGTACAGAAACTGTTACTGTCAGAGATTTTTTTATACAAGAAGGTAAAAGATTTTTACTATTTAAAAATCAAAGTAACAAAAGAATGAAAATAAATAAATGCTGGGCATGTACTTACACCTGGTTTAATACTGCAGGAAAGCGCAGCACCCACAGCCTCATCGAGCTCAGTGCGTCTGAACTCTGAGGTCCTGCTGGAGTCACAGTCAAACTTTGACAGACGTCAGAAATCTCTCAGATCAGGAAATAAATTACAGAAAAAAATTAAGACAAAAGAAAAAATACGGACGAGTTCAGCCTCTGAAACAAGAAGTGTTTCTGCTTTCATTCTGACGATGTCATCTCTGTGTATGAGCTGTTCACCTGTCCACAGCTGTCTGCCTACAGGGATACAAACAAAGTGAAGAAACTGTCAGTTATAAGAACCCAAACAAAAATACATTTAATCATTTATACATGTGCAGTTTTTTTGGTTGCAGAGTGTCCTTCAGTGACAAAAACTGATCATGACAATAAATTAGTTCTGATGAATTTAGAGGAAACCCTGGTTGGAATTTGAAAGTTTGAGCCGAGTTTTACCCGTCAGTGTCGATGTTTCATCTCCTCAACTTCAGGAGGAAGCGCTGAGCACTCTGCACCGTATTCTGAAACAAAGAAAAACCACAATAGGAACCGATTAAAGAAAAACCACAATAGGAACCGATTAACCGTCAGACCGGCCAACACTCCCAATCTTCCGATTTTAAGACCACCCCCATTTTCACCCCATTTCCCCATTTTCGAAACTCCTCAGATTTGTGTGTTTGTTTCCTAAGTTGCTGCTTACATTTTCAACTGAACTAGATCAGCCGATATGCAGACAATTTTCTTTTGTACCTATTAAATCTTAGACCATCAGGCTCCATGTTTTCTACTGTTTTCACTTTGTTCTGCACATATAGCATACAGTCAGGTCCATATATATTTGGCCACTGACACAAAAAAGAGGTTTTTTTTTGCCTGTTTACTGAAACATATTCCAATTATAGTTATATGACGAACATGGACATAATGTGGATACCCTCAGCTTTCATTTGAGCGTATCCACATTCAAATTGGATGATGGGTTTAGGAGTATCAGCTCCTCAACATGTGCCAACTTGTTTTTAAAATAAAAAGTAATTGGACAGTTGACTAAAAGGCTATTTCATGGGAAGGTGTGGGCAACTCCTTCATGTCATTATCAATTAAGCAGATAAAAGACCTGGAGTTTATTTGAGGTGCGGTGCTTGCATTTGGAAGATTTTTCTTGAGCAGAAAACATGCAGTCAAAGGAGCTCTCCATACACGTGAAACAAGCCATCTTTAAATTGTGAAAACAGAATAAAAACATTAGAGAATACAATATTAGGAGTGGCAAAATCTACAGTTTTGGTACATGCCGAGAAAGAAAAAAAGCACTGGTGAACAATGCAAAAAGACCTGGACATCCACGGAAGGCAACAGTGGTGGATGATTACAGAATCATTGAAGAGAAACCCCTTCACAACAGCCAACCACGTGAATAACACTCTCCAGGAGGTAAAAGTACGGATATCCAAGTCTACCATAAAGAGAAGACTGCATGAAAGTAAATACAGAGAGTTCAGTGCAGGGTGCAAGCGACTTGTAAGCCTCATGAATAGAAAGGTTAAACTGGACTTTGCTGAAAAACATCTAAAAAAGCCAGCACAGTTCAGGAAAAACATTCTTTGGACAGATGAGTTTAAGAAAAAGGTGGGGAGACGGTGCCGAACAGCTCATGATCCAAAGCATACTACATCATGCACACATTTTGCACAATTTCCTCCTGTAAAAGTCATATTTGTATATATTGGACCTATTTCTTATATTTTGTTCTAAAATATTGTATTATTTAATTTAGTTCAGCCTGTTACTGTTATTGTCTTGAAGTGGTTGCAACCAACATAATTTCCTTAGGGATGATTAAACTATTCTGATTCTGATTAAAACACAATGGAGGCAGTGTGATGGCTGCCAGTGGCACTGGGACACTAGTGTTTATTGATGATATGACACAGGACTGAAGCAGCTAAATGATTTCTGAGGTGTTCAGAGACAAACTGTCTGCTCAAATCCAGCTAAATGAAGTCCAGTTGATTGGACAGTGTTTCATAATACAGATGGACAATAACCCAAAAATACAGTCAAAATCCAGGAGTTTATTAAAGCAAAGTGGAAAATTCATGAATTACCAAGTCAGTTAGCTGATCTTAACCCAACCGAGCATTTCACTTCATGATGTCCATGACTTCAGGTTGTCAGTGCCAGCAATAAGTTTTCAACCAAGTTAGAAATGAATATTTTATTTTCACTTATTTAATTTGTCAGATTACGTCTGAGCCCCTGAAATGAAGGAATTGTGTTAAAAAATATTTATCGCCTTTTTATGCAATCTTTTTGTTCAACCCAACTTAAAGCTGAAAGTCTACACTTCAACTGGATCTGACTTGTTTCCTTTAAAATTAATTGTGGTAATGTACAGAACCACAAAAGCTGTGTCTGATTGGATGAAAGAGCTCTTATGAGGAGATCATTTAACCTGTTTTAAGTTTTTGTCATTCATGCATCTAAAATGATTTGATTTCATTTGAATTTGATAAAAAAATAAAAGTATGTAATGCTCAAAAGTAAAAGAGTAAAATCTGATGAGACTGAAAAATAAAACAAAAATAAAAACATAAATAAATAAAATAAAATAAAATAAAATAAATACCTCCATGAGCATGGCCACCGTCATTGGCCCCACCCCTCCTGGAACAGGTGTGATGTATCCTGCTCTCTGACTGGCGGAGGAGTAGTGAACGTCTCCAACCACTCGCTTACCGCTGGGCCTTGTCTCATCTGTAGCAGGGGTCAAAGGTCACAGAGTGAATCATTTTAAAGAATTACAGTTTTAAAGCTCAGAGCTAAACTTGGTCATTGGTTTATATTTTCCACTGCAGATCATTTTAGGATTGATTCACTCGCAGGATTGTTTCCACCCAGCTGGGGTTCCTGTGGAAACAATCCTGCTTCTGATTGGTTAAAAGAAAAGAAAAAAAAACAAGCTGCTGGCTGGAAAAAGGAAGTCAATAAGCGTAAGGGGATGCTGATACCGGGGACATGGTTAATTCCACAGTCAATGACCACGGCACCCTCCTTCACCCACTCTCCTCTCACCATCTCTGCTCTGCCGGCCCCCACCACTAGGATATCAGCCCGGCCCACCTGCAGACGCAAGAAGTGTTTGAGTGATGGAGGCAATCTGTTCTGTTTGATTTTAAAGGTGATTTTGTTTGAATTTTAACTTTTTAATTTTGCTTTTTAGGTTAGCTTTTATTCATTTCATGATTTATTTCGTATCTGCATGTTGTTACCTGCTCAGGTAGGTCAGGTGTCTTTGAGTGGCAGGTGGTCACAGTGGCATGGTTCCACAGCAGCAGGTCGTGCATCGGAGCGCCAACGATTTTACTGCGACCAATAACCACCGCGTGCTTCCCCGCCACAAACACGCCTGCACAGGTACAGGAAGTCACAGGCAAAGGTGTTTACTGGAACTGTCAGTGATGATGTTTGTATGTCTGATGAACAACAAACACATGATTTCAGATTTACAATCATGTGGTTACAATTATGTGTCTGCAGCAGGTCTTTACACCTAACCACCGTTTATCCCCAGGAGACGCATCCGCCACTTTCAACGAATGACATAATGTTCACAGTGTTCCCAATGTTCTGAATGTTCTCGGTGTTGCCAATAGTCCCAGCTTTCTGAATGTTCTCAGAATTCCCAATGTTCCCAGTGTTTCTAGTGTGCTGAATGTTCTCAGTGTTCCCAGTGTTCTGAATGTTCTCAGTATTCCCAATGTTCCCAGTTTTCTGAATGTTCTCAGAATTCCCAATGTTCCCACTGTTCTAAATGTTCTCAGTGTTCCCAGCAGTCTGAATGTTCTCAGAATTCCCAATGTTCCCAGTGTGCTGCTACCTGTCTGTCTGATGAGCTCCATGCAGGCGTTGGGGGTGCAGGGGATGAAGCAGTCATTCAGATCTCCTCGAGACAGTTTACCTGCATTAATGCAGCTCAGCCTGCACACACACACACACACACACACACACACACACACACACACACACACACACACAGTGTTAGTGATGAGTATTTGGTGATGAACACAGGAAGTGATGCGCTCACTGACCCATCTACGTCTTTTTGCGAGGACACAGCGTTGGTGACGAACTCAGTGTCAATGCAGTTTGCGGAGTCCAATGGCAGCTGCACGATCAGACCGTGTACGCACGCGTTCTCGTTCACAGACATGATGCTGTGCAGCACCTGCAGGGCGACAGAAAACAAGAACCAATCAGACCTTCGATCACGTCACGGAGAAAAGATGATGACGATGAAGATGATGCATGAAGACCTCGTCCTGCGTGGTTGTGTTCGGCAGCCGGATATGTTTGGCTTCAATTCCAACCTGCAGGAAACAAAGTGAAGCTGCATCAGCCCACTGTGTGCGTGTGTGTGTGTGTGCATGTGTGTGTACGGAAGGACCAGAGGTTATGGTTAGGTTGAGGCTGAGGTTTAAGCTGAGGGTTAAGGTTAGTGTTACGGCCCCTAGCCTTGGAAGAAGTGAGCCAGACTTCCTTCAAGCAAATTTGAGTGTGACAACACACTCAGACAATTGGCTGCCTGGGAACCTGTAAGCCACAGGTTCCCAGGCAGCCAATTTCCTCCAGGGAAAGTCTATTGGACCAGCTGAGGGATGCTAGACCAATCAGTGACTGATTGGGCACACTTGCATCTTTAAAAGTAGGGATGGGTATCGTTTAGGTTTTATCCGATACCGGTGCCAAATCGGTACTTTTGAAACGGTGCCGGTGCTCAAACGGTGCTCAAACCGGTGCTTAAAGAATGGAGAACACAAAATTGGTCCAAAAACCTCTCATGTTCAGCTGTTTTTTGTAAAAAGATAACAATGTTAGCCTTTTCTGCAGCTATGGGGCATATATGGTATCACTCTTGGCTGGAAGCAGTGCTTAAACAATGGAAAAAACACAAACTTTGTCCAAAAACCTCTCATGTTTAACTGTTTTCCACTTTTTCTTTGGTCATTTTAGCCTTTTTAGCCAGGGTGAAGGGAGTATCTGCCATCAAACAAGAAGACAGCTGCATGTAGCTATGATGATGTTTGCTAGCTCACCTTACATGCATTAATGTAATAACGTGGTTAGCCTACTCAACGTAAATTAGCTACTCACGCAGAGAAGAACGGCTGCTGCCACCATCATCCGTCATCATTTCTGCTACACTGGCAGGGCTAGGGGCCAGGACTCTCCTCTTCGTGTTTTTGGGAGATGTTGCATAACAGGCAACCCACCGGCAGTAGATGTGCTCGGTGTGAGGTCTCGCGGCAAGCTATCAAATACGGCGCATTTCTGGGCTTTTAAAAAAAACGCTATGCGTCGCCAGGTGTTTCATCGGATTTGAGGTGTTACCTCCTTTGACAGTATCACAGTATCAGCTTAAAGCACTTGTTGCAGGCTGCTGAGTTTGCATCTTTTGCTATGAAGTACAGCCAGACTTTTGACCGCTTCGCCTTGGACATTTTTAATCTGTAGCTCTGCTCTAACAGAACGTACGTACCTGGCCCCGCCTACTATCCTCGGAAACGTAAAATGATTGGCTAGAATCTAAAGTGTATCACAGCTCAGGAAAAAAACGCACCGAAATAAAGCACCGAAATGTGCGCTGCTTTTCGGTCTGGTTACTACCGTTTATGTCAGAACCGGTGCCATCATGGCACCGGACACCGGTACCCATCCCTATTTAAAAGGCTGAAGAAAATTCATTCTGGGTCTGCTGTTTTCAACTGAGTGTGCAGTCTGCGTGCTTCTGTCTGGTAACCTTGTTTGTAAATCCCTGTCTCGACTGAGATTCTCTTGAGTAATGTTAGTTGTGCTACAGCCCATGGGGCTAATTTTGATTTCTACTGGTTGAAGCTTTAAGCGAGGAAGTTGTTTTTGCATCGGTTGTTTGTTTGTTTGTAGTAAATGCTGCTATTATTTTTCAGTTCTCTGAGTTTTTTTGTAATAAAACATTTTCGACTCCGATCTTCCCCGTGAGAATCTCATTTATGTTACCTCCCTTAACCCCTAGCAGAGATGGTTCGTAACAGTTAGGGTAAGCAACTAAGGAAAATATTGTCAATTACATGTCTTCACTAAGATAGGAAAACGAGTGTGTGTATGTTGGTCACCTCAGCTGCAGCCTTCAGTTTGGTGCTGATGTACAGGTTAGAGTCATCTCTGTCTCCCACCTGTGACACACACATACAGTTAAAAATAGCCATCCTGCAGGATCCTGCATCCTTCTCATTCTCTGACATGTTTGTTTCCTCCTGGAGGATCCTGAGCTGCTCCCGACTTATTTGCGGCTTTTTATTTCTACATCATTCGTGTTTTTAATTTTACTGACAGAACTTCTTTGATTTTTGGTCGCTCGTTTTTGTCCCCTCAGGTTAAACTGCTGTAAGATTTTGGAGGTTTGTCCCATTTTTCACAAACAGACTGAAAATGATGGCCACGCACTCAGCAGTCACAGGTGTTTCTAATGTTCTGTCATTTATATCATTGAGGTGCACACGTCACCTGGTCACTGCTCTGCCGTAAACAGAAACGAGATGGGAGGCAGTCACATGTTTGTGTGTTTGTGTGAGAGGACCAGGAGCTCCAGCCTGAGCTGGGAGTGGAGGTCAAAGTTCAGTTGACTGGTTTCATCTGGTCACAAACACTAAAACAAAGCTGCTTTTTGTTGACAGGTGACAACAGGTGTGCACAGGTAAACTGCAGAGAGCAGCCCCGGGTAAAGTCTAGTCTGAGTTATGATGGCGGAGCTCAGAGAACGACCTGATCAGGTCACTGTGAGGTTGTTAGAAAAAAATCGGTTTGAAGTATCGCTCCATCCAGAAGGGGGCGCTTCAGGCTCTCACCTGCAGGACCACCAGGCCCGGTCTGAACCCGGAGAACTGACTCGCCATCTTCTCCACCTCCTTCTTCAGTCTCTCCCTCACTATTCTGCACACACAGCCGCAGGGCTGGGGTCAAAGGTCAGACAGTTAACGGACTCAGAAGCCGTTCTGGTGGGTTGAGACTTACTTGGACGTTTTGTTCCCGGAGATGACAGTTGCTATGGAGTGCAGGCTTTGTTGGTAACCGGTGGCCCTGACACAGAGCGAGTGGGCGGCCAAGGACAACATGACTAAAAGAGAGAGCAAGAGAGAGAAAGAGCTTCAGCTGACTGAGGATAATCAATAAAATGGATGGAAAAATCTGGAAACATCTGGAAATGTGAGGGGTGATAGGCAAACCAAACTTTAGGGACTTTGATCAGCTGTGACTGCGATGCATAAAATTCACAAGTTCAGAAACATTCCTGAGAAAAAAGACCTGCAGACGTTTTTACAGTGTTTCATGTCTTTATCCTCTCTGAACGTTTATCCAGCTTAGAATGGATGTGACCCAACCGATACACACGAGCTCATGACATCAACATTAAACGTTCTCTTATTTCCTGTTAGGACGATAGCACTCAGAAAGGCCGACGACACAAAATAACCCAAGAGTGAAAAGAGCAAACTTAAAGTCAAACAAAATGCCAACCGGGGCCTCAGACGGACCCAAAGCAAGAGAAAGCTCTGATATCACGAGAGGCAGGAGCTCCAGGGCAGACAGGGTTAATAACTGCAGCCGTCTCCCACAAACTGTGAGCGTGTTTAACTGTTTTCCTTCATTGTAATCCTCATCATCATCAGCACAAAGTAAACAGAGACTGAAAAAGCAGAGATACACAGAGTGACAGTCTCTGAATCTGTGATGGCTTCAAAATGAAGAACCTTTACTTTTTCTGAACTTTAATGAAGTATAAAAAGCTTCATTAAAGGTTTGGAGGGTTGTTTAAAGTTCACCGTCAGCACTCGCAGCTGCTTTTCTAACCTCACAGTGAAGCTCACATGTTAATGATTACAGCCGCTCTGCAGAGAAGAATTGAACCGAGACTTGTGCAGCTTCACACAAACACACACTCCTCTGCAGCGCTGCCACGTTCACCTCCAGCAGCTTGAAGTTTTCCAAGATTCCCGAAACTTCAGGAAACTCTATGCGACTTCAAGAAAGCTCCTGAAAGCTGCACAAGCACAAAGAGAAGCTGAAAGAGCAGCAGCTTCATACCTGAGAGGCAGAGCAGAGGCAGTGACAAAAAGCTGCAGCAGATGTTTCCGTCTCTGTGGAGCTTCTGTCAAAGTAAGGAAGCCCAGCAGTGACAAAAATACTATGTGAGGAGGGAGAGAGGCAGCCACAGCATCTGACAGGAGTTAATTATTGACTGAACGGGTATCGCTTATTGATCGATCAGACTGAGCTGGGTATGTGGACAGCTGCACACTTCTCCTTATCTCACCTCGGTCTACAGAAGCTATGCTCATGTAGGTCTTTACTTACCTGCGCTGAGTTACCTGTACATCTGTCCACATGCTCAGAGTGCACACTAGCTCAACTTGACTTTATGAGCAGGAATCCACTGATCGTGTGGTGTGTGGGTCACAGTCAGGAGCAAAGACCAAATCTCACATGTTGTAAAGTCTTTGTGCTTTTAAACACAAATAAAAAGTCATCTGATCATTGTTCCATTTCCTGAGCTGAGTATAACATGAGATTAACTAAAAGGTAACAGAGCTTTTATTTTGGTATAGTCCTATGACAAAAAGGAAATAGTTATACAAGTCAATGAATTTGAGTAATCAGAAAAAATAAAATAAATACAATCTCTCCTTCCTGTCCACACTGGGACCACAGTGACTGTTAACTTTATTCATGTTATTTTATTTACTATAAGTATTTGATCACAGAAACATTCATGCTGGCCGTACACTTACAGCTGTGGTTTAACAGTTCACTTCCAATATTTTAACACAACTACACGATTCACATGTATTACTAAAATATAATAACAGTGGTAATGATAATAGAAACTTTTTTGTTCCAGCTCCACAGATGCGAGCTGTATTTGTTCCTCTGTTACAAAACCCTAAAATAAAAACATTTCAGTCACTCAGAATTTCTGACACTATCATGACCTGAGCCTATGTGAGTGTGTTTGTGTGAGAATGTCTCTGTGTATGTATGAGGAATTACTGCTTAGAACTGAATCAAACCAGCCAGGAGAACCAGATTGATACTGGGATGGTGGACCAAAGGTCAAACCGCAGGAACCAGGAGGGACAGCCCACGCTGCTCTCAGCCAATTACATGGCAACCTGTCAGGGAGGAGGAGGGACTTGGTTTTACTTACATGGAGCCACTCTGCCGCATTTTCCGGCATTATTCTGATGCTGGACTGCTCAGAGGACATGGTGCTGCGGTGCTTCCTGGGAAATGTAGTATAAAAAGAAAAGTGAAGAAAGGCTCACAGAGCTGAGAGACCTCACCTGCAGATTCTGCTTTCAGGGCCAAAGATCAAATCCAAAACACAACCCATCAAAAAAACCTTAATATGCACTGGCATCAGTGTTTCCGTTGAGCTGTCAGAGCCGGACCTTTAAATTTATCTGCACCAAAACACAAAAAGACACAAGAGGACACAACACACCGGATGAATTTATCAGTTTTAAAAGTCGTGAAATTGACAATAAGTTGCAAAGATTACAAATCTCCATGACAACAAACAACAGCCTGAGCTTCACACCATCACATGATGTCAGCAGGCCTGGATTGAGGAAAAATGCCAGGTGGATCACTACGACCAGTCAAAAAAAAAGATGTGCAGCAGCTTGAATGATGGATTCAGGGTCACCTGATTCAGCAGTAACTATATGCTTTAGCAAAAAGGAAAGTGTGAAGCCTAATCTTAAAAGTAGAGATAGTGTCTGTCTCCAGAATCCAAACTGGAAGCTGGTTCCACAGAAGAGGGACCTGAAACTGAAGTTGTTTCTGAAAGTGCTGTAGTAAAGTTAAAAAGGATATAATTGATCCATTGTTATCTTCTGCCCACACGGAGCAGCTGCCTGAGATACTCTCTGCAGAAGTCGATTATCTTGTTAATAATTTTACTTCTTCACTGTGAACGACTCTGGATGCTGTAGCTGCTGTGAAAAATAAATCTACATGCAAACTGAGGTTATTGTACTCGGCCCTGAAAATCTTAAAAATATGGTATCTAAGCAGATTCTTACTCTGGATGGCATTACCTTGGCCTGCAGTAACACTGTGAGGAACCTCGGAGTCTTCTTTGACCAGGATATGTTTTTCAATGCACATATTAAACAAAATGTAGGACTGCTTTCTTCCATTTGTGGATTATCCTCCTGAGAACTGAGGAAAAATGAATCATCCCATTGAACTTTTTTTTGATTTCCTTCGTCTTTGCAGCGAAAAGGTTTCACTCTAACACCTGAGATATCTATGGAAAGCTGGGATCTCCTCTGTTTAGTACATCGGGACTTGGTAAGATTGCTCTGATAAGACAAAAGATATCGACTGAAAACAAAAGTAGAGGATGTTGCAGAGGACAATGAATAGGGTGTTTCTTAGCAGGATTAGAAAAATCCTATCTCAGACTGAAAAACTAGTTCATGCATTTGTTACTTATAGGCTGGACTACTGTAATTCAATATTATGAGGATGTCCTAAAAATTCCCTGAAAAGCCTTCAGCTGATCCTAAATGCTGCATTTTCCTGTCTCAGTTTGAAATCATCTGAAATTGTAGCCCCCCCCGAATGAAGGCTGACACTTTACTGATGAAGTTTTGAAGGTTTAATGGCAGTAAACCATTAATCTCACCCGTGTTCTCGGCAAGTCCGTACTCCCGTGCGTTCTCGGCAAGTCCGGAGTCGCCGAGAACGCGAGTACGGACTCGCCTACTTGAGAATTGAGAAAGGGCCAGTGATTCGTTTATGCTAAGATTCAGCTTAGGAAGGGAGTGGGTGAGTGAGTGAGTGATTCGCTTATGCTACGATTCAGCACAGGAAAGGAGGGGGTGAGTGAAGGAGTGATTCGCTTACACTACGAATCCGCACAGGAAGGGAGGGGTGAGTAACTCAAATGTGCTGTTAGCATGTTAGCAGAGCGATGCTACTGTGAACCGAGGAGCTATTGTCTTGATGTGAGCTTTCTACTCAGGGTTTTTTCTTCCAGTCCAGAGCAGAAATGTTTTTATTAAGAAACTGGCTGTTGTTTTTTCCCCCCACAATTTTAATTATAAGCTAGATATATTTCTACTAATGAAATTAGTTTGCTAACAGCAACAGGGATGAGTCAGTGAGTCAGTTGGGCTTGTGAATCATGATTCACGAGTCAGTAAAGTGATTCTCGAGTATTGAACGATTCGTTCATGATTCGCACATCACTAGTGCACACTCACAACGATGGCTGAGCGTAAATGGAGTCATGTGTGGATGTATTTAACTCCACAAACAGCCAAGACGTGGTTTGCGATACATGTGGCAAGACAGTGAGGTGCTGTGGCAACACCACTAACCTTGTCAAACACCTCAGAGTAAATCATATCACAGAATATGATGAGCTTATATTGAGGCGAACTGAAGAGGAGGAGAGGGACAGGTGCTGCTAGGGCGAGACAGACGTCTCTCACGGAGTCCTTTAGTGCTGCAGGCAGGAAACGTTTTCAAATAGCGCACAACTTTTTTTTATATTTGTATATGATAATTCTGCATTATTAAGCAATAAGAACAAGTAAGTCTGATGTCCTTGAATCATTATGAAGTTATATTATTATATTATTATTACAATTACATAATACAATTATATATGAAATACAATGAAATATTAAGCTTTTGTACAGAGTATCGGTATCGGATCAGTATCGTCGATACCACCCTGAATTTTACTTGGTATCGGATCGGAAAGGAAATCAGTGGTATCGCACATCACTATTTTAAACACGAAGAGGAAGCTGGTAGTAGAAAACAGCGATGAGTGCCAAAATAAGGTGCAAGGAACTAAATAAATGTCACGGCGACGGATGGCCGGTACTGAATAGGACTCAGGTGCAGAAACCCAGAGCGGAGACAGTAGATGATTTAATAGTTTATTACGGTTAAGTGCAAGGGGAACAAAAAAAGGGAAACGTGGCAAAGACAGAAAATGACGAGACGTGGAGCCTTGGTGTGGCGTGCCCAGGGGAACGTGGCTAGGGCGAGGGAACGAGGCCTGAGAAGTGGAACGGAGCTGAGTGGGGAACAGTCACACTGAGGGGAGAGGATATAGGAGTTAGGCAGGTAGTGCAGGCAGCTCAGAAGTGGCCAGTATAAGAGCAGCAATTCTTACTTGCAGTTAGGGACCTGGAGTGTTTGAGAGGGGGATGATGAAGATCCAGGGGAGGCTGAGTGGCGTGGAAAGGCTGACCTGAGATCCGGGGCTCCAGATGGAGTGTGATGGCAGGAGGGCAGGCAGGTGAGGCACAGAGGGATTTCCAAAATGATCACTAGGTATTCCGAGTCCGGAGGTGGAGTGAGCCAGGGTGGGTACAGCAACTGTAGCACAAAAGAGTCTTTGTTAGTAAGATGAATCACAGCGAGAATTTGAAACACAAGACCTGTTACCAACATGGGTTGATGACGAACTGGCAGTGAGTGAACATCGATGTGTGGTTTAAATCCCTCTGGCTTGATAGCCTGCAATAGGCTCCAGGTGTGCAGGAGCTGGAGTTGGCCCTGCCCAGGGGCGGATCCCAGGTCAGTTCAGGAGCCTAATGGAAACTCCAGCCACCCACCGTAGACCATGACAATAAAAGCATTTAGGGTTATTTACACTCCCACCAAAATTATGAATAATTGGTTTACATAAGAACCACAATGAATAATTTTCCCCAACAAAATAACTCATGTAGAAGTTACCTTAAGAACTTTCTAACAATACATGTTTTTCAAATCAAATCAAATCAAATCACTTTTATTGTCACATCACATGTGCAGGTAAATTGGTACAGTACATGTGAGTGAAATTCTTGTGTGCGAGCTTCACAAGCAACAGAGTTGTGCAAAATACAATAATGTAAACAAGCAAAATACAAGAATGGCTACATCTGAAACTAATAAATATATGTACAATATATAATAGTATATGCATTCCTGGATGTGTATACTAAATATTTTTCTACATATGTGTGTGTGTGTGTGTGTGTGTGTGTGTGTGTGTGTGTGTGTACACATATTTTACAAATTAAATAGAGTAAACAATAAATAAAATATATAAAAATATACAGAGTTGAGACATGTGCAAAACAGTGGCATTACTGTACAGTATGGAGTGCATAATGTTGAAGTTCCAGTAGTGGAGGTGAGGTGTCTATGACGTGTTCAGCAGTCTGATGGCCTGGTGGAAGAAGCTGTCTCTCAGTCTGCTGGTACGGGACCGGATGCTGCAGAACCTCCTTCTGATGGAAGTAGTCTGAACAGTTTATGGCTGGGGTGACTGGAGTCCTTGATGATCCTCCCCGCTTTCCTCAGGCACCGCTTCCTGTAGATGTCTTGGAGGGAGGGAAGCTCACCTCCAATTATCCGTTCAGAGCACCGCACTACTCGCTGGAGAGCTTTGCAGTTGTAGGCGGTGCTGTTGCCATACCAGGTGGTGATGCATCCAGTGAGGATGCTCTCAATGGCACAGTGATAGAAGGTCCTGAGGATGCGGGGGTTCATGCCGAATCTTTTCAGTCTCCTGAGAAAGAAGAGGCGCTGCTGCGCCTTCTTCACTGTTTTGTTTGTGTGTACTGACCACGTAAGATCCTCAGCCAGATGTACACCAAGGAACCGGAAGCTGCTCACTCTCTCCACAGCAGCGCCGTTGATGGTGATGGGGGTGTGTACTTCTCTGCACCTCCGGAAGTCCACTATCAACTCCTTTGTCTTTGCGACGTTGAGGGTGAGATGGTTGTCTTGACACCAGTGGGTCAGGGCGCTGACCTCCTCCCTGTAGGCCGTCTCATCACCGTTGGTGATAAGACCCACCACTGTAGTGTCGTCCGCAAACTTCACAATGATGTTGGAGTTGTTAGTGGCTGTGCAGTCGTAGGTGTAGAGTGAGTATAGGAGAGGGCTCAGTACACACCCCTGTGGAGCACCAGTGTTCAGTGTGATGGGGGATGAGGTGATGCTGCCCAGTCTGACCACTTGGCGTCTGTCAGACAGGAAGCTAAGGATCCAGCTGCAGAGGGAGCTGCTCAGTCCTAGATCCTGCAGTTTCCTGTCCAGCTTCGAGGGAACGATGGTATTGAATGCTGAGCTGTAATCTACAAACAGCATTCACACATACGTGTCTCTCTTCTCCAGGTGTGACAGGGCAGTATGTAGTGTCAGGGCTATGGCATCATCAGTGGACCTGTTGTGGCGATATGCAAACTGTAGAGGGTCCAGTGAGTCGGGTAGTGCAGAGCGGATGAAGTCCCTGACCAGCTTCTCGAAGCATTTGCTCACGATGGGGGTCAGGGCTACAGGTCGCCAGTCGTTCAATGAGGAGATGGTGGAGGATTTGGGTACAGGGACGATGGTGGCCATTTTGAAGCAGGCTGGGACTACACACAGAGAGAGGGAAAGGTTGAAGATGTGTGTGAACACTCCAGCCAGCTGAGCTGCGCATGACTTGAGGACGCGGCCGCGAATCCCGTCCGGACCAGTAGCTTTGCGTGCGTTCACCTTCTTGAAGCAGTTCCGCACATCCTCCTCAGACACAGTGTGCGCACTGACGTCATCCGCGGTGCGCACACTGTCCGGTCTCATGGTGTTCGCTGTGTCGAATCTAGCGTAGAATACGTTTAGATCCTCACACAGAGAGGCCGTGGTCTGCGGTGTGCTGGGTTTCCCTCTAAAGTCTGTGATCGTGTTTAGTCCCTGCCACATACTCCGAGGGTTGTCAAACTGTTGCTCCACCCTGTCCCTGTACTCACGTTTGGCTGCTTTGATCGTCTTCCGGAGTTGGTAATGTGCGTGTTTGTAGTCCGATGTGTTCGCGGAGGCAAAGGCGGTGCTCCGTGCCGCCAGTGCCGCGCGAACATCTCCGTTAATCCAGGGTTTTTGGTTTGGGAAGGATTTAACTGTTCTGGATGGGACGACATCTTCCACGCATTTCCTGATAAATCCGCAGACTGAGTCTGTGTATTCATCAATGTCCCTAGCAGCCACGTGAAACATTTCCCAGTCCGCGTGATCAAAACAGTCCCGCAGCGCAGACTCCGATTGGTCCGTCCAACAGTGCACCGCCCTCAGGGTTGGAGCTTCCTGTTTCAGCTTCTGCCTGTAGGCGGGCAGGAGCAGGATGGAGCGGTGATCTGATTGGCCGAATGGGGCGCGGGGGAGGGCTTTATACGCATCCCGGAAAGAGGCGTAGCAGTGGTCAAGTAGCCGATTTCCACGAGTGTTAAAGTGGATGTGTTGGTGGAGTTTGGGTGAGACTTTCTTCAGGTTTCCCTTATTAAAGTCCCCGGTCGTGATAAACGCTGCCTCTGGGTGTGCGGTTTCCTCACTGCTGATCGCGCTGTACAGTTCCCTGAGTGCTCGGTCAGTGTTGGCTTGTGGGGGAATGTAAACAGCCGTAATAATCACTGCTGTAAATTCCCTCGGTAGCCAGAATGGCCGGCACTTAATCATCAGGTACTCCAGTGAGTCCGGTGAGCAGAAGGATTTGACCGGGTGCACGTTCGCATAATCACACCAGCTGTTGTTGATCATGAAACACACACCACCGCCTCTGCTTTTCCCAGTAAGATCCTGTGACCTGTCCGCGCGATGCACGGAGAACCCCGGTAGTTGTATTGCGGAGTCCGGTACCTTGTCCGATAGCCAGGTTTCTGTGAGGCAGATCATGCAGCAGTCCCGCATCTCTCGCTGGAATGAGATCCGTGCCCAAAGCTCGCACAGCTTGTTCTCCAGAGACTGCACATTAGCCAGTAATAAACTGGGTAACAGTGGTCTGTTAGTGCGCCGTCTCAGTCGAACCAGAACGCCAGATCTTCTCCCTCTGCGTCGGCGTTTGCGGCCTCAATTCAATTCAATTCTTTATTTATTTGTCACATGTAGTTATAACTAGTACAACACACAGTGAAATGTTTTTTCCGGCTAAAAAGTACTCCCCCCCGACTGTGCATCTTACTAAACTTATAATAAAAAATATCTATATAAAAGTATAAAAATGTATAATATCGTGCAAAATATTACGCTGTAATAGTTAAGAGCTATAGTGTACGTATTTACATAAATACAGATGTATATGATAAAATACAAATAAAAATAAGGATAAAACTCAAAGGAAAATTATATACTGTGTATGGAATTGTCCATCATGTTGTCCGATTTGTGTTTTGATTGAGGAGTCTCACTGTTTGTGAGTAAAAACTCCTCCTGAACCTTTCAGTTCTTGTTTTCAGGCTACAGAGGCGTTTCTCTGACCTCAGTGGCCTGAACAGTTTGTAAGCGGGATGGCTGGAGTCGTTAGTGATCCTGATGGCCCGGGATCTGCACCTTTCAGCGTAGATGTCCTGCAGTGTTGGTAAAGATGTTCCCATAGTGCGTTCAGCTGTGCGCACGACCCTCTGCAGGGCTTTCTGTTGCTGTACTGTGCAGTTCCCGTACCACACCGTGATGTTATTACACAGGATGCTCTCAATGACCCCGGTGTAGAATCTCCTCTGGATGTTCTTGGAGATCTTAAACCTCTTTAAACGCGTCAGATGATAGAGGCGCTGTCTGCCTTTGCTGATGAGGAAGTCCGTATGTGTGTTCCAATTAAGGTCCTCGTTGATATAAACACCGAGGTATTTAAAATTAGAGACTTTCTCCACAGGGTTTCCATTGATCTGAATTGGGGTGTGAGTTTTCTCGCCTCTCTGTCTCCTAAAATCAATCACCATCTCCTTTGTTTTGCTGATATTCATGGAGAGGTGGTTTGCCACACACCACTTTGCTAATCCGTCCACCTCGCTTCGGTAGGCCCTCTCGTCATTCCCGGAGATGAGTCCTACCACCACTGTGTCGTCAGCGAACTTCACAATGGAGTTAGTGGGGTATCTGGCCGTGCAGTCCGCGGTGTAGAGGGAATAAAGAAGAGGGCTAAGCACACATCCCTGGGGGGCCCCTATGTTCAGTGAAAGGGTATGAGAGTACACATCCCCTATTCTCACCGACTGTGGTCTCGCAGTCAAAAAGCTGTGAATCCACCTGCACAAGGATGTGCTGAATCCCAGATCCCGGAGCTTATCCGTAAGGATGTGGGGCACTATGGTGTTGAACGCTGAGCTGTAGTCTATAAACAGCATTCTCACATAGTTCCCACGTCCCTCATCTAGATGGCTCAGTGTGGTGTGCAGGACCTGTGCTACAGCATCTCCATCCTCCAGGGCCAGAGAACAAAGGCGTCTCAGGTGAGATGAATGGGGGGTCTGCAAACGGAGCGTCCATGTTGCAAAACTTGAACTCCGGAAAGTTATAAGAAAGACCGTCTTTTATGTCCAGTAAGGTTTGTCGGTCGTACACAAGGAGACATGTGCTACTCGCGAAAAAATGAAGGAAAAGTAAAATTAAACACAGAAAAAAGCTGTTGCTTGGGGGAGCTCGCGACAAGGCTGCCATACTCGGCGCCATCTTGGAAAAGATCATGGCGGTACTACCTGATTAACCCACCTTGGTAACATTCAGAGCTATGGCTGCCATGGTGTCATTTTTTGTGGTTGAAGCGACGTTTGTAGGCCTTTCATTTGCCATGTGACTCTCATTGTGCAAACAGGATGAGTGTGGTGATGACGACAGTCTCTGGCATTGTGGACCACCTTTAAGTACCTGTAGCACAGTTTATTGTCCTTCACAAATGTCCATTTGTGGTCTAGTGACTTTTCTGAGAAGCTTGGGCACTTTGACATCTGATGACTTTCATCTTTGCAGAACATGCAGGCCACCTTTAACCTTGTGTCATTTCACTTTTTTCTCCTTGTACTGTGGCTTGTGTAGTAAAGACTTGAGTCACAGATCTGTTTGGTTTGGTCTCCCTTGTGTGTCTTTTCTCCAAGCATGAGCTTGGAGTACGGTTCAGTACGGTTCCTCTCGTACTGAGCAGGATTACTATTGCAACAACACATCATCAGTAGGGTAAAACTAACCTGTCTCACGACGGTCTAATCCCAGCTCACGTTCCCTATTAGTGGGTGAAAAATCCAACGCTTGGTGAATTCTGCTTCACAATGATAGAGGGAAAATCTTCGCTTTTCATGAGAGCAACTGTGACTTCACGATTCCAACGTATTGTGAGCTAACCTGAAACCTTTTGCAATCATTTTTGGTTTTCCTCACAGTCACTTAGTATCTCTAAGCCCTTTACATGTGGTGTTGCTTGGAGACAGGAGACAGGACTTTCTGCATCTTTTGAGTGGATTTTAGGCCACTTTGACAGTTTGTCTTTGAATGCCTTTTGAACAACAAATGGCTTTTGAACAACAGAAATAGGCGTGCACATCACAAGACCACCTCAGGTAAGGCAGTGACGACTCCACCACGTCAACAAGATGGAGCAAATGCAAATCAGCAATCGGATCCAAGCACCAAGAGAGATTTTTAAAAGCGAATTGTTATATTATTAGAAATGATTTAGATATGTGTTGATCGTACTTGAATAAAAGTGCCTTTTTTAATCTTGCCTGCTACGTTGGCCTGTAGGATGCCTATAAAAAGCTCCAGTGTTCATCTGGATGTTGTCGGTGGGAGAAATCCTCATCCAGGTAACTTCCTCTCAGCTGTCTGGGATCTCCTTACCCTGTTGACTGAGCCTGCATCATGATGCTCCAGTGTAGCACTTTGTGGCTGATATTTAAAACAACAAGAATCATAAAGATGTTTCCTGTTTCAGAGATCAGTGCTTCCTTCTCCACTGAAAACACTGTTAGAGCAATTTTAGACTTTCTGGTGCTATTGTAACTTGTCAGCACAAGAGGGAGTAGTAACATCTCCACACACATTTAATCCAGGTTCAGTGGTGCTCAGGTGTGAATGAGCCTGGATATGCGTGTAAGGTCCTGTTAGATCAGAGCTTCCCAAAGTGTGGGTCCTAGGGGGGGGCGCAGAGCTATTGCAGGGGGGGGGGGGGGGAAGGGGGAAAAAAACGGCTTGGACACTGCTAGCACGGGGCGCCCACACAAACGCAAAGCAGGAGATGAAGTATAGCTGAATATGTTTCCAAACCAACTTCATTCTAAGCCAAAGACTGGTGAAGCATATCTTCATATGCTATGAAGATATGATATGGTGAAGCATATCTTCCCCTTGGTTTCACCTGCACAAGTACCAAGTACCAAGTACAAGTACAAGTACCAAGGTAGGTCTCCGCTGTAGAATTGGTCTTCCCTTCGTCGGGAGCATGCGCTGGGCTGTTCAAATCACGGACAAACAGTATCCCACATTCTTGATTTTTAGTTCACAAACACTTCTCATAATGACTAACTACTCCTGACATTTTGGAGATGTTAGCTCTTTATACAGTAAAGTTACAGTGGGATACAAATAATATCAGGCTGATCCTGCCACGATTTGTCCCCCGGTTCAAATCACAGACTAACAGTATCCCATAGTTGTTTATGTTTTTAAACCCATTTTGCACAGAGAGGCATTTTTTGAAAAATGTATTGATAGCAATGTTGAATATTATTACACAGGAAAAAAACAACTACACGTAAAATAATGACACCGTGAAGCCTCTGCCTTTCTACATGGAGGGACAGTAACTGCGTGTGTATATGTAAGCGTGTAAAAACTGAAGATAGTCAGATTAACAGTAACAGTATTTTGTCTCTATCTGCCATTCTGCAATTCATCTGATGTAAACAATAACATGGCGCACAGCGTGATGTGAAAAAAGGCACATACCTTTGACGTTGCGTGACAAACTCTGTAGTCCTCGTCCACACGTAAACGCAAAAAAGGAGTTGTAAAAAATCTCAGCTTGTATATTTATTTATTTTTGTTTGAGTAGTCTTTTCACCAAATATTTTTTTACTGTTACTTGAGTAACTTTTTTGAAGACTACTTTTCACTTTTACTTGAGTAATAATATTTTAAAGTAATGCTACTCTTACTTGAGTACAATTTTTGGATACTCGACCCATCTCTGACTGCATTACAGTACTCGAGTACTTCTTCTGCAGACGATTTAATCTAATCTATGATGCTTTTAAGATTCATCCATTCACCCACTCCACCTGTCGGTGTGGCATGTCTCACCTGAAGGTACCGGAGAGCTCTACAGTTCAGTTATTTACTCAAACCCTGGAGGGTCAGATCATTCCTGCGTCCTGGCACAGGTGAACACACCTGTCAGGTGTATCAGAGCTTCCTGTTGCTGTTTCACTGCACATGTTATTTAATATAAATGTATTTTGATACATACATCAGATTTGATATATACATCAGACGTTACAAAGTCTGAGGTCACCTGTAACTGCCTCACTGCAACACATGATCAATACAGTATCGGTATTCCAGTGGAAACTGTTTACTGATTTTATATGAAGGAAACAAGGAAGAAATTTATTAAGGAGCACTGATCAGGAGTATTGCTCGTGTATTGATCTGTTTCCACAGAGCTTCCTCTCGTTCTGATGGCATGTTTTCTTTTCCTTTCCTGTCATCATGGTGACTTCACGCCCTGCAGAAGAATGAAGTCCGGCGGCTTCGGCTGCTCTAAGCTTCATTCCTGTCATTCCTATTGTTCCCCCTCCAGCACGTCATGAGCAGGTCTGATGATCTGCTGTCTGATTGGCTCATAGGTCACAGGTGAGATAAAACTGTTTTCCTGGCTGATACTCAGGTCCAGCAGGTGTGACTCACCTGTGCGATCCAGCTGATAATCAGCAGGTGAGACAAAGAGAAGGAATGCAGCCCAGCAGCAGGCCGCCTCACTTCCTGTTCACCTGGATGAGAGGGGAAGGCCTCAGCTGATTACACTTTAACTTCACAAACCTGAGCAGCCAAAAGAAAATGAAATAAAAATGTCTGAAAAGATAAAAAAAAACTGAAATAAACAGAATAAATCCTTCAAACAAAGACAAACAATCACAACTGCTTCCTGTTTATTGATCTCACGTTGGCCTGGGCATCAAACCGTAGACCTCTCACTTCTCAAACAACAGAATCAGCTCATTTACCATCAGCCAGGTGAGACACACCTGGATCAGATGACTCTGAAACAGCTCTTACTTACATGCTGGTCTTGCACTTGCCTTCCCACCCGTGTGACCAGCTGTGAGAGCAGGATGCGAGTGAAACGAGTAAACGCCAAATAAATCCCCTGAACTGTCCAGCACATTCATCAAACATGATGCCAGCGTGCTCCCTTCGCCTGCAGGACGAGAACCCACCCGTCTGTGTTAGAAAAACACTGAACTTTGACCCTCTGCTGACAGTCTCCTGGGTACCACCTCACCAGGAGGAGATCCCAGAGGAGGAGGCCGGGAGACGGACGTCTGAGCTTCTCTGGACGGATGGAGGTACTGTTATGAAATTGCAGTGATGCTTGACCCCTCACTGAAAAATAATAGAGCGTAAGCACACATCTCTGACCTCTGACCTTTGAGAGTCAGCATGTTATGTGACACGGAGTGGGCCTGGGCTCATGTCTGAATTGGTCGGTGGCATTAAAAGAGAACCTCAGTGTGTCGGGAACGGATTTCCTGTAAATAAAGCTCAAAGAGTTTGAATGAAACTCAGAGGTGAACGAACTGGTGGAGCAGGAGCGTCTGGGTGTTTTCATGTGAAGCAGCTTGCCTTGTCATTACCTGTCCAGGCAGGTAACCTCCTTCTGCCGGTCGGACCAGTTGCGCCTTCATTCCTCACTGCTGTTTAAAAGGTGGAGACGCCGGCTCAGAGCGCCACACCGCTGCCTGCTCGTCCTCTCTGGTGCAGTGGTTCTAGATAGTTCAACAGTACAGCATTCGTTTGTGAAATGTTTAGGACCACTTGATCAGAGCAAGGAACTCACAGCTGGGAACTTCTGCAGGGACTCAGAGCAACACCTAAAGTCCCCGTCCTGTTTCCTGCGAGCCGGACGCACCTAAGCTGTGACAGGTAGAAAGGTCTGAAGATAAAGGTGGGGTTTCTGGGATGATTCCAGGTGTTTGATCTTTGAAGGCTGTTTACATCCACAACTTTTATTCATGTTTTAAATGATGTCTTGATGTTTGTGAGCTTCGTCAGCCAATCAGATTGCAGCTGTGACTTTTTCTGGATAAAAGCTTCTTCCTGTTCCACATGTAAAACTTGACGTCACAAGACAACCGACGTTTCCCTCAAGTCTTGATTTGGAGATCTTGCCCTCCATGGGCCTTTGCACGCCAACCAATCAGATTACACGTTCTTCCCATGTTGTTGAAAATGAAGAATAACTGTAACAGATGTAGACTGTAAAGTAGAAAATTAATCACAGCAATGTCAGAATCATTGAATCATTGAAGAAACATTTTTATCTGAGTGCTCTGCTCTAATATGAATATTTAAACATATCTGAGCTCCTCTTGTAAACACTTCTGTGAGCTTCCTGCTGAGCAGGAAGTGTGTGCATCTGTTTGTTTTGTCATTTCCTGTTGTGAATAAAGTGCTTTACCGCAATAAAAGCTTTGTATGAATCACTGCGCCATTCAGGCCCTATCCCCTCCATTTACTCATCGTGATGGTTAAATCTGGTTTGTACAATAACACAGTCTCATGACGAGAAGGATATCGTCATCGCTCCATATCCAAAAGATAAAAGATATCAGCTGTGTTTGTGTGTTATGGTCACACACTGGTTTTATGGTTATGCTACAGCTGATGGGAAACGTATTTTGGAGGTACAGGACAGGAAACCAGCAGATGAGGAGTGAAAAAAACTTCCATACAGCCATCCATTCGCTTCCGATTATCCTTTTCAGGGTTGCCCGGGGCACTGAATTCCAACTGTAATAGGGCGAGAGGCAGGGTACACCATGTACAGGTCGCCAGTCTGTCACAGGGCTAACACACAAAGACAAACAACCATTCGCACTCACATTCACTCCTGCATTCACACCTATGGGCAATTTAGATTGATTGATTTACCTATCCCCACTAACTGCATGTCTTTTGACTGTGGGAGGAAGCCGGAGTACCCGGGGAGAACCCACACAAACACGACACAGAAAGACCCCAGCCTGATGGTGGAATTGAACTCAGGATCTTCTTGCTGTGCGGCAACAGTGCTAACCACCGTACCACCCTGAAAAAAAAACCCTGAATCATTTAATAAACATATGAAGCTGTCAGTTCTGTTAAAGGGCTGAACTAACCCTTCCACCAGTAATTGTGGTTATAAAGCAGGTTGTATTGTGTTACTGTACAACTGTGATGGTATGGGCAGAACTTTGTGCCATCAGAAACAGAATTCAAATAAGTTAAATTCAAATTTGAATTGCTCGCATTGAATCTGAAATGTAAAACTGAATTTGAAGTAGCATAATTTTAAATTCAACTTATTGGTTTGAAAATGATCATCACTAAATTGAAATTGAATTTTATATTTTGAAAATGAATTCATTTCCTTTGAAACTGTATTTTATCCTTTAAAAATGTAGCTCTCGAATAACTTCAGTTTCACTTATCACTATTCAGTTCTACAATTCAATTTCAATTCCAAAATTCAGTTTTTTGGGACTTACATCTGGTTCCGGTTCCAGAGTAATCGAGCACAGATTAATAGAACTACATTTTGCCAGCGGACCGAAAGTATTACTCACGGGTATCTACAGCATCTTGAGCTGCATTAAGACTTCAGAAGTCATTCGTCATGTCGAATGACCAGCAGATAAACTCTCAAATTTGTAATAAATGTATTAAATGTATAAGAACAAGCGTCAAGTTAACAAATGACAGCCGTACAGTAACTTTTATTCTTATTGTAGCTGTTAGCTAAAAATGCTAATTTAGCGTAGTTTGCCCTTGCTTCAGCTTTGACAAATATGATTGACTGTTTCTAGTAGAATTCCAAAGTTGTCATTTTAAACTCAATTCAAATTTTAAGATTCAAAGCAACTTTACCTGTGGCTCCAGTCATTTTTCTCCACGCAACTCACTTTATTCCTCCTGTGAATCTAGCTATTGGCCCATTCTCTCCATTTCACTTTAACTTCTCCTACCCTATCGTATACTTGGCTACAGAAAGTGGCGAGCCAGGAGAGTTTGCAGAGTTGTTAGCCCGCCTAAAATTTAATAAAACCTTTAAGAGTGCCCGGAGCTTCAAAATGACTTTTTTTTTTCAACGACTGGTACTTTTACGTGTGCTAACAATGGAAGTTGTGAAAACAGAGAATGTTAAAGTTCAAAATGCTGTTTTGGTCAGTGGTTTAACTAACACAATCATTGATAAAGAAATAATTGAGTTTGTAAAAGCTTTCGGTCCTGTCAGTAGGCAGATTAAGCTACCAACTGGTGGTCAGATTATTGTGGAGTTTCAACATGAGGCTACTGCTAAGGAACTAGAGAAAAGATATCCGGTTGTTAAGTCTGACATCATTAGCCATGTCTGGACCCAAACTCCGCTGCAGGTCCCTAAGTCAAATGATCACTGCAGCATTACTGAGAGTTAAAAACTGTCTCAATTCTTTCATCTGTAATAAAATGATCAGTGTTGCTGCTCTACCAGGTGTAACAATTAAATTTAACATTCAGGCATCCAGGAAAACGTAATTTATGACATTTAACAGAGTTAGAAGTTAGCAGGGAGTTAGCTCGCTAGCTTCCATCCAGCATAACATAAACAGTAAAGCTGGAGGACGAACGCTAACGAACTTTCCACTCGATAAAAGTTAATGTGAGGGTTCCCAAAGGTTAGGGGCAAATGCAATCGCATGGTAGGATGCTGTAAACGGACCAAACGTCAGTCAGGAGACCCACCGAGATAATCCCGCCACAAAACGAGGTTAGTCATTAATATACTGCTGCTTGGGCTGCGCTGTAGTTACATCGTAAGGGTTTAAAAACTGAGCTTTAAAATGATTAGCGGTAATAAAAACCGAGAGAAGCCAACAGTGATCACTGACTGATTTTAGGGGCTTGTTGAGATTAAATAGAACAAGATACAAAGCATTAAAACATGTTAAAAATACAACAGCCTTATTAAATGCAGAATACGTTGGGCCCGGAAGCAGGATTAATCATGTCATCACTTAAAGACCGGATTTGCCTTACGACAGACCTTGCACTGTGAAACCAGAAGTTGTCTATCACATTCAAGACCTAGCCAGTGCATATAGAATTGAAACCAACGGAACAGCTACTGTAACCTTTCAGAGCTTAAGGATGTAGCAGCGCGAAGCAACCAATCTTTTGAAGACGTTTTCATGGATGAACTAGCTAAAATTGGGGAGTCATTGGGAGGAGATGTCCACAAAGCTGAGCCTTCCACTGAACAAGAGCCAGTGCCCCACAGTGATGAGGCCCTACCTTCTCCCCCTTTAACACCCAATAGCAACCATGTAAGTGCCTTGAACTATATTCATCCACCTGCAGAGGCCAAATAAAACAAACCCCTCAGATTCCCACCAACCTTTTAAGCACACCTGAAGTGCAGCGAGTTATTGTAGAGCACATTGTTAAAAGCCTCATTTTGTGGAGCTACTTCTCCAACTACTAGTGATGGGAATTCCGGCTGTTTTTAGAGAACCGGCTCTTTTGGTTTGGCTCACTAAAAACAGCCAGCTCTTTCGGCTCCCAACCAGCTCTTCAGGTTGTTTTGTTGCTTTAATTAATTTATTATCAACAACAATATAAAACTATGCACAAAAGGAATTACTAAGGTAAAAAAAACATGGTTTTGTTTATATATGTTTATATATAAGTATATACGGTGGCCCCTAGAGACAAAGCCGAAAGAGAAAGAAAGCCAATTACAACAACAAGAGACAATATTGTCACATTAGAAAGGTATAGTAATGATCCACAATTATTTTTGGTTGTGGATGATAAATTTAGATTTAGAAAGTTTATTCATGCAGTGAATCCTATGTATGAAATTCCAAGCAGGAAAACACTCTCCCAAAAAAATCATCCTAGGCCTATATGACAGAGAATGTGTATCTTCTTTTTGTTTTGCATATTTTAATTTATATATTATTGTGTTGTGGTTTGCAGTGTTTTGTGTTGTTTTACTTTAAATTTGTTTAAAAGGAAAAAGCTGAAAATTTAAATAGTTAAAAGTTGAAATGTAAATAGTTGTTTTTTGTATTTTATGATTCATTTATTACATTTTATGTGGTGTGAATAAATAAAAGTATATTTATGGTGGCCCCTAGAGACAAAACACATACAAACTCCGAAGCATGTACAAACTGCAAAACACGTACAAACTCCGAAGCAGGTCACTGAGCACCTGATGGCTTTGAACTTTTCTTGTCCATCTTCCATTGGTTTTCATTTTGCACTCCAGTATGAACACAAATCCCCCAACTCGAGGTTCGCCACAATATAACCTAATAGACCTACACCTTAGTTCACAGATTCACTTTGTCTAAGGTGTATTTCTGGGATTTCACACAACCCAGGATTCAAATCATGAATATATAATGGGATTGGATTTACATCATTATGAATGAAATGTGCTCTATCTGGAAGCAGCCGGCCCCCCTCCCCTGTCGACAGGTTGTGTGTGAGATCATCAAACTGTAAATTATTAATTTTAAATTGTTATTGATCCCTTAACCCCTAGTCCTAAAGTGTGTATTTATTTTCTTACTCTTCTTATATTTGTTGTTCGTTTACTTTCACTGCTGTAAGTGGAGCCTTGTCTCGTCTCTCTATATACTGGACTGTATATAGCGGAGATGACAATAAAGTTTACTTTGACTTCAGCAGCAAGCACCGAGGGCTCTCGCGCTCACTTTTCGCGTGAATTTCGAAAAAACATCGGTGCAAATTATAAGTCTGTATCATAATGGCTCGTGTTTTCGTGTTTGTTGGTTTTTTTTTTATTGTTTTATTTTGCGAGTTGGTTATTAGATGCTGCTCCAGCCAGCCAGAGAATCCCCCACCGTCCCGCCCTCTCCTTCCTGTGCCGCAAGCAGCAGGCGCACCTCGCAAACGGAGGGTGCCCTCACTCCCAGCAAATGGGCGATAGAAAACCGATCGGTGCCTATGTCATTCCCAATATGCGCTGGCTGATGTCGGGGCAGCATGAGTACGAGCAATTTTTTTTGTTTGTTTTTTGCCCGTGAATCCGCCCCCCACCACATGCTCTCATGGTAGGAACGATTATGAGCATGAAATGGATAACAATTCTCCTGACCTCCAGAAGCAAATTGCTGACCTCAGGTCTCAAATCGCACAGCTCAGACCTGACAAAACAGAGAAAAGATCAAAGAAACCTCAAAAGGAAGCAAAAAAGAACACAAGTACCAAAACTCATGAAAAGCCGGAACAGATACTACAAATTGCTGCAGTGTAAGCCAAACCCAAACCTGGATACGGTTTCAAGTGTGGGGAAGATGGTCATATCGCTTCCAACTGTAGTAATGAGGCCAACCCAGCATTAGTAGCCGCTAAAAGGAATGCCCTCAGACAAAAGCAGTGAAAATGGGAAATATCCAGACCAGTCGATGAGTCCTTTAATTTAAACAAGAAGGAGCCCCTGTTGCAGGACAGATGGGTGCTAAATCTGAACAAAGTCCCACCAAGGAAAAGACAATGAAAGCCCAGTGTGAAACAGCTAACGTTCACTCAGTGCCTAAACTCCCCAAAAGACTTGTGGGTAGAAATGCACAGCCAGAATGGTTATCAATGGCATTGAATGTAGTTGCTTGCTCGACTCAGGGTCTTAAGTAACCACTATTGCCCAATCCTTCTATCAAGAACACTTACCTGATCATCCTATAAAACCCATCAGTGATCTCCTAGAGGTTGAAGGTGCGAATGGTCAGACAGTCCCCTACTTGGGATACATTGGGACGGGAATCATGTTCCCCAAAGATCTCGATCAGTCAGAACTTGAACTATCTACTCTTCAATGGTTCAATGGTTCAATGGTAACTTTATTGTCCCTGATGGGAAATTGATTCGCAGTATGTCAAAACAAACAACAAACATACAACCAACACATCACGTACACTCATTAAAAAAATACTATAATATAATATAAGCCTGATAAAACAACCTAGATATTCCATCGAAAAAAGTGCAATGTGCAATGGCAACAACACTTACAATTTAGTGTTGTTAATTAAGATAATAGCACTAGGTACAAATGACAATTTGTGTCGCTTTGTCTTCACTGCAGTCATTTTATAACGACGACCTGATGGAAGCAGTTGAAAATCGTTAAAGAGAGGATGATCTGAACACAACAGGACAGAAGTTGCCTTCCTCAGCACCTGCCTGTTATAAAAGTCCACAAGCTGGACCTGAGACCTCCCTGAAATCTTGCCCGCCACTTTAACCAGATTGTTAAGTCTGGTCTTATTATCCATGGACATACTACCGTACCAAGCAATGATACAGAAAGTTAAAACAGATTCAATAAAACTTTTATAAAAGAGAGTCATCATTTCAGATGAAACATTAAAACCTCTCGCCTTAGTTGTCCCTGATATTTGTTCAAACTCAGACACAACTCTACTAATTGGCACAAATACACTTGACCCCTTATATAAGCATCTTTGTGAGAGCACCTTACCTGACTTTGAAGTAATCCCTTATGGATACCAACAAGTGCTAAAGACATTAGCACTGAGAAAAAGACAAACTGACAGTGGCAAGATTGGCTTGGTAAAACTTTGAAGTAGAACCCAAGAAGTCCTTCCTGCAAATCAAAAGCTACTACTGGAAGGTTTCATGCATGCTAGCCACGCTAAGCCTGAACAGTGCGCAATTATTGCATAGCTCTCTACCTGGTGGTGTGTTTGTAGATTGTTGCCTTATATCTCTGCCAAAGCATGGTCCTTATAAAGTCCCTGTGTTGCTGAGAAACGGGACTAACCATGACATTACATTGCCCACTAACTGTGTAATTGCTGAGTTAGTTGCCCCTGACTGTGTCATGGCATGTCCTGAGCCTGAGAAAGGTGACCAAAAGGTGTCTGCTACGTGTAACTCTCAGCAGCAGACCTCAAACTCAAGACCCCTTCTCAGTTTCGACAGTGGTGAATCACCACTATCTGAAAAGTGGAAAGACAAGATAACTGAAACGCTAAACACTTTCTCCAATGTTTTCTCACACAATGATCTTGATTTTGGACACGCCACACATATAAAACATCACATCAACTTAAAAGACGAAACCCCCTCCAAAGAGAGATCTCGCCCAATTCGTCCCCATGATTACGAGGCAGTTAAAAAGCATTTACAAGCCCTCTTAGATGCAGGCATAATCAGAGAATCTGAATCTCTATTCTCATCACCGATAGTGGTGGTCCGCAAAAAAATGGTGATCTGCGTTTATGCATTGATTTTAGGAAGCTTAACTTGCAGACCATCCGCGATACACATGCCCTGCCAAACTTAGAGGAGTCATTTTCTGGTCTTGCGGGATCTCAGTGGTTCTCTGTGATGGACCTAAAGTCAGGGTACTATCAAATCGAGATGTGTGAAAAGGATAAGCCAAAGACAGCCTTCGTGTGCCCCTTTGGGTTCTACGAATTTAATCGTATGGCCCTGAGCACTTTCCGAAGGCTTATGGAAAAGTGTATGAAAGACATCAATCTGAAAGAAGTGTTAGTCTTTTTAGATGATTTGATAGTCTTTTGCAGTTCCCTTGAAGATCATGAGACCCAACTCATTCATGTTCTTGAGCGACTCCGAGAGTACGAGCTCAAACTCTCACCCGACAAATGTTATTTCTTCCAAACATACCCTAGCCCTAACCCCGAAAAAACTGAAGCACTCAAAACTTGGCTGAGACGCCAAACCTTAAAAGAACTCTAGTCATTTTTAGGTTTTACCGGTTATTACCGGAGATTTGTCAAAGACTACTCAAAAATTGTCAAGTCCCTCACCTCCCTCACAGCTAGCTATCCTCCAAGACAAAAGCATTGTAAAAACCCACCCAGTGATCCAAAGTATCTGAACCCCAAAGAACCTTTCGGTGATTGTTGGGGACCAGAATGCCAGATATTGTTTCAAACTATTATTGAAAAACTCACCACCTCACCAGTGCTTGGGTATGCTGATGCAAAGCTACCTTATCTGGTACACACAAATGCCAGTACAGCCGGACTTGGGGCAGCTCTTTATCAAGTGCAGAATGGAACCACACAGGTTACAGCCTATGCAAGTCGTGGTCTTTCCCGCAGTGAAGCTAAGTACTCCGCTCCTAGCTTTAAAATGGGCCATAACCGACAAGTTTCATGACTATTTATATGGGAACACCTTCACAGTCATCCCCGACAATAACCCATTGACTTATCTTCTAACCACAGCAAAGCTTGATGCCACGAGTTATCGTTGGTTGGCTGGATTGTCCACCTATAACTTTGGCATTAAGTACAGAGCTGGGAGAAAAAATCTTGATGCAGATGGACTATCTCGGAAACCACATGACAAACCTGAAGACGATACAGTTTTTATTGAGGAATGTCAACGCATTGATAAGTTCAGATCCCATCTCTTGTCCTCAGTCAAAGATGTCGAGCTCCAACTTCAATCTGATACCGTGATGGCAGCCTGTCAAAGACATATGGCCTTGGACCAGACTGGACCCTCTTGTTCAGTTGCCATTCCAGACATGTTCCAAGAGGAAGGCAACGATAACAATCTCCTAGCCTTACCCAGATACACCCATGTTAGATACCTAACAACCAGTTAGTCCTTCCTGATTCCTTACACCCTACAGTTATGCTCAATCTTTATGACAACATGGGGCATTTAGTGGTCGAACGCACACTGGAACTCATTCGGTCTTGTTTCTACTGGCCAAAAATGGCAATTGATGTCGAAAAGAAAGTGAAAGCTTGCGAGAGATGTGTCCGTAGAAAAACCCTGCCAGACAAGGCTGCTGTAATATTAAAACTTCCAGGCCCATGGAGCTAGTCTGCAGGGACTTCCTCTCAATAGAACCAGACAGTAAAAACACTAAAGACGTCCTAGTGATCACGGATAATTTTACAAAGTATGCTGTGTCCATTCCAACCAAAGTCCAGAAAGCCACCACCGTTGCAAAGAACTTATAGGAGAACTTCCTAGTTCATTATGACTTTCCAGAGCGACTTCATAGCGATCAAGGGAGAGACTTTGAATCGCGTACAATCAAAGAACTGTACTCTCTGCTCGGTATCCGCAAAGTGCGAACAAGTCCTTATCATCCCCGTGGCAACCCTGTTGAGCAATACAATCGCAAGTTACTCAGTATGCTCGGTACCTTGAAAGACACTGAAAAACATCACTGGCGTGACTTTGTAAAACCAGTTACTCAAGCTTATAACTGTACGGAAAATGATGTAACAGGCTATTCTCCTTATGAGTTAATGTTTGGTAGACAGCCTTGCTTGCCCATTGATATTGCCTTTGGCCTACCACAACCAAACAAGCCACACTTTACTCACTCTGAGTACGTCAAGCAGCTGAAAAGCTACCTCGAACAGAGCTATGACATAGCCATCAAAAACTCCCAGAAAGTAGCTGACAAAAACAGGAAACGGTTTGACAAAATCATACATGAATCCACACTGGATGCGGGAGACCGAGTCTTGGTTCAAAATCTCTGCCTGAGAGAGAAGCACAAATTAGCAGACAAATGGGAGCAAACAATGTATATTGTTACCAAACAAATGGAAAACTTACCAGTATATACTGTAAAACAAGTTAAGTTAAGTTAAGTTACCTTTATTAGTCCCACGAGTGGGAAATTTCATGTTAAGGCTGCCGACCAATTGCACGCGATGGCGGCGCCATCTTACCCTCTGACCATACATACATTGCACAAAAACATCACATGGGGAAGACAGGTCAGAGAGGTATAACAATGGAAAATCCACAACATGTGGAAAGATAAGGAGAAAAAAAAATAACTCCCCCCAGACTGAGCTCCAACAGGGAGATCAGTTTGAGAACAGAAAAAAACACCTCTGCACATAGCACATGAAAAAACTCTTAATACAACAAAGAAACACATGACAAGCAACAGGGATGGGTAAAGGGTGAGAGACAGCCAGTGTAGACAGTGCATCCGGGCCTGCAGCATATGCGCTGGTCTCCTTGATCCACCGTCAGCATCGGAACAGAATAAACGTCGAAGGCGTTTGGAGGGGGAGGGGGGATGAGGTATATCTGCAAGTTTATATATATGTCTGTGTGTGTGTGTGTCCAGAGTTCAACTGAGACAGTGTCCTTCGCCCTGCCAGGCTAAGTAAACAGTCTTCTAGCCAACCCAGGTGGCCTTGCGTAGGATAGGAAGAACAGTCAAAGCAGTCTGTTATCAGGGTGTTTTTGTTCAGCTCCAGCCTTGAGACCACAGCTGGCACTGAGTGGTAGCCGCATGAAGTGATGATGGTTTTTACTTTAGTGCGAACAACTCGTAAGAATTTCAAAGCTGTTCTAACAGTCCAACACTGGTCTCTCAATCTCCCGTTGGAGAACCGTGAGCTTCTCCATGATGTTATCAAACTTACATGATGTCGTCATTCTTGTGCTCAAAGAGCACTTTCTGAGAACTCACGACCGCAGTGAGCTTCTCCAAGATATAATCCAATTTGCGGTCAGAGGTCTTATTCTGAATGTTCACGGCAGCTGCAAGCTTCTCCAAGATCTTATCCATGCTGCACTCAATGAGCCCATTTTGAGAGCTCACGCCTCATCCCATCATTTCAATCCCAGCGGGCAGCCTTGTGGGGGTTTGAACAGCCGGCTTAGCTTTCTTAATTCTTCGATAAGCCAGGGCCAAGCCATCTCCGATTAGCAAGAACCCTGTTATCATGGTTCCAAAAAGATAGATATCTTCAGCGTCTTCGATCGACAGTCCTGCCAGGCACACGACCCTCCAGTTATGCCACCTGTCGATCATGTATCCGGCAGGGAAAGTACCTGCAGGACACTCAGGCTCACCCGAGCCCAGACTTCTCGTTGAGAAAAGGGTGTCAATTGCATTCAGGGACCAGTTGATCAAATCCATAATTCCTCTTTTAGGTTTTAGAGAACAGACTGTGAGAGAGTGATCCAGGGAAAGTAATACAAAAAACACGAGACTAGACAAGGACACAAGAGGCTAAGCAGGGAAGCTAAGGGAGAGGAGGAGGAGGAGAGGAGAAAAGTGTGACCGCCTTCATCAAGAGCAAGAGAGAATTCAACTTGTCTTTCAGGTGAAAGTTGATTAGTTGATTAGTCTCTGACAATGGTGAATCTGACAAACAAAAGGAGAGGGACCCTACAGAACACTCCACAGAGATCTATTACTTCCCTGTGGATTTCTCTCACCGACAGAGCATAAACCCAAGTGAGTCACAAAACCTAACAGACCACGCACAAGACAAAGTTCAGCTCCAGAAGTTGACGTCGACCAAACACTTAAGGAACAGGAAGATTAGTTGTATTACCATGAACCCCCACAAGTGAAAGACAGACATTTCTACCAAGTATGTGTCATTCCACCAACACAAGGAATCAAAACTGAGAATTGAACTGAAACATACTTACCTGGACAGGAAACTGCAACATATTTACCTGAAGGCGAAACTGGAAGTTCAACTGACACCAACTTACCTCAAATGGACAGTGAAACCAACTAGGGCTGGACTATATCATATCGTTCACGGTATAGCCCAGTAATTTTGGGCAACGATCCTATCGTTGTAATTTTGGGCAATGATAGGAAAATGAAATATCGCGATAGAATATGGGAAAAACGCACATGCGCAGTGCCTATGTTTACGTACGCACATGGCAGTGACGCAGAATGAGAAGTGCGAAAGCAGATCGTTGAATGAAACAGATGAAGCAGAATTGGTTTGTAAAAATGCTGTGGTGTGGAACTGGTTTAGCTTTCGTCCATCAGAAACACAACAAAGCACTATTTTTGGTAGAGCATGCTAGCGGGCCATCGTTATTACCATATTGTTTGGAAAATACGGCACACTTAAAATCAATCCTTTGATTTTTCTGAAAATCGACAGTGTCCCTTATAATCCCGTGTGCCTTATGTATGAATTCTGGTTGTGTTTACTGACCTCGAAACGATTTTATGTACACAGCGCTCGAAAATCTGTCAAATGTTTTAGTACGACTTTGCTAAGCTACGAAGCCGCACCGCTTGATGGATTGTCGGAGCATTACGGCTATCGCAGGCAGGAGTGATACGTACTGTGCTTCAACATAATATTACCGTATTGTGTGTGTATAACTTCTTTTTAAGTTTTGTGGATATTATACATGGTTATGCTGAGGATATGTCGGCCAGTTTCCATTGGAAATGCCTTTTGGTTAAACTGTCAGCAAGGAATTTGCACTGTTAGATTTTTATATAACTTTAATGCACATAAAAAACAGCTGCTTGTTTAAGTGAAAATACATTGATGGGGTTTTTTGCACTAATAAAGTTGTGGTAAAGTATTTTGTCTCGTGTCAATTATATCGTCAGTTATATCGTTATCGCAAATTTTCAAATGTATATAGTGATGAATATTTTTGGTCATATCGCCCTGCTCTAAAACCAACTTACCTCAGATGGAACGTGAAAGGGAAACAAACTTACCACGAAGTGAACATGACACAAGCCTACAAAACAACACACCAAGTGAGTCTGAAACAGATACTCAAAAAGACAAAAATGTTTTGTCGACCAGTTTGTCAGATTCACCGTTGTCAGAGAACTCAACTAATCAACTTTCACCTAAAAAACAAGTTGAAAATGATGATGAACCTGAAACCTTGCAAACAGAAACACAGGTCAGAAGATCTGAAAGAATTCGCCAACCATACCTAAGAATCACTTATCCTCAGCTAGGTAACCCACTAGTAACAGTGGTTAAATCACTCTTTCAAGGATTGAACAAAGCTTTAATCGATTCCCTTGCTCATGATGTTGCCTATTTCACTAGAGCCGTGCATGAGATTTAAGAGGGGAGGATGTAACCAAGTGAGTTTTACAACACTCAGTAATGCACTACAACATTGTTATTGTTAATTGTGATTCACCATTAATCTGTTCATCACTGTGTTGAGCTAAAGTAAATCCATAATAAAAGATAAATAATATAAATATAAGAATAAAACCCCAAAGAGTAAATTTAAGACCCCTACTGGTTAAGAAGGAACAGGCCCCGCCTTCCCCTGCTCTGTACTGTCACATGTGCTCAGACACAGAGAGAGACGGATGTGCTCGACACCATTGCTGATTTTCACCGCTGAGCTAATTGCTGGAAAACAACTATAAACTTGATAAATTGAACAAATATCCATACTGGAGATCTACAAGGACCTTGGAGAAACTGACCTGATTTGTTGTGAACATTTTGGACTTTGGAACAATCCACCACCGTGGGTCAGAAGCTGTTAAGCTAACCTTGAAGCTAAAAAGCTAACAAGAAGTTAACGGGGAATATAATAGCCCAATATCAATGTTGTAGATCTGCACGGATGCGGATGAAGCGGACAAGATCCTCTCTGAGAGTTGAACATTACAAGCGTGCTGGTGAGTTAAACTGGGAAGGGGCGAATCAGGCTAATTGAAAAACTAACTATCCTAATGCTCATAGCTGTAGCTGGAGTCGACGTTTTCACTGTGGGAGAACACACAGGGTTTCTCACAGAGTTCAGCTACTCTGAGCACTCAGCTTGTGTGCTGATGAGGTTTTAGTATTACATGTTGAATATTAAATGCACTAAAATAAAATGATGGGATAAGTTAATTTTGATCTTAAAGTTAATGAATCTATTTTATTTGATATATGATGACATTTGATGCTTGAGCGGCACTGTATTGATGTCTCTGCATGTTCTTATTGTGCCAATGCCTTACCACACACTGTAAAACTACAGCCTGTGGGCTTTTGTATATTTTTTTGGTGATTTTATTTTTTACATTGAATTAACATATTGCTTCATTGCTATGCAGTGCAAAGCAATGCTCCTGTAATTCAGTTAAAGGGGCAGTACTGTCAAAAAATAATCTACCATAGTTAATGGTTTATTTATGTTTTCTGATAGAAATGTGCAACTTAATGATGAAATAAGCTGATTGTGATTTAAAGATTACATCCATGGTTAAGATGCACTGTAAAAACTATGATTAGAAATGAGACTTAATGTTTTGTGCTTGTCCTTGTTATAGCAACTGCATTATTTACATATGGCCATATATACCACTATAGAGTGTGAACTGAATTAGTAATAGCCCTGTTGTTTACAGGCTAGTTTTTTTTGTGGGATCGTGAGACCTGGATTTCTTCCTGATAAGGAAGATGGCGAGCCTTTCCCTTTGAACCGAACCATAGCCATTCCGAGTTGGCGCAGAAGGGCAGGTTGCTCTTCTCTCATGAGCAATTGCAACAATGCAGTAGGATGAAATCGCACTAATCACAGACTTTTGACCTTTTGGATTCGACTTGACTGAACACTGACTATTAAGCCAGCAAGATTGACATATCTGAGCTCAGATAGGATTCTGGGGTGTTATTATTGCTGTTATTGTATTTTATTTTTATGTTTTCATTCCTGTTTATGAAGGGCTGTTTAATTGTTGCTACATAGTTCAATAAAATTCAAAGCAAGTTTACCTGTGGCTCCAGTCATTTTTCTCCATGCAACTCACTTTATTCCTTGTACGAATCTAGCTATTGGCCCATTCTCTCCATTTTACTTTAACTTCAAAACTAACTTCAACTTCAAATTAGGCTAATTCAAATTCAGTTTTAAAGAGCATTTATTCAAGTTAGAAACTCAGATTCAATGCAAGCAATTCAAATTTGAATTTAACTTATTCAAATTCCATTTCCGATGGCACAAAGTTCTGCCCATAGATGGCCTCAGTTCCTGCCTACGTCGTTAATAAAACCAGCCTCTCAGTCTGTAGTTTGATCTGAGGTTCAACAAATATTTTTCTGCTTTGCTTTTGATTCCCAGATGAATTCTGAGGATCATGTGACATAGCAGCTTCTTTTTAATTTCAGTTTGGGGATTTACTTTTGTGTCAGAATGTTTTAAATTATAATTTGGAGGTTTTATCAGGGGAAAGACTTTTGACTCAGAGCACGGCAGAAGCCTTGGGTAACTGCAGAGCTGCATGCAGAGCAGGTGACACCTGAACCAATGAGCACAAAGGAAACAGAGGCTCGAGGCGGTGCTCAGTCGTGATGTCACAGAGTCACTAAGCCTTGAGCTGTGATAGGTTGCCCAAGGTCGCAGGCTAATACGAGCTCACAGACGCACAGCAAAGTCAGATCACTCACACGTTACAGCTTTTATCAGAGAATAAACTTCCTGACAGACCTGTCAAAGAGAATTGAACAAACATTCACACTCTGCACCACAAACAGCTCGAATCTGCATTTAAAGGGGACATGAAACACTGAACACATAAAAGCTCATTTACCCCAGCATCACAGACACTCACACAGACGTAACTCAGTCTGTGACGCTGGCTTTAAGAAACTTAAGAGCTTAAAGTTAAAGTTTAAAACCATGTTTAGCACCATCTTCTGTCAGTACGAAGCGTGACATCATGTGGTTGGCTAACAGACTCAGATTAGTTTATATTAGCTAAGCTAGCTCAGAGTTAAATAAACAGAGTAAGGGGATCACTATAGTGCTGCGGCAGTGAGTTTATGTTAAAGCAGGATATACTGTCAACTTTACTGTCTGTGTCTGTAGCAGGAATCTTAGCTTACACAGCACAGTCTGAGACAGGACAGCTGTCTCAGACCGGTGGGAGGACCCAGAGGAGAATGCCCAGTCTAAACCACAGCATCTCCCCATCAACAGCCAATCACAAATATTTCATGTTGTCATGGGTCTGATACAGGAGTGCCAAACTTAGAGGAGCTGTGGGCCACTGCTGGCACCGCCGTGTCATTGGAGGGCTACTTTAGTGTTCAAGTAGTACAAAATAAACAAACAAGAAAACACCCACAAATATTTCCTACAATGTAGTGTTTGATTGTTTTGTTTTTTTAATTTCAAATATTGTACAACAAGACAATTTTTTTTTCACTCTTAGCTAACTGAAGCCTTTCATTGAACTACCAAATAAACACACTGGTCCTCTCTTTCTCTACATGGCAGCACTTCTATCATTTTGTTCGTATTTAACAAAATAAAAATGCAGACATTAATTTTTGACTCTCTCACTGAACTAATACAGCCAGTCCCTCAGCAAGTTTGTATGTAGACCCCTGGTCTAATATATACTTTGAATTATGAATCGTACTTCACTTCTCTCTGTGTGTGCACACTCCCTGACACAGTCCACAGCTGTGTGAGCCAAATCTTTACCTGCCTGATAGTACAATAGTGTCAACTACACTGTCTCCTGAACTCCAAATTAGCCGTAATGTTCTCGTTAGTAAAGCACTCTAGGACTGTTTGGAGGAGAGCCTGTTTGAGTCAGGTGACAGGTGGTTACCAGGAAGGAAGTGATTTTTCCTCCTCTGGCCGAGAGCAACGAGCGGTGCATGATGTGATCAGTGCTATTTTATCCAATAAAATAATATTTCTGTTCCCAAACACATCATGTTATGTTTACAACATAACAGTTTACAAGCCAAAGTGTTTGGACTCAAACAGGCTCTGTTAGTAAAGTATATCATAATATGATAAACTTTTCAGATTGGAGTGGTAAAGGAATCAAATATTTAGAACATATACTAGAAGAAACAGAATTTATTTCATTTGACGGACTAGTTACACAATATGGGATCAACAAGAAAAGATTTTTAGAATATCAACAAATTAAATCCATAGTAAAAAAAGACATTTAAACCGGGTCAAGTTGAACTACAAACACCACCAAGTGTGGTTGAATTTCTTACTTTTAAAACCCCCAAATTACTATCCAAAATATACAGAATGTTTTCTAAAACAGATGAATCAATATCACTTCCTAATGCAAAATTGGAAGCGGATTTATCAGTTAACTTAGACCTAAACTTCTGGTCTCAGACTTGCTTAAAAACCTTTCATCTAATCAGAAATCCCAGTCTTCAATTAATTCAATACAAAATATTACATAGAGTGCACTATACAGGTCATCGGATGTTCAAGATGGGCTTTACGTCTACCAACAACTGCTCACACTGCCAAACCAATTCACCGGACAATTATATCCATGCTCTTTGGTTCTGTCCACCAGTTCAGAAGTTTTGGCGCGAGATATGTGAAGACTTATCAAAGTGTCTGAAATGTAACATTCCAACTTCCCCCTTAGTGTGTTTGTTGGGCAGCTTGGATAATGTCACTTCAGAAAAGAATATAGCCCATATGGTTTTCACTGCCCTATGCATAGCCAAGAAAACAGTCCTCATGAATTGGAAAAATAAAAATAATCTTAATTCTAACCAATATAGAAATGATCTATTAGATTACATTAGTCTTGATACAGCCTCTGCCACCACATCAGATCAATTGCTCTGGGCTCCTTTGATCAGTTCCATCACCTAGTGGGGGTGGGGGGTCATAGTTTGGTCCCGCCTTCACTGTTGTGATTGGTGTGGGGGTAGGGACAGGCTTAGGGCGTCAGGGGGTTCCCCGGAGGCATCTTCCTTGGGGGGCTCAACCCGGGGTAGCGGTCATGTCCAATTAGGGGCTCTGTTTGCTCTCAGGTGACGGTTTCCTCGTGGCTGCGTGCAGCGGGGCTAGGGGAGGGTCTGTGCTGACGGACGTGGGTTACTGACCTGGTAGCCTGGCTGCCCCTGGGTGGGTCCGGGATGGGCGCTCCGTCTCTGGGCTGGGGCCCTGGCCGGGCCTCGGGGGCTTGGGTCCTGGTTGGTGTGTTGCCGGGGTTGTGGGCGGGTGGGTGCATGGGGGCCCAGCCCTGGCGCAGGGTGCCGCCGGTGCGTCGAGCCACCTGGGCCCCGGTCTGGATGGGCCTGGGCCCCCTTTCCCTGGCGGGTTGCGGAGTATGCGGAGTATGGGGGTGCCTACTGGGGTCAGCGGGGGAGCTGGCCCCAGGGAGGGGTCACTTGCCCCGCCCTTCCTTCCCTCCCCATCTCCAGCTGCCTCCCTCTTCCCGCTCCACCACAACCACCCACACATGCAGGGCCTTGGAGTAGGGGTGTGTCACCAGGGTGCAGAGGAGGCTACCCCCCCCCCCCCCCCCCGTCCCCTTCTGGCTGCCTCTGCCTCAATTTTATCCCACAACTTAGACATTCACATTACTCACACTCTCATTACACATACATATAGGATCTTGGGGGTGGGCACGCTACATTGATTCCAAAAGACCGATCAGCAAGCACTCCAGCGGGTGGTGAAAGAAGCTGGCAGAATTATTGGAACAAGTCTGCCAGAGATCAGTAATATCTTCCCCACTCGCTGTCTGAGGAGGGTGCACAGTATCCTGCGGGACCAACATCACCCTGCGCGCCACCTTTTCCATCTGCTGCCCTCAGGGAGAAGGTACAGGTCTATATAGGCCAGAACATCCAGACTGGCCAACAGCCTGTATCCACAGGCTGTGAGGCTCCTGAACTCTCTGCCCCCCTCTCACGGACAATAACCATATCCAACTTCTTAATAGCAATGAACTGGTCTGCATTGGTGCATCATATCTTTATTCTCTTCCCCCTCCTGCCCCCCCCCCCTCTTTCTTAAATAGATAACTATCATATCTGATATCATATCTCACAGTACAATAATATTGAATGGGTTGCATTGTTGTATTTTGTCCTGTTTCTCAGGTCTTTGTCTGAATTTCTACGAACATTATTGCTAAGGATTGTCTTATTGCATTGGAGTCACACTGGGTTAAATATGTACACTTGGGTTTTAAGGGGTATTTATTATTTTCTTCTCTTTTTGGGTTGTATGGAAGCCCCAAACGCAATTTCATTGTTCTTGACAATGACAATAAATAAATACTACATACTACTACTACTACGACCATCAGGGTGTACACCTCACCCCTGGCGTCGTTGCCCACCTCTCAATTTTAAATACACGTAGACATTGAGGGCTAGCAGGAGGGACTATGCGCTTACCTGCTGTTCTCTGGCAGGTAGCTCCATGCCCTCCTGGGTTTTAAATGCACCTTAGAACACACATGCATCAACACTACAATGAGCGGGTGGAGGGAGGTTTGGAGTCTTCTCTCACCCCCGTTCTCTGCGGCCTGCTGGAGCGGGGGGGCTAGAAGGAGGAGTTGGCTGTCCGACTGCGGTCTGGAGTGTGGGGCCTCCCTGCTGCTGCGGAGTCGGGGCGGTCTGCCTCTCCCCACCGCAGGGAAAAGGGTAACACCACCTGGGTCTGGGTGCAGTTCCCCCCTCCAGGGGCAAGGGTACCTAGACCCGGTTCGTAGAGTACGCTTGGGGAGTGTGATCGTGTGTACAACGTCTCTTTATGTTTGTCTCCACGTTGGTTGAGTGTTGAGTAATTGCATATGAGAGCATGAGGGTGGGAATGGATGTCTGTGTCTATATGTCAGGTTGGGTATCAGACGCCACCTCTCTGGGGACATCTCAGGCCCTCCAAGGTTTGGAGGCCTATCTCCCCCCACCACCACTTCCCCTGCCAGTGGCGGACTCCCTCAGACATCGTGCGTTGGTGGTTCTTTGTGTCTGGGGATGGGCGTCCAGGTACACACCGGCTCACTCCTTGGCGGCCGCTTATCGGGGCCTGGAGCCTTGGGCTCGCTCGGGCCACTTCGGAGGTGGGGTGCCCCCGGCCTCTCGGCCTGGGGCTCGGTCACTCAGGCACGGCTGGCTGCCGGCGGAGCTCACGGGCACGTCACTGCAACCCCCCCGGCTTCTGCTCCGCGGCTGCTGAGTGAGCCCTCATCTGGGACTCTCCTCAGCTCTTTCTGGGACAGTGGCGCGGCTGCCCCTCTGTTGGTCTTCCTTGGTCTCTTGTGTTCTGGGGGCCTCTGGATGTCTGGAGTTTTGATCTCCTCCATACCTGCTTCATGCCCTGGAGTACGGGGCAGTGGCTCCCCACAGCCTCTAGCAGATCATTACATTAAGGAACCTTTTAAAAAAAAACAAGCGCGTCCATGCTCACAGGGGTACACACGGGTGATCACACCCACAAACTACACCCTTTTTGGCTCCTACCTCAAAGCACACTGTGTTCTGTTGATCTTATGTGCTGCACAATAATGTTTAATATTTAGTATTTACTGTCATATTCCCACATATCATTGTGATGTTGTTTATTCTATTACTCTTGTTCTCTTCTCTGTTAGACCTTGTCTCAGCTGATCAGAGCGGTGGTAAAGCTGAACTCATTACAGGTTCAGACTGAGCTGAGTACAGTGACCGGTTGTTATACACTCAAAGCCTCATTCACTCAGGCACTTTCTTCTATGTGCAGTCACACACAATCAGCAACTCGGGATTAGTATTTTGCCTGAGGCATGTAGACTGGAGTAGACGGGGAGTGAACCACCGCAGTTCTAATTATCATGCTGAAACAAAAAAGTAATAAAAAAAATAAATATATCTCAGGGCTCGCAAAATTTCAAATTCCCTGGTAGCCCTTTGGGCAGGGACTCTTCAGTTTTTGGTACCCCAAAATAAATTTAAGTAGCCCGAATAAAAAAGAGCAATTTTTTGATTGATGTTTTGTTTCCTGTTTTGTTTCCTTTACAATATTATACATTAAAGTATAATATTGTATAATTATATAATATTAACTTCTTATCTTGTGCGCGTTTTTTATTTTGACAGCAAATGCGCACCTGCGGACCACTTATGTGCACCCCTGGTTATATACCTCGTCATATTGCAGCCACAGAAATTCTTTTGTCCATGAAACCATAAAGCTGCACTTTCTTTTTGCCTTATAGTCTGATTTGTCATAACTTTTCCATTTTGTGGTAAGCTTTTCTTTGGCTGTCACTTCTTCACCCTGACCTGTCTTATTTGGCTCAGCAGAACTAAAATATATATCCTGCTGCTTTTACACATGCACTCACATAACGCTCAGCGACTCTCTGCACGATCAACCTCTCACATGTTTAAGCTTGCTGCGGGAGATTTCACTTGTCATGTTTGCATAGTAAGCTAACGATTGATAAGACGATGTCAGAGGAATTGGTGCGCAAATTATCGTCACTCACCAATCAGTGCTGACGCTCTCTATACACAGTTCGTGCGATTGCAAAGTGAAAGCAAAATACAAGCGCAAATTCAAACGCGATTTAAATATGTCACATATTGACAGTGGCTCACCCATGCCAATGACATAATTACCCAGCTACATTTCCGAAAGAATGCAAAAGCATTGACATATATTTTTCCTTCCTACGATAGCCCGACGGGCAGGGCAGAGATGGATTTTGGTAGCCCGACTGGAAAAATCGCTAGCCCCGGAACGTGGGGCTAGCGATTTTGCGAGCCCTGTATCTGATTGAGGAATCACTCATCTTTGGAAAAGGAAGTTTATTATAGAGAAATGGCTCTTTCCAAAATAAAAGCTATACTATACACTTCTTCTGGGCTATATTCTCAGCAGCATATTAAACATATCAGGTCCCCATAAGGAGAATCATGTGCTAACGGCTGTCTAAATAACTCGGGTAAAGTTTGTAGCATGCGTGCTTGTTGTTTTTGTCTGCTTCCACTTGTCTTTGCACGAGGATGATGTCGGAGTAAATGTGCAGTCATATTCGTTGTGTTCCCACTAGTGCTGTCAGCGTTAATCTTGTTGAAATGACGTTAATGCCACAACACGGCAAATCTCCGTTAACGAGCTACCGCGGATCGCCCCGTGTGTGGGGCTGGACGGCCAACACGTTAACGAGCTAACTGCGCTAACACACTAGTTCCCACCAATGTAATTGAGCATTGCGTGGCACATCCGACATACTGTTTTACTTTAGTCCATGACGCGCTTACCTTCAGGGTCATACGTCACATGAAAACCAAAATAGTTCCAAATGCCACATCTGAATTAGGGTGGGGGAGGTTCAGTTTGCCATGTTGCAAGGAGAGCTTAACTTCTGTCTCGCTAGCTTGCCCTGCGCGCAGTGAATCTGCATTCGACTACTCCGCCTAGGCTGCACTGTCGAGCACAGATCCACTGAGCACTCAACACAGACAGCATCGTCAGAAGGAAAGTTGATAAAATAAATGATAAATTTTGTATTGTTCGATACATATGCATACCGAACCGAAAGCACTGTATCGAACGGTTCAATATCGATGCGAGTATTGTTGCACCCCTAATGTTTATATATAAATATATGCGGTGGCCCCTAGACACAAAGCACGTACAAATTCCAAAACACATTTCTAGCTTTAACGGAATTTCCAAAACAGCTACCTAGATCACTTAAATTACACAATTGAAAGCATGAAAGCATATGTGTATTGTTTGTATATTTATACACAAGCACTCATATATGCAGCGTGTTGTGCGCTCTGCTGAGAAGGTGATTGGCTGCAGACTCCCATCTTTGCAGGACCTGTACACCTCCAGGACATTGCGGCGTGCAGCTCGGATCTCAGCTGACCCTTCTCACCCTGGTCACAGTCTGTTTGACCTGCTCCCCTCAGGCAGGAGGCTCCGGTCCATTCGCACCAGAACCTCTCGCCATAAGAACAGTTTCTTCCCCTCTGCTGTTGGACACATGAACAATAACCATATGACTATCCCCGCCACTAACACATGACCCTACGCTGTGTTCACTGTATCATTCCATGTTTGGCACTGATCACCACCTGCACTCATGTATATATCTTTCAACGTAGCACTCTTAATTCTTACTCTCATGTATATATCTCATGTATATCTCATGCACATATCTTTCCACGTAGCACTTTTAATTCTTATCCCTACTTTTTTTCCATGTCTATTTAAGTGTTATTTATGACACCATGTTCGCACTGAAGCACCGCAGCAATTTCCTAATGTTGTAAACCTGCTCAACATTTGGCAATAAACCCCATTCTGATTCTGATTCTGATATATATTCAAATAATAATAAAAAAAAAGTTCATTTACCTGTTACTACCACACACCAAATCCGGTCGTTGGTACTGGCTTGTGTAGCCACTAGGTAACAAAAGCTCAACACTGCGCCCAGCATCCTGGAGCACTTCTGTTGTGTTTTGTACGTGTTTTGAGTTTTTATGTGCTTTTGAGTTTTTACATGCTTTGGAGTTTGTACGTGCTTTGGAGTTTGTACGTGTTTTGGAGTTTGTATGTGTTTGTACGTACTTTGTCTCCAGGGGCCACCGTAAATATACTTTTATTTATTCACTCCACATAAAATGTAATAAATAAATCATATAATACAAAAACCAACTATTCACACTTCAACTTTTAACTGTTTAAATTTTCAGCTTTTTCCTTTTAAACTAATTTAAAATGAAACAACACAAAACACTGCAAACCACAACACAATTAAATATAAATTAAAATATGAAAACAAAAAGAACATGCATATTCTCTGTCATATGGGCCTGCATGAATAAACTTTCTGAATCCTTTATCATCTGCAACTGAAAATAGATGTGGATGATTACTATACCTTTCTAATGTGACGTTGTTGTCCCTGGCTCTCTTTCTCTGTCTCTCTGTGATGGATGCATGCAACCACACAACTGAGATACTTAGTTACCTGACCTCCGCTCCAGTCCTTCCTGGTTTGGCTGAAAGAGGAGGCTGAGGGTAGAGCTGGTTTAAATGCAGAAGCCAATAAAGTGGACTGGACCATCTATTATGATCATGCAGGGGGAATGGGGTTCTTCTTGAATGATGGTTAGCTGTTATCTCTTTAGTTTTCACCTTTAGTGTATATAATGGTTTATTCATTTGCTGTATAACTGGAGCTGTTTCTCATTTGGGCAGGTCAGTTTGTTGAGTTATGTTTTTGTTAAGTGACTTTGGAGTAGCGTTCTGTTAAGTTAACCTCTTTTATGGGCCCACTTGGTTCTTAAAAACTTTATTTTTTGTTATTTTGAATTTTTGTAATCATCTTGTCCTTTTTGGGGGTATAATAAAACCCATTTTTTTGAAGATTACATTTGTGCCTGTGTGTTCCTGGCTGCTTGGATCATGACACTCTCCCTCCTGCTCTGTTCCTGTGCTACTGAGTGTAACTACCGCCCCTCCCCCCTCTTCCCAGCGCAAAGCACAAGGCTCGCATGCGGAGTGAAGTGGAAAAAAAGTGCGAGAGAGAGGGTGAGAGAAAGAAAGAAAAAAAAACCCCACGGCTCACGATAAGGAGCCGGCTCGCGTCGTTCACGTCAAAGATCCGGCTCTAAGAGCCATTTCGTTCGCGACCGACACATCACTAATAAGAAGATCATTTGTAACCTTCACTAAAGCTGTTTACTGTAAATGTCGATCCACCGACGCACTGACTGATAGTGTTAAAAACTCCCAATCCTTTTAATCTTTGGGCTGAAGGAAGGACACTACTCGGTGTATAAATGCTCAATCAACAATTCTTTATTCCCATACAATTCAACACTTATGAGCACAAGCCATCATGATGGGGAGAGATGCATGAAGAGGGTCACAGCAAATCTCAAAATGGTGACGGGTTACTCAGCTCCTTATAGCCTCTAGTGGCCCCCACCTAGTCGTAAAAGCCTAAACATTCACATTCTTTCTCTCACACGGCGCCTAAGTTATGACCTCGGCTCCTGATTTTTCTGCTCTCTGTAAAGGTGGGGGTATGGAATGTGGTCTGTCTCTTCTATTATCGGTACAAGGTCCTCTGCACACAAAATTCTCTTCATGATTCAGCAGTATGAAATGTCAAGAAAACAGTGTAACACATTCAACAGTGTCGAATAATACAGGTCAATCCAATAGATCTAATGATTTTTCACACTCTTTTAAGTCAGAAGTATAATGCAAACTAAAACTACATACTGATCACACACTCTATACTAAGAAGTATAATATGACCTACAGCAGTATCCTAATTCAACTACTTCAATTACAGATATAAGATAACATATAATAACAGAATAATCTCACAATAGACAGCCTGCTCTTCCTCCTGAGCAACAGCTCATGTGTTTGTGAGGTTGTCTTTAAAGTATCGGCCTGTAACATCCTGTATTGTGCTGCACAGATATGAAGAAACAACACAAAAACTGCTGACTCCTCAAACATTTCAGGAAAGTAGTCCAACATTTAGAAATCACAAAAACAGGAAGTCTCACCCTTCTGCTTTCTCCAGAAAAAGTGAAAAAGTTGCTGAGTATGGGAGACTTGTATGGTTGGCTGTGATTGGAAGATGAAACAAGGTTAGTTGGTTGGAAACAAAACAACCACACAGGAATAAGAATGAGAATCATCATTTCTCCTGTCAGACTGTTTTTGTTCAAAGGAGACAAGGACAAAGAGAAACACCATTGCTGCAGTATTCAGTGTGTTATTGTTAATTACGCCTTGTTATTGGATAAAGCACCGACTCTTCAGCTGTCAGAGAAGCAGTGATATCTCTGTAAAAACAGTAACTGCATCATTTAAACGAGCCTTTTATTTTCTAAGCAGGTGTAAAAGACACTGAAACACCTCTTGTTTCTCATCATCATCATCATGGAGTCATCATCGATGCTGCTCTTCATCCTTCTCTGGACTGTCGGAAGGAGTGAGGTTCAAGGTAAGAAACGGCCAAATGACCGTGAGTGACATCATTAAATCATGCTCCTCGATCGTGATCTTTAAAACATGTCTCAGTTTCACTGATCTGAGTTCAGACTGATTTCAGCTCTAAGAGACATCTGATTAGTTCACAGCTTCTGCTTGTTGAGTTTATTCCACTCTCTCGTTTCTTTTGAATTCTTTTGTTTGTGTCAGCTTGTGGAGCTGTTTTTTTTCCCCACTGAACTGTTTTCATGTATTTATGCTGTTGTTGTTGCTGCTGTTTTACGTTTATTTTAGTGGTAAAGCTCACAAGTTTTTTCATCACAGAGCTGCTCTAGATAACCAGGAGCTCTGTGAGGTCATCCTGTCTCCTTGTCTTTTTTCCTGCAGATCTGTCGGGGAAACAGTTCACATTTCCCAGCGACCCCAAAGGCATAAACCAGCCCCGCGTTGCTCTTCGTGCTAACACCCGCTTGATCACTGTCATGACTGTATGCCTTCGCTTCTTCTCCCAGCTGAACCGGATGCAGGGACTCTTCTCTTTGGCCACCCGAGACCACTCAAATGCTCTGATGCTAAATAAAGACGCTGAGGGGTCCTACAAGGTCCACGCGGGCGACGACACCTACATCTTCACAAAGCTACCCACCAACAGGATGGACTGGAACTCGGTCTGTTGGACCTGGGACTCTCGGACCGGGCTGACCCAGCTGTGGCTGAACGGACTTCGAACCTCACAGAAGTTGGTGGGACAGAACTATCTGGTCAATGGTGATCTGAGCATCATTGTCGGTCAGGAGCAGGATGCGTACGGAGGTGGGTTCGACAGGAATGACTCGTTTGAAGGTGACATTACCGACCTGCACATGTGGGACCGGGTGGTGTCTGCGTGCGACCTCAGGTCCTACATGAATCAGGGCTCCTTCTCTCCGGGAAACCTCCTCAACTGGAACAACCTGAACTTTGATGTGTCAGGGAACGTCTCCATCCAGGATGCAGATTTTGAGGAACCAGTCTGTCAGTAAAGTGTTCTTACTGTGAGCGTAGGGCTTCAAGTTCCAGCTTCAAGCACTTTTTATGAAACAGCAGCCATTCGGTGGATGCTTCATGCTGGCTGATGCTGTGTCATCGTTTCCAGATCAATTAAAGTTCCGATGTCTCATTCTGCTCGGCTTAATTTATTTATTCACAAGATTTACACCAACATAATCCAGTCAGCACGTCACAGGTAGTGGAGGTAAACGAAGTCACTGCTATATGGTCACACCTGCACACTGAAGCCAGCACGCAGGTGTAGATTATGCATTTAAAAGCCTCAGGGTTAGCATTTGGCTGCTGCCATTTTAGTGAGAACTAAGCTATGAGCTAATGCCAGCTAGCTTATGATGACGATGAAGCTTTATTTGTCACTTGCAGTTGCCTGCAGCGAAACTGGACCTCTTCTGACCATACATATGTTACACAAACATCACATCAGGGAGACAGGTCAGAACAGGTACCGTAAAGAAAAACAATGTACAGCACAGTAGGTGGTGGAGGAGAAGACAACTCTACTCGGACTGAGCTCCTGGTAGGAGTTTGAGGGGAATGTATGTCAGTGTCTGTATATGTGTGTGTGTGTGTGTGTGCATGTGCATATGTTTCCTGTGTTCAACTGAGAGAGTTTTCATTCACCCGGTTTAGCAAAATTAAACAGTCCTGTAGGAAGTAGCGGTTTTTGATATGGGCGACACGGGCGGTTGCCCGGGGCGGCAAACACACTGACCTACACCACCAAACCATCGCACACACCAACCTGTAAATGCTCTTTTGCACAATATTATTACTAGATATATTATATATTATTATTATTTTTGCACTAACTTGTCTTGTAGCACCTTGGTTCCTGGAGGAACGTTGTTTCGCCTCACTGTGTATTTTTGAACTGTATATGGTTGAAGTGACAATAAAGTTGAACTTGGACTTGGACTTGGACTGGTGGGGGGCGGCATCACGGGCATTGGCAAAAAATAATAATAATTTGCTCGTACTCAACCTGCCCCGACGTCAGCCAGCACATTTTGGGAATGTCTATCGCGCATTTGCAGGGAGTAAGGGCGCCCTCGTTTGCGAGGTGTGCCTGCTGCTTGCGGCACAGGGAGGAGAGGGCGGGGTTGCGGGTGATTTTCTGGCTGGCTGGAGCAGCATTTAATAACCAACTCACAAAATAAAAGAAAATAAAAACAAGCCAACAAACACGAAAACACCAGACATAATGATACAGACTTAAAATTTGCACTGATGTTTTTTCTAAATTCTGTATGCGAAAAGTGAGCGCGAGAGCCCTTGGTGCACCTGCACTTTATTGTCATCTCCGCTACATACAGTACAGTATATAGAGAGACAAGACGACAGGGCTCCAGTTACAGCAATGCAAGTAAACAAACAATAAATATAAGAAGAGTAAGAAAAAAATATACACAAGGGATCAATAACAATTTAAAATTTAGATTTTACAGTTTGATGATTTAAAGTCTCACACACAACCTGTTGAAAGACGAGGGGGGCGGGGGGGGGGGGTGGCTGCTTCCAAATAGAGCACATTTCATTCCACTGCAGGGCAACCTGCCACTGCATGTGGCGAATAAAATTTGAACTTGAACTTGAACATTTCATTCATAATGTTGTAAATCCAAATCCATTATGTAGTCATGATTTGAATCCTGGGTTGTGCGAAATCCCAGAAATAAACCCTAGACAATGCATATCTGTGAACTAAGGTGTAGGCTTATTAGGTTATGTTGTGGTCAACCTCGCGTTAGGGGATGGGTGTTCATACTGGAGTGCAAAATGAAAACCAATGGAAGATGGACAAGAAAAGTTCAAAGCCATCAGGAGCTCCACAGGGAGTGTTCACCCAGGGCGCCAAACAGGCTAGGACCGCCACTGCCTGTAGGTATAAATCTTATATGTCCTCAATTGACAGTCCTGCCTGGCACACAAATTGTCACTTCTGCCACTCTTCCATTGTGTATCCGGCAGGAAACGTCCCTCCCAATGATGGGAGTAATGGCGTTATAAGTAATGGCGTTACTAATGGTGTTACTTTTTTCAGTAACCTAACTAATTACTATTTCTATCGCTACAACGCCGTTACCGCCACTAACAAAAAAATGTGGTGCCGTTGCATTACTATTTTTCAACAAACAGACGGTTGAAGCTGTGTTCAGCTTACCGCACGTTATATCAGTTGTACGGAATTAGCTGTCTACGTAAGTAATCTGAGCGCTACAGCTTTAAGTAGCTGCGCGCACAACACCTGGAGCTAGGGGGCAAAACAATCACATGAGTGCTGCTGTTTGGCTGAGGAAGAATAAAGTAGTCGTGGTAAACCAATCACATGGTAAATGGCCTGTATTTATATAGTGCTTTACTAGTCCCTAAGGACCCCAAAGCGCTTTACACATCCGGTCATCCACCCATTCACGCACACATTCACACACTGGTGATGGCAAGCTGCATTGTAGCCACAGCCACCCTGGGGAGCACTGACAGAGGCGAGGCTGCCGGACACTGGCGCCACCGGGCCCTCTGACCACCACCAGTAGGCAACGAGGGAAGTGTCTCGCCCAAGGACACAACGACCGAGACTGTCCAAGCCGGGGCTTGAACCAGCAACCTTCCGATTACAAGGCCAACTCTTGAGCCACGATTGCCACTTCAAGATGACAAAGCAACAAGGTGCTATATACCAGCTTTTAAATTGTGTTGATAGGCCACGTAAAACCAGATAAACAATGATAAACAATATATACGTGTGTTTTTTCCTGAATACTTTCGTCACGTTTACTGTCTAAGGACAGAGCAAGCAAGCACTCTCTGCTCATGACCAAAAAATTAAAAAAAACAAAACAAAAAATACCCCTTTTGTGTTGGTGGAAATATGTACCACGTCGACCAATCAAAAAATGATATGGCAACATGACATTTGGTTGTTTAGGAAGAGGGGGAAGTTTTAGGAGTGTGTGAGAGAGAAAGAAAGAGAGAAAGAAAGAGAGCAGAAAAAAGAGAGAGCGCGAGTTCTGAGATGTGAGAGATTTGTGACATTTAGCGTGTTTGGAGTGTGTAGTTTGTGATTGTTACAGTAAAAAATATAACTTTTTTCTGCTATGACTGTCTTGGACAGTCTGTCACAGGGCGAGGTTCACACTTTAGAGGCCCTCATCATGTTAGTCATACAGGGAGACAGAGAGACCTCTAGTGGTGAGTTAGTCCATGACATCTTTCAACTTCATGTCTAAAATGTATTTAATCCAGTCTAGATGCTCACTGGAGCATACACTGGAGAAAGTAAAGAAGAGGAAATGTTGACTGTGGTCCTCACCCTCTCTGACTACCTGTCACTTTACTCTGATGCTGACTGGCTATTTCCGCAGAATATTTCTACTTGTGAATCCAAACTGCTGCTGCTCCATCAAAACTCATCAGATCATCAGTTAGCTCCATCTGCTGGAGAGACCACTGACTTACATCATCTGATGTGTGTGCTCTCTGACACTGACCGGGTCTTTCCTCACAGGTTAGACTGGTTTTGACATCTGATGTCTCTCTGAGGTTATGAGCATGTGACACTGTGTTAAGATCAAACACTCACAGACTCCAGGACTGACGAGGAGAACAAGCAGCTGCTTCTCCCCTGATGTTTTGTCCACACAGGAAGCTGTGAAGTGCCTGGAAGCTGACCTGAGGTGAGTTCAGCAGGTGAGAATCCTTCCAGAGAAATGTGAACACGTCTGTGGATCACTCTCACTGTACGGCACGAGTGCTTCCTAATGCTGACGGCTGTGTGGGCTCGTCAGTATTAATCCAGTGAAGAATCTGAATCTGAGAACACTGATTTCAGAATCAGGGGTGTGTATTTTGGTGGTGGTTGTTGTGGACTGTAGTCTGAGTTTGAGTCAGTGGTGAAAAATGCCGGGAATGTCTGAACTGGTTTGACACTTTAGAGCAGCTTAAACTTATTTTCTAAGAATAAATTCTCAGAGTTGAGTTGTCTTATAACAGACTTGGATGCACTGAAGGCCTTTTTGTTCCACATGTCCTGGAAACGACCTGGAAAATAATAATATAAAATATAAAATTTTATTTATATAGCACCTTTCTAGACAGAGTCACAAAGTGCTCCACATAAGATAAAAAGTCATAAAAAAGTAAAACAGACAATATAAAACAGGCAAAAATTAACCAAAAGCTTTTTTAAAAGGTGAGTTTTGAGTTGTTTTTTAAAAACAGCTACTGAGTCCAGAGTTCTTAAGGTTTGGGGGAGAGAGTTCCACAGTCTAGGGGCCACAGTGGCAAAAGCTTCTCCAGGTCACAACTCAGTACTCACATCACTGCTCCATCATTATCCGGACTCAAAGCTGTGTGTGTGTGTGTGTGTGTGTGTGTGTGTGTGTGTGTGTGTGTGTGTGTGTGTGTGTGTGTGTGTGTGTGTGTGTGTGCGGGTGTGTGTGCGTGTGCGCGCACATGCGTGTGTGTGTGTGTATTAAAGTACACAGCAACAGAACAGATCTAAATATCCTGAACCAGAAACAGAAACAGAAGCTGGACCTGAACCTGGACCAGAAACAAAACCTGGACCTGGACCCAGGGGTGTGTCCCTCGTGAGTGGACACTCTTTGCCTTGGTCTGAAACAGAGTAAGTTTGTCAGTGACCCAAAGATCGTACTCAGACCACAGATAAGAGTTTATTCTGACAAAGCATTAGCTCATTGACAATAATTAATCATTAGCTATTATTAATCTCTGGCTCTCTTCCACAGCGTGTCTTTGTCCTGCCTTTGTCCTTTGAGGTAGGTGTTGTTGTGATTTGGCGCTGTGTAAATATATTTCAATTGAACCCTAACCCTGTAGAACCAGGGTCTTTTCCATTAGGCAAACTCAGGAGGAAAGAATCAGATTATTAGGACTGTCCAGCTGATTATGATGATTTGTGAAGGCAGACAGTTAAAGCTCTCTGAGGCCTTACTTGCTAGAGTGGATGATGATCATGTTGGAGGAGCTGAAGGTGGGCAGCCAGGTCTTTGTTTCCACAGTGTTGAGCTGATTGCAGAGGAGGCACAGGTAATTGACCAATTTTGAACTGAACTGGGTAACTGGGAAGCAAGTGAGAAGAGAGGATTACATACTGGAAAGACTAAAGTCTGACAGCCGGGGCGCTCCGTCATCTCAGCGTAGAGACGACAAGTCAGGGTTTCATACAGCTCATAAAATCAAAGTGTATGCCGATCTAACAGTGTATGTTGACTGGACAGAACAGGTCCTTCAGTACACAGGCTGAATGACAGGCTACACTGCAGCTGCACGGCTGCAAATCCGGGTCCTCCCTTTAGATGAGCTTACACAAAATACTGAACTAATAACTACCAACTGTCTGAATTAACCTAGATTTACAAGTATCTTTTAAACCTAAGTACCTACTCTTCAAGTTTCTACTTGATGTAATGATTTATTTTGAAATGTCAGTTGTCATCTCTGGCTGTGTGCCAGGTAGACCCACACACAGCCAGAGATTGAAGAGTTGAGAGTTGAACTGAAAAGACACAGCTTTTTTTTTGCTGGAACAAAAATACTCAACAACTAAAACATACAAAATGCCACAAAACTCAGGATGTGTGACAAATATCTACAGTCTGATTCTGGTTTTGTTTCTGTCAGGCTCCAGCAGCAAACAGCAGTCTCTCCTGTAACCAGCTCAATGTCTGTGCACTCAGCTTTGGCTTTTAATGGCCAAGCATCATCTGGAGAAATGTGAGTTACCTTGTGAGTGTGTAATACACTATGTCCTCTTTATGCTGTATAACTAGAACAATTAAAGTTCAAGTTAAAAAAAAATTACAACAATGTATATAGCTACCTCACCTCCACAGAAATGACGTAAGCTACTCAGTTTACCAAACAACATGTCACAGACAGCCTGTTAGAGAGTTATCTCTGAGATGCTGATGTGATAGCTCCCTCAGGACAAAGACTGAGGGACCAGTCAGAGAGTGGGCTCAGGGAGTGCTTTCCAGATACTTTAATGAACATTAACAGCAGGCCAGTAGTACACCAATTGGTATACTCAATGAGAGTATGGGAGTGCGTATGTGTGTGGTTTTAAATAACAAGAAAACAGGGAGAATAACAATCATTGCTTTTCAACATCACACACCAATAATGAATTACAACATAAATGATTAAATAAATGCTCTGGCTTAGGAAAATCTCACAGTGCCATTTTAAACAGGTAGAAAGCAGGAATATCTGCATATCCAAAACAACAGAAAAGGCCTAATATCTCAAAATTAGTAAAGATCAGCAATTAGGTGTTCAACAGAGCCCTCTAGTGGCCAAATAATCTAACTGCTATACACAAATCCGACCAGTATCAAAGGCTACGGTGGTAAGTTACATGCGTCTACCAATATCAATCAAATCTCCAAACACACTCCATATCATGTACCTGCCTCTGTATTTTTGTTGTTCTGTTGTCTTGTTTTTGTTCTGTTGTCCTAACCTATAATGTGCTACTCCTAATGTAAAACCCTCCCTTGTGTCATCATTTAAAAAACTTACACTGGTCACCCAAGGGACCCAAAATGGTCCTGCCCCAAAAAGTGCGATAAAAATGTTATATATTAATATTTTTTTCCACTTTAAATGAGTCAGTCTTTTAAAACTACTTCTGCCTAAAATATTCATATCAAGTTTTAATTATATTTCGGGGGTTTTAACCCTTTAAATCCCAGTTTCTTTACATGAGCGCACCATTTTTTTAGCCGAAAAAAACAAAAGACTTAAGTAATATTTGATTGTTATTATAATTAGGCCTTTAGATGGTCCAAAGATTGGCACCAACATTCATTTTGATTGATCGTTATTTTTTTTGCAGGGGCAAATTTAAAAAAAAAAAAAACTTACACTGGTCAACCTAGGGACCCAAAACGGTCTGACTCACGTTTGCACAGGAAAGCACACTGCTGGAAAACGCTACTCCCAGGCACTTATGGAAAAATGCCCTTAGGAAAATTTATTGATGTATTAATTACCACTACTGTTATAACAATGCAGCTGAAATATAAGGAGACTTTCTGACACAGCCTGTTCACATCCAGCTCCATGGATGTATCACTGCTCTCAGCGTCTGTGATCAGAGTTTGGATCAGAAGTAGGTGAAAACAAGGGCAGTTGGTCACCTGCCCACAGTGATGCCACCTGGAGGAGCAAACAGCATGCAAACGTTGTTCTTCAGCATAATCACATACAGCCATGATATTCACTGTTGGGTCTGTCTAGCACAGACCTACTGCTGGAACGAGACAATTCTACTACAACAGCAAAAGCAAGACGCAACTCACCAAAGTTCTTTGTCTTACTCATGCACGAGGGAGAGAACTGTGACGAGCGTCGTTCCTTCGCTTGACCCAGTTGCTCTCGTCTGCCCCCTCGTAACACTGCTCTTTATTACAGTTACATGACTATGCATAAGTTCATTAACATATGAAGTTTTACACAGGCATACATGTGAACAACGAGTACCATGTCTGTGTGTATGTATAGGCATGTGCGTGTGTGTGTGAGGGGGGGTCAAGTATGGGCTCAAATTGTGGTCATAAATATTTTGTACTTGTAAGTCAGGATTTGTATGTGTAAAAAGAATTTGTATGTATGTAAAAAAGATTTGTGTGTGGACTTCGCCAAAAAATACGTGTGAAACTCTGCACTCAAGTTTCAAGTTACAAGTATGAATTTTGACCCTATTTTTCTTCCTTTCAGCTGATTGGCCAATGTCATGTCAATCACAAATTTAACTATCCAATCAGAGAACAGATGGGTTTGGCTATTGGAGGGGTGCTTTATGGAGCTTCAGGTCCTTGAAGGAAATAAATGCCCTTTTACATGCCAGCCCAGCGTTTTCCTTCATCATCAGGAAGGGAAACAGTCTGTGGTGGTCCGAGTTTTGTGATTTTTGTGTCACAGATTTATGTGCTTAATACAGGGACCTCCAGAGACTTTTCAACAGTGCTGTGGACCTCGGGGGGCAGTGTTGTGGAAATGACACAGTCTCCACTAGTGGGGATAGTTACAAAGCTTTCTTCGTTATGAATGAGCATACATGTTTTTATTGAACATTTGAAGAACCAGCAAAAAAAACAGAAACGCTTGTAGAGGACATAAAGTCAAAGATAGAAACGACAAGGAGCAGGTGCATCTAGTACAGATGCCGCAAAAACCCACAGAGCTCAGCAGCCAGCACAACAAATTCTGGATCCTTGGCTTTTAGTTAGCAGTTAGCATTAGCAGCACATGCTGCGTCCAATGTGAAAGGAGCTTTATGCTGCGCACTGTGACTCACAGCAATGCTCCCGGGTCAGCCCTGACTTTGTGTTAAACTAATCCTAAAGTAATAATGGTATTTCTAACCACTGATATACCACAAATTTATCCTTTCAACAGCTACTGAAAGTTAGGGGACCTAGCTTCTATCGGATATTTATATAGAGATCCTCCAGCTTCAAACTGTATTACCCTTCAAGGACCTGTGGTTCAAAAAAGCTCCCCTCCGACAGCCAAACCCATCTATTCTCTGATTGGATAGTTAAGTTTGTGATTAACATGACATTGGCCAATCAGCTGAAAGGAAGAAAAATGGGGTCAGAATTTGTACTTGTAACTTGAAACTTGAGTGCAGAGTTTCACACGTATTTTTTGGCGAAGTCCACACACAAATCTTTTTTACATACACACAAGTTCATTTTACACATACAAATCTTTTTTACACACACAAATTCTTTTTACACATACAAATTTTTTTTACACACACATAAATTCTTTTTACACATACAAATCCTGATTTACAAGTACAAAACTGATTTACAAGTACAAAATATTTATGGCCACAATTTGAGCCCATAGTCAAGATGTGACCCTGTGAACGACTCCCCAAAGCTGGTGCTAGGAGCGCAGTGGTCCACCTAAACAAAGGGCTCTTATACTTAAGCAGATACAGAGTAGGTGTCCTCATATAGTATAAATCAGAAAGAGAAGGTATGACCTCTCTCATGACCTTAGGGTGTGTGTGTGCATGCCAGAACACTCTGGAAGGCACACAGAGTCTTTACAGACTGCTAAGGATCAAACCTCTATCAATCTACAAACATTTATATACTTCTAAGCATAAATGATTATAAATTTCTATGCACAAATGACAATAATAAAACATAAACCCAACATTCACATTAAATACAGAGTGCACCTTTACTGTACACTTCCTAAAACTGAATGTTCTCACAGGGTTACCCAGCAGAGCTCAGAGGTTCCCAGTGGTCAGTCTGTCGTTCAGCATCAAACAGACCTGGATGCCATATTCATGGTGAGACCAATTAATGCTGTATCAATGACATGGAAGGATGCATTTCGTGTGCTAATTGGACACTAAACAGTTTTAGCAATCAGCTTATAGGTTCTTATTATTTCCTTTTTCAGTTACTGGAGATAAAAATGGTCAATTTTGTAAAGACCGAGCTGAGGAAGATCCAGAAAGTTTTGAGTGCAGATTACCCAGAATGCTTAGAGAGTCTGAGGGAGAATGATGAGATGTTGGAGAATGAGGACGAAGAGCAAAGGAAGAGTAGCAGAGTAGCATTTCTGAAGATCACACTCCACTTCCTGAGGAGAATGAAGCAGAGGAAGCTGGCTGACCATCTTCAGAGCAGTAAGAATCTTTTATTAGCTTTGACATGATGTGGAAGTTCTGGAAGTTTGTATTTCAAACCTCAGCTCATCTTTAATATGATGCAAAACATCTGCACCATTTAACTCCTCCTGAGAGGCTGTTTTATTGCTTTATTTTTCATTTATCTGATCGCATTAACTTATTGTAAAAATAACATGATTTTGTGATCCTTCAGGGACCCGTGCTCCAGGGTGCCAACATGAACTCAAGTCTAACCTGAAAAAGAAGTTCCAGTGTGTGTTAGAGGAGATTGCTAAAACAGGAAACCCAACCCTTCTGAATCAGATCTACACAGAGCTCTTCATCACAGATGGAGGGACTGCAGGGGTCAGTGATGAATATGAGGTCAGACAAATTGAAACAGCATCCAGGAAACCAGACAGACCAGAAACTACAATCAGACAAGAAGACATCTTTAAAGCCTCATCTGTTAAAGATAAACCAATCAGAACAGTGCTGACAAAGGGAGTGGCTGGCATTGGGAAAACAGTCTTAACACAGAAGTTCACTCTGGACTGGGCTGAAGACAAAGCCAACCAGGACATTCAGTTCATGTTTCCATTCACTTTCAGAGAGCTGAATGTGCTGAAAGAGAAAAAGTTCAGCTTGGTGGAACTTGTTCATCACTTCTTTACTGAAACCAAAGAAGCAGGAATCTGCAGCTTTGAAGACTTCCAGGTTGTGTTCATCTTTGATGGTCTGGATGAGTGTCAACTTCCTCTGGACTTCCACAAAACTACAATTCTGACTGATGTTACAGAGCACACCTCAGTAGATGTGCTGCTGATAAACCTCATCAGGGGGAAACTCCTTCCATCTGCCCACATCTGGATAACCACACGACCTGCAGCAGTCAATCAGATCCCTCCTGAGTATGTTGGCATGGTGACAGAGCTCAATGGATTCACTGACCCACAGAAGGAGGACTACTTCAGGAAGAGATTCAAAGATAAGAAGCAGGCCAACAAGATCATCTCCCACATCAAGATATCTCGAAGCCTCCACATCATGTGCCACATTCCAGTCTTCTGCTGGATCACCGCTATAGTTCTGGAGGATGTGCTGAAAACCAGAGAGGGAGGACCGCTGCCCAAGACCCTGACTGAGATGTACATCTACTTTCTGTTGGTCCAGGCCAAAGTGAAGAAGATCAAATATAATGGAGGCACTGAGACAGATCCATACTGGAGTCCAGAGAGCAAGAAGATGATCAAGTCTCTGGGAAAACTGGCTTTTGATCAGCTGCAGAAAGGAAATCTGATCTTCTATGAATCAGACCTGACAGAGTGTGGCATCAATATCAGAGGAAACTCAGTGTACTCAGGAGTGTTCACACAGATCTTTAAAGAGGAGAGAGGACTGTATCAGGAGAATGTGTTCTGCTTCATCCATCTGAGTGTTCAGGAGTTTTTGGCTGCTCTTCATGTCCATCTGACCTTCATCAACTCTGGAGTAAATCTACTGGAGAAACAGCAAACAATATCTAAGATGTCCAAAGTATTTAAAGACAAACCTAAACTGAAAGATCTCCACCAGAGTGCTGTGGATAAGGCCTTACAGAGTCCAAATGGTCACCTGGACTTGTTCCTCCGCTTCCTCCTGGGTCTTTCACTGCAGACCAATCAGACCACTCTACGAGTCCTTCTGACACAGACAGGAAGTAGTTCACAGTCTAATCATGAAACAGTCCACTACATCAAGAAGAAGCTCAGAAAGAATCTGTCTGCAGAAAAAATGATCAATCTGTTCCACTGTCTGAATGAACTGAATGATCGTTCTCTAGTGCAGGAGATCCAACTGCTCCTCAGTTCAGGAAGTCTCTCCACAGATAAACTGTTTCCTACTCAGTGGTCAGCTCTGGTATTTGTCTTGCTTTGTTCAGAAGAAGATCTGGATGTGTTTGACCTGAAGAAATACTCTGCATCAGAGGAGGCTCTTCTGGGGCTGCTGCCTGTGGTCAAAGTCGCCAAGAAAGCCCTGTAAGTGGATTTATGAATAAAACAACAACTTTTTATAGAACAAAGCGGCTCATTTTTAGTTGTTTTTCAGGTTGAGTTGTTGTAACCTGTCAGAGAGAACCTGCAAAGCTCTGTCCTCGGTTCTAAGCTCAGAAACATGTATTCTGGAAGAACTAGACCTGAGTAACAACAACCTGCAAGATTCAGGAGTTAAACTTCTTTCTGCTGGTCTGATGAGTCCAAATTGTAAACTGGAAACTCTGAGGTCAGGATGGCAGTCATTCAACAGTTACAGACAGTTCTGAGTTCTGTTTGATTCTTCTATTCTCTAATTGTATGATTGTCCTTTAACGTCTTGAATTTTGTGGCATTTTGTGGCATTTTTCTTCTTCCAGCCTGTCAGGCTGCCTAATCACAGAGGAAGGTTGTACTTTCCTGACGTCAGCTCTGAGCTCAAATCATTCCCACTTGAAAGTGCTTGACCTTCGCTACAATCATCCAGGAAAATTGAAAGTGAGGCAGGGACTCAAGGATCCACACTGGAAACTCAGGTATGGACAGGGCATGGCTACTCATTTAGTACTATTTTGGCTAATTGTTTGCTAATTTAATGTGTTTTTGCTCAGAGCATCATCATAAAGAAGAGCTCATTTTGGGTATTTCTGAATTTTAGCTAGAACAAACCCAAATTTTAATTTCCAGTGACAATATTTCACATATTGGAGGGTTTAACTGGTTTGCACACATTCCAGTCTGGGCGGACTTGGATTCTTTTAGCAGCATCCCAGTTTTAGCAGCATTATTGGTGGATAGCTGCTGTCCATATTAAAAAAACCCATTTTGTGCTCCAGTAGTACAGGCATTACTGAACACTGTCAGTAGTCTTGGCTTACACTGATAATTTTCTTAGATGATTTAGAACAACAATGTACTTACAAATATTAGATATAAGGAACAAATAAAAGATAACTACCTAATGTAACTGGGTCAAACTTGGAAGAACAGGGAAAACTCTGGTGCTTCATGTGCAACAGTTAGATCTCATGTTGAATAGAAAATCATTGTTACTGTGTTTCTTTCTCCAGGCTCGACCATGGTGGACAGCAGTGGTTAAAACCTGGTTTGAGGAAGTGTAAGTTTGACAAATGATGACAAATCAGCAAAATCCAAATTTTATCGCTGTGCTATAAGTTGATGTGTGCTCATCCGATCGTTCAGTCTGACGTCACTAGCCGTGTCTGGGCCTACACTCTGCTGCAGGTCCATATATCAAATGATCACTGTGGCATTACTGAGAGTTGAAAAACTGTCTAAAGTCTTTCATCTTTAATGAAATGATCAGCGTTCTGCTCTACCAGGTGTAACAACTGAGTTTAACATCCAGGCATCCATGAAAACGGAATTTATGACATTTAACGGAGTTAGAAGTCAGCAGGAAGTTAGCTCGCTAGCTTCCATCTAAATACAATATAGCATGTCCTGACTGTGGCGGTTTGGAAACAAATTAAAATGTACAGCTCTGTTATCACTTCCAACATAAATGAAGACAGAAAACTAAACAGCAGTGACGTTTGTAGGGTTACTGAAGTTTGGCTAGCTGGTGTATAATGATGTGCTACGTGACCGCTAGCGACACAGCTATGTTAGCAAAATATAAACAAGCTAACTTTTTTTCCACTCGATAAAAGTTAACGTGAGTGTTCTCAGTGGTCAGGAACAAATGTAATCGCATGGCAGGATGCTGTAAAAGGACCAAACTTCAGCCAGGAGAACAACTGAGATAATCCATCCACAATACGAGGTTAGTCATTCATATACATGCATGGGCTGTGCTGTAGTTACATTGTAAGGTTTTAAAAACTGAGCTTAAATAAATGATTAGCGGTAATAAAAGCCGAGGGAGGTCAACGGTGATCACTGACTTTTTTTTTAGGAGCTTTTTGAGATTAAATAGAAGAAAATACAAAGCATTAAACATGTTAACAACACAAAAGCCATATTAAATGCAGACTACTTTAGGCCCGGAAGTAGGATTCATCACTTAATAATCGGATTAATCCAGGTAAGGAAATCCCAGAAGGCGGATGCTCGTCACATTACCTGTTAATAGTATAAACCTATGAGCTACAATACCATACCCCAACACAAACCCCTATCCTGATGAGAGCACACAAGCTTTCTTTTAATATTTATGTATGAACACAAAGTAGTCACACACGCTGAGCCTACTGATAGAATACTAGAAAACATAAACACGTAGAATGGAGGCTGCTACCTGTTGAAGTTCAGGCTCTAGTCGCTGAGCTGGTGAGGTGTATGTCTCCTGAATCCAAACTGGAAGCTGGTTCCACAGAAGAGGGGCCTGAAAACTGAAGGCCCTCCCTCCCATCCTACTTTTAAATACTCTAGGAACAACAAGTGAATCTGCAGTGTGAGAGCGAAGTACTCTAATAGGGTGATATGGTACTATAACCGACCGTGGCTCACCGGGTTAGGAAGCGCATCTGTAACCGGAAGGTCGCCGGCTCTCTGTCCTGGTTATTGTGTCCCTGGGCAAGACACTTTACTGTTGGCCAGAGGGGCCAATGGCACGATATGGCAGCCTTGCTTCTGTCAGTCTCCCCCAGGGCAGCTGTGGCTACAACCGTAGCTTGCCTCCACCAGTGTGTGAATGCGAGAGTGAATGAATAGTGGCATTGTAAAGCGGTTTGGGTGCCTTGAAAAGCGCTATATAAATCCAATCCATTATAACGTCATTAAGATAATATGGGGCCTGATTATTTAAGACCTTGTATGTGCGAGGGATGACAGTGATATTAAGTTTTATATAAATAAAATGACAGAACATAATGAAAGAACAGACACTAGATGTGTCAGATGATAAACTGTATCTCTGCTGTGTGTTTCTCTCTCCATCAGATTTCTGTGAATTAAAAGTGGACATGACTTCAATAAATAAAAAACTCAAACTGTCTGACAACAACATGAAGGTGACCGTTGTGGAGAACAAGCAGCCCTATCCTGATCATCCAGACAGATTTGACTGGTGGAAACAGCTTCTGTGCAAAAATGGGCTGATTGGTCGCTCTTACTGGGAAGTTGAGTGGAAAGGAGGCAGTTTTATATCAGTGAGTTACAAAAGCATCAGAAGGAGAGGAAACAGTGCCGAATGCAAATTTGCGGGAAATGATCAGTCCTGGAGTCTGATGTGTTCTGACGCTTTTGGTTACTCATTCTGGCACAACAATAGAGAAACACCCATCTTCTCCTCCTCCTCAGTCTCTCACAGAGTAGGGGTGTATGTGGACTGTCCTGCTGGCACTCTGTCCTTCTACGGAGTCTCTTCTGACACTCTGTTCCACCTCCACACCTTCAGCACCACATTCACTGAACCTCTGTATCCTGGGTTTGGACTGTGGTCCAGTGACTCCTCTGTGTTTCTGAGTCCTTTGTGTACTAACAAGTCTGTAGAGCTTGACTGTTTAGAAGAGGCAGAAACTACAAGTCGGTGGTATGAAAGCTGAATGTGGATGATGTTTCTTTTTTGTTTGCTTTGAATCACATATTCTGGGATTGATATGTTGTGATGTGATTTTGCTTTGCATGATTATCTCCTCACCACTTTACTTCAAACTCACTGATTGTTAACCTCTAATATAATAATAATGGATTGCATTTATATAGCGCTTTTTGAGACCCCTCAAAGCGCTTTACAATACCACTATTCATTCACGCTCACATTCACACACACTAATATCCCTAATATCAGCACATAAATATGTGGGGACATCTTTGCATTTTAAACCCTTTTCTGTTGACATGCTATTTTATCTCAAGATTAACTATTTTTAAAGACTATGAAGTTTGTGAATTAATGGTTACAGTTTTATGAATCTAAGAAAAATTTAAAGGTTTTAGTTCAAGTAATGTTAAAAGCTGTTTTACAAACTGCCAAAAATTGTAAATCATTCAGTAATCATTAATAAATCTTAAACATATCAAATGTTCCACGAGGGCAACAATAAAGTGTTAATGCTTTACTAATAATATTAACATGAGTAAAAGTCTATATGTTGTGTTTATTTTCATATATATATGTTGTTTGTTTATATTTGTCACCAGCAGTGTGGCTGATTATTTGACTCCAGCTGTTATGGTTAATTACTTTTTCATGATAATGAATAAATAAACTAATAGCTGACATGCTAACTTGCCTTGTTTTGCTTTGTAGTTGCTGTTTTAACTGTATTAACAATGACCGTGTTACTTATTAAGCTCCTCTTCTTTTTTTTTTACTACTTTCTTTTTATTGTTTTTCTTTAAACATTACACAGATGACATAAGAGGTAACAACAAAACAAAACAAAATTAAATAAAATAAAGAAATAAATTAATAAATTAATTTAAAAAGTGAAAAAAGAACATGTTGGGTCACCATGTTTCTACAATTTGATCGTTTTTCATTATCAATGTGATGGTCTTTATCCAGTTTATGTAATCAGTCCATTTCTCCCACTTTCGATGATATTGATCTTCCTGAGTCCTTATTCTGTAAGTCAGTTGTTCCATAATTTGTATTTCGTCTATAATTTTGATCCATTCATCCTGCGATGGTGGGTCTATCTTGTACCAATTTCTTGTGATAGCCTTTTTACAGGCTGCAAGCATAATTTTCAATATGTATCTATTTTCTTTCAACACATTTCCCGTAATGACACCAAGATATAATAATATACAAGACTTGGACACAGTATAACCCAGAATTTTACTTATAACTAAATGGACATCTTCACAAAATTTTGCGATCTTGGGGCAGAACCAGAACACATGGGAATGAGTCACATTTACATCTCTACAGCTTCTCCAACACGGTTGTGGTAATGAAGTGTGTTTGTTCCTAATTTTGGGTGTTATAAAAAATCTTATTACATTTTTCCAGTAATGCAATCTCCAGACACGTGATGATGTTGTTGACTGCTGTGTTTTCCAGATTTCTGACCATTCCTCATCGGATGTGTTCCCTCCCAACTTTCTCTGCCACATCAGTTTTACAGATGTTATTGTACACCCTCTTGCCTCCGTTATATGCTCGTAAATTGTTGAGATTATTCTAAAATTTTTTGCATTGTAGGTTTCAGTTATGGTTTTGATTAGAGATGGCACGATACCACTTTTTTATGTCCGATACCAATACCGATATCATAAATTTGGATATCTGCCGATACCGATATGAATCCGATATAGTGTTTTTTAATCAACAAAACTGTTTTTTAAATATCTTGCTGCATTTTGTATAAGTTCATACTCAAGTTTAAAACAACAACTACACTAAAGCTATTCTGTTATACCTGTATGCAAAAAAAAATATTTCATAGTTCAGCAATACTGATCAATCTAATAAACTTAAACCTACACCATCCTCCCTATTCTGGTATTTTAAAGAGTACTTAGCATAAATATTAAGCAACCTAACTAATAGGGTTCCAACTCCCAGCAACAACAAAAATAAATAAATAAAAAATAGGGAACCACCCCTCACGCTCCACCTCATGATGCTTAATCGACGTAATCAACCTTAATTTGATGCAGTGTGGAAAAAAATACACAGAAATCAATTATTTTTCAAGAAATATTAAATAGATTCAACATCTTTCTTCAACAAAATTGCAGACTGCACAGATGGTACCTTCCCAAAGGAAAAAGTACTATAGCTTACTAGGGTATATTAGACTTAACAGTTACTATATACAATAATGGACTTCTATACATTTTACATCAGATTAAAACTTTGGGTGTAAGATTCAGATAAATATTAAATAATTAAAAGCTCGACATTTTAAATGAGAATAAGAAAGAATAGTATGTCTTTGTGCCCTCTTTTCCCTGTTAATGCCCTATCGGCCCCCCTGGCTAAACTTTGCTAGATCCGCCCCTGCACAGTTACCAGCCGTCAGCTACGTAGAAAAAGATCCTGGTGTAGAAAGTAATAATAAATAAATTCTAACAACAGCTGATCAAGCTTAAACGTGCTGCTGTAGTTCAGCCGCTGGTTTCCTCTGTCTGGTGCAAAGTGGGCCAAAAGCAAACAAGAGACACGGACTCGCGACAGAAAAGCCGATCAGCTGATCATTAAGCAGTTTCATGATTGAAGTAGCAGCCGGAGAGCGAGAGGCAGTCGCTCGTTAAGCTTAACGCAGGAATGCTTTACAAACATTCAGAGATGGACTTACACACTTGCTTTACTTCTCTCGGGGATAACTTTGTCGGAGATGAAATGCGGGGTTGCTAGCGAAGCTCCACATGCTATCCAGACCACCGACAGGTCCCGCATGCCACAGCCGCTCTATCACGTGATGCATACTGCTCCGACGTGCTAATGTTCTGAGGTGAGTTACAGCGTGTTGCAAGTTTTGTGAGGTGCTTTCGTGATATTTAATGGATCGGATTACATTTTTTATTTTTCTCCGATATCCGATCCAGTAATTTAGGTCAGTATCGGACCGATACCGATACGTAATATCGGATCGGTCCATCTCTAGTTTTGATTATTGAATTTTTATCCAGATTTACACTATGTTTTACTTCTTTATTAAAAAAGTCCCTAATCTGCAAATATCTGTAGTGATCTTGATTACTTAGATCATATTTTTGTTTGATCTCCTGGAAGTTCATTGCATTCCCATCTTTAATTAGTGTACATATCACTGTTAATCCATTAGGAATCCACTGTTTAAATCTTTGGTCCATAGAACCAGGGATAAAACCCTTATCATAAGCTATCCATCAAAGCAGTCCGAACTCTTTTTCCAGTTTGTATTTTCGTACCAGATTAAACCATATTTTTAGTGTAAACTGAGTGAATAAATGCAGCTGTTTAATTACACTCATTGCTTCTTCTCTGTCTCCTATAAGGCTTTGGATTTCTCTTCCTTGTACTGATTTTTCTAGATTCTTCTATTTGGCTTCATAATCATTGTCACACCAACAATTTATATGCCTGATTTGTGCAGCATGAAAGTATGCCTCAAGGTTTGGGAGTGCCAAACACCCCTTATCCTTTCTTATCTGTAATGTATCAAATTTGATTCTCGGTCTGTGACCATTCCATATAAACGTGGAAATGATTTTGTCCCATAATCTGAATTGTTTTTCAGGTATGTCAATGGGTAGCGACTGAAAAAGGTAGAGAAGTCGGGGTAGGACACTTACTTTTATGGTCTCTATTTGAGAACCAATGTCTTATGGAAGGGTAGCCCACCAATCCAAATCACTCTTGATTTCCTTATCTAATTTATCGTAATTATGTTTATATTAATCCTCAGCGTCAACCCCAAGATATTTCATTCTTGTTGCTCTCCAATTCAAATTATATTTTTGTATAGTCCATAGTCCAAAAAGGCCCAGACGGACAAGTTCAGGGGGCCGACAGCACAGGAGGCCAAAACAGTTCTGTTCCGGAGGCCGACCATGTGAATGGCAGCGGCAGTGGGGCAGGTCCGGAGGCCGCCCACGCAGTAGGTAGTGGCATGGAAACAGTTCCGGGGACCGACCGTGCGGACGGCAATGGCGGCGTGTAGGAGGTCGTCCTCGCAGAAGGCGGGGGTGGCAACAGAAGTCCGGAGGGCAGCCACGGTGGTGACGATGCCCAACAAGCGGCCTGACAAACGCTCGATGATGTTGAGGCGGTAGTTTGGGACCTGAAGGTGGCGTGATCCCTGCGGGACCAGGCGAGGCGGAGGCTGGACCAGACGAGGCAGAAGCCGAGGCGGAGGCTGGAACAGACGTGGCAGAAGCCGAGGCGGAGGCTGGAACAGAGGTGGCAGAAGCAGAGGCGGAGGCTGGGCCAAACGAAACTGGTGACGCTGAAGAGGAGGCCACTGCAGGGGATGCTGGAGCTGATGCGGGGGCTGGACCAGGCGAGGCAGATGAGGATGAAGCTGAAGCAGAGGCTGGACCAGGGGACGCTGATGAGGATGCCGAAGAGGATGCTGAAGCTGGACCCGGCGACGGCGTGGGTGGACCTGAAGCTGGACCCGGCGACGGCGTGGGTGGACCTGAAGCTGGACCAGGTGACTGCGTGGGTGGAGACACAGAGGCTGCAGCTGGCGAGGATGAAGACACAGAGGCTGCAGCTGGCGGTGGCGTGGAATCCGGAGACGGAGGCGCTGCAGCAGGCAGTGTGGACGAAACTGTGGATGCGGCTGCTGCTGCGGGTGTGGATGAGGCTGCTGGTGGAGCAGCTGGTGGCTGGACGGGCTCCTCGGGCCCCCCAGCTGACGAGGAAGGTCGCTGGACAGGCTCCTCGGGTCCCCCAGCTGGCGAAGCAGGAGGCTGGACAGGCTCCTTGGGCCCCCCAGCTGGCAAAGCAGGAGGCTGGACGGGCTCCTCGGGGCCTCCAGCGAAAACAGTCTCAGGACCAGTGGGCACAGGGGCCCCTGGAACACACAGAACAAAACGTGTCCAGCAACGAGGAAGGTTGCTGGACGGGCTCCTCGGACCCCCCAGCTGACGAGGAAGGTCGCTGGACGGGCTCCTCGGACCCCCCAGCTGACGAGGAAGGTCGCTGGACAGGCTCCTCAGGCCCCCCCAGCTGGCGAAGCAGGAGGCTGGACAGGCTCCTCGGGCCCTCCAGCGAAAACAGTCTCAGGACCAGTGGGCACAGGGGCCCCTGGAACACACAGGACAAAACGTGTCCAGCAACGAGGAAGGTTGCTGGACGGGCTCCTCGGACCCCCCAGCTGACGAGGAAGGTCGCTGGACGGGCTCCTCGGACCCCCCAGCTGACGAGGAAGGTCGCTGGACGGGCTCCTCGGGCCCCCCAGCTGGCGAAGCAGGAGGCTGGACAGGCTCCTCGGGCCCTCCAGCGAAAACAGTCTCAGGACCAGTAGGCACAGGGGCCCCTGGAACACACAGGACAAAACGTGTCCAGCAACGAGGAAGGTTGCTGGACGGGCTCCTCGGACCCCCCAGCTGACGAGGAAGGTCGCTGGACGGGCTCCTCGGACCCCCCAGCTGACGAGGAAGGTCGCTGGACGGGCTCCTCAGACCCCCCAGCTGGCAAAGCAGGAGGCTGGACAGGCCCCTCGGGCCCCCCAGCTGGCAAAGCAGGAGGCTGGACAGGCTCCTCCGGCCCTCCAGCGAAAACAGTCTCAGGACCAGTGGGCACAGGGGCCCCTGGAACACACAGGACAAAACCAGCAGGCACTGGGACCTCTGGCAGGCACAGATCGGAACCAGCAGGCACACGGGCCTCTGGCAGGCACAGATCGGAACCAGCAGGCACACGGGCCCCTGGCAGGGACAGAACAGAACCAGCAGGCACACGGGCCCCTGGCAGGGACAGAACAGAACCAGCAGGCACATGGGCCCCTGGCAGGGACAGAACAGAACCAGCAGGCACACGGGCCTCTGACAGGGACAGTACAGAACCAGGCACACGGGCCTCTGGCAAACACATGGCAGACTGCAGCTGCACAGAGCATTGAGTCTGCTCAGGCAGCAACGGCCGGGTGCGGTCCTCAGCTGGCTCCTTAACCATCAGGGGTCCAGAGTCTGCTGGGGGCTGAAACCCAGCCTCTGGGGAGGCCCTGGAGTGAATCTCAGTCTCAGAACTGGCCAGCTTTTGAGGACTGATAACAATATTGTTTGGTTTGTCTCTCTGATTAGGATTCGAGGTTGTGGAACAGTTCTGTAAGGGTTGGATAGACATAGCTTGCTGTACCGGAGGTGTAGGTGAAGATGATGGCTGTATAGGTGGCTGAGCTGAGGACGACTGAAGAAAAGGTCGGGAAAATGATGGTTGTGAAGTTGGAAACCGAGCTGACGATAAGGCTGATGATTCCTCTACCAACTGAGGTATTGACTGGGCTAAGGATTGAAATAAGGTTTGTAATAAGTCAGGCTGTGGATGTGACTGTGCTATGGGAAGCGAGGCTGAATGTGGTGGAGGTGGCGACTGAGCTTGGGGCCGGGCGGCTAACTGAGCTTGGGGCCGGGCGGCTAACCGAGCTTGGGGCCGGGCGGCTAACCGGGCTTCGGGCCGGGCGGCTAACCGAGCTTCGGGCCGGGCGGCTAACTGAGCTGACATAGCCCCAGAATAAACAGTTCCAGATGAAACAGTCTTAGCTCCTGGGTCTGAAGGAGCATCAGAAGCACAGTCTTTTGAACCAAAGCGGAAACAATTGCTCTCAAAATGAATACTCTCATTTTCTGGAACAGGAGGAACAGAAGTTCTAGAGTTCATGAAGCTGACGTTAGCGGCCTTGGGGGAAACGGTACGTTTATCCCTCGACACAGAAGGCGAATGTAGGGGGACTTTGTCACTCACCCTAGGCGGTTGGTCGAGAAGAGTCCCAGGCTCCTGCTGGAGCCGTGAGTGCTGGCGGCACGTTCGCCGCTTCCAAGTAGAAGAGGGAGCAGCGCTGGCAGAATGCGACAAGGAATGACTCGGCTGTGGCTGCTCCTGCTGTGATGTGGAAACGCTGGGTGAGTCGGGTGGCACTATAATGACCCTAACATCTTGTAGAAAGCTTGAGCTGGTGTAAGCTGGTTGCTCGCGGTCTCATAGTAATCCTCCCGGGACCGGCGGGAGCGTTTTCTGTGAGACCGGGGCATCCGGGGGGAAGAAGCAGGTGAGTGGACCGAAGGGTAAGCAGCTTGTGAGGAACGGCAGCACGGAGGCCCTCCAAGCGCTAGCCGGGTCCCGTCAAAGGCTGAGCTGCGCTTCCTCAGTGAGTCTGCTGGATCCATACTGGTCGCGTCATTCTGTCATGAATCGCTGTGTGGCAGGCAAGCAGGAGTGGTGGACCCAAAATGCAGAACTCAGACACGGAAGTGAAACTTAAAGCGCAGCTTTATTGCTGGGAAAAACCTCGTACAAACTAAACTCACCAAAAGAAAACCAAAAGTCAGAACAGAGGAACCAAGGACTGAAACACTGGAAAGAAACACTAAACTGGAGCAGGAGACCAAACACTAGGAACATAGAAGCAGAACAGCTAGTTGAGGGTACGACGCGACACTGACACAGAGAAACACAGGGCTTAAATACACAGATGGCAGTAATCAAGGGATGAGAGACAGGAGGGGAACACACCTGGGAGAAATCACAGCTGACGAGACAGGGGAAACGTAAACTGAACACACTGACATGAGACATGAACTTTCAGAATAAAACAGGAAACTAACAGACAGAGAACCAGACAGGACACTGAACTTGACAGGCAGACTCATGAGCAGACACAATAACACCATGGACAGACAGAGGGAACACAGAAGTGGGAGCAGGCATGCAAAGAACAGAAACCTAACAAATGGCAAAATCACAACAGAATACACACTCTGAATGAACAAAAGCATAAGGAAACACAAAACACTGAGTCCTCAGACTCAGGACCATGACAGGGCGCTATGAAGATTGCAAACAAGGTAGGAGAAAGGCAGCAGCCCTGTCTGGTAGACTGCTCTAATTTTATGGTCTCAGTTAAACTACCATTTATTCTTATTCTTGCGGTCGGGTTTTGATAAAGTGTTTTAATACATCTGATAGCTTTATCATGAAATCCAACTTTCTCAAGTACGTGATATAGAAAATTTCAATTTATGCTATCGAAAGCCTTTTATGCGTTGAGGCTTATTAAGGCTGCACATTTTCCTTTTTTCGAATATTACTGATAATATATAAAGTTCTCTTTATATTATCTTGGGTTTGACGTCCCTTTATAAAGCCTATCTGGTCTTCATTGATAATATCACTAATAAAATATTCATATATTTTAGAAATAACTGAGGTATATAATTTATAATCAACATTTAGTATTGATATGGGTCTATAATCTGAACAAATCTCGCTGGATTTTTTCTTGGGGATCACTGTTATGACCGCTTCTTTCCATGAAGGGGGCATTTCACCATGTTCGAGTGTATATCTGAATGATTTTTCGAGTAGTGGTATAAGCTGTTCTTTAAAGGTTTTATACCACTAGGATGGTAAACCGTCACTACCGGGAGATTTGTTTGACTTTAATTTATTTATTGCTTTAGCTATCTCTGTTTCCGTGATAGGAGAGGTCAGATAGTCATTATGATTTTTCCCAACTGAGGGTAAATTCAGTTTCTCAAGAAAAGCTTTTATCTGGTCGATGTGAGGGGAGTATGGATGGGTATCGAAACCCGGTTCTTGTTGAGAACCGGTTCCCACTGTTTCAATTCCTTGGAATTGTTTGCCATTTTTGCAAACGATTCCCTTGTCGATTCCAGTCGCCCCGAATGACATCACCACGTTGCGAAGCGTCATTTACCTGGCAGGAAACACGGCGCGAAAGCGGCTCAAACGCTCAAAAGTTTGGTTATACTTTACGAGAATGGATGACAACAGGGCAACTTTTCAGTACTTGAAAAGTAGATATTTCATTTAGGGAAGGAAACACTACGAATATGCAAAAGCGTGTTGAGACCCCTGATTCAGATGTTCCCTTTATATGTGCCTTTTTGAGCAGAGGAACCTTGTGAGCACTTGCGAGCAAGATTTGAGTCCATTACAGCGTAGTATGTTACCAATGGTGTTCTCTGTGACTGTGGCCCAGAGTGCCTTTAGGTCATTAACAAGTAGCCCAAACAAGTCCCATGTAGTTTGGGCTGATTCACCACCTTTCGTGTGATCGTCCTCATGTGGCAAGATATTGCATGAAGCTCAAAGAGAAGAGCGATTAATGATCATTTTACATTTCTTCTATTTTTGAAGAATCACATCAAGAATTGTCCCATTCTTGCTTCTTGCTGATGGTCTTGTACACTGTTAGACTTTTCATCGCCACTTTACGGTAACATACTGGCGTCACTGTTGCCAGCGTCATACCGTGACGCCGTGTTACGGTAGCTTACCGTTCTGCAGGATGATACCGTTTTTGCTGGTGTGGTATAATACTCTTGGACAAATTATGGTAACGCACCGTAGCCTTTTTTACGGTATCTCACTGGCGACAGTGACGCCAGTGAGATACTGTTATGTCGTAAATTACGTCAACAAAGTAACATCATACTGTGATTAAGAAATTGGTATACTACCGTTTATTCACGGTATGTCACTGTAAGCCCGCTGCAAGGTAATAAACTGCAATATATTTACCAGTAACTTACCGTTATCACGCATCATCAGTGCCAAAACTATTCATCTCTGCTAGAGGACACTGTGTCCCAACAGGCGGTCATTTACTGTTTAACAGGTCGTAATTGACCGTAATTTCAGTTAACAGTAACATACTGTAAGAGACTGGAGGGTTCCAAAAAAATTGGATGGATGGATGGATGGATGGATGGATGGATAGATAGATACACACACACAAAATATAATCCATGTGCTTTACACCACTTTATTTATTATCACTGATTTTTCCCTGCTGAAATACACATTTCTAAAATCAAAAACTGAAAAGAACTGAAAACATATTTTCATTGAGGAAGCACTTGTTTTTACTAAACCATGTAATACATTATTTTCATAATTTCATTACATATGCTCAAGTATTGGGTTTTCTTAGTTATATTTTGTAGGGTCTTAAACCTACAATGTGAAGTGCCTTGGCATTCATTTTGTTGGTACCATACAAATAAACTGAATTGTAATGAATATAATATCAAGCCCCACACTTCTGCCTTTATATACACTTTGTCCAAAATACTGGCTCACACCACCAAATCAATGCACAAAGCAGGGTCCACAAGGACATGGATGAGCATGTGTGGTGTGAAGGAACTTGACTGACCTGCACTGAACCCTGATCTTGCTTTGTGGACTGAGTTCATTGATTTGTAAGGTGAGCCAATACATGTGACAATTAAAGTGTAAGTAGCTGAAATAATTTTTAACAAACGGGTAAAAGAAGGAAAAAAAATCAAAACTGTTGCACTCAAAAAACCTATTAGACAGAGACAGCATCTTGCAAGAGTGGCAAGAGAGCTTGTCTTCATTGTTGTTCGTCTTGTGTAAATGTCCAGAAAGCATGGGCCATGGATCATCTGTGGAGACACAGGTACATTGGTCACTTAAATTATACAAGAAATTCACTAAAATGGCAAAAACAGTTACATAATTTGAAGTTCTCCACTCAAATTCAGTAAGCCACTAGAGGAAAGTTGTGACATGAGGGTTAATGTGAACAACCTTTCGCTTCACAGTGGTCCCAGTCTTTCTGCTCGTCCCAACCTTGGAGGTACATTTTGTTCCCTCTTCAGGGTTTATCCTTACAAAAAACCTTGCACACGCTGACTCCTGGTATTCCAGGTTCAATACATAGAATGAACCAAAGAAGACTGACATTGCATCAGCAAAGGTGTTCTCTTTGTCCAGCTCAACAATTACACACCCCTCTACATTCACCATCCAGCAGGTGGTGGTCATTGAACTTTGTCCTTAAATGTATAGGGGCAACATGTTGTCATTATGCAACATAAAATAATTTCAGTACTTCACTTCTTCAAACTGTCTAGATAGTCATAAAGCAAATAGCTACATACAGTTAATTATTAATGGCCTTATGTACATAAGTCCATTTTAACATATTATAATTGTACATAATTGGGAATTATTCTGCACATTAAACACACCTAACAAACAGTCAGCCCATTTAAATTACCGGAGATGAATCAACTGTATGTTATTTTGGAGTTTATAGTTTGTGCTGCTGTTAAACTTTACAGTATTGACTTCAGTATTCCTGCTGTTGGTGTAGCTAGACTACTATGTTGATCAGTAATATCAAATTCAAATTCAAATTCAAATTTTTATTTGTCACGTACACAGTCATACACAGTACGATATGTAATGTGAAATTTGATATTGTTACTTTGCTGGATTCACTGAGAGACATGTCCAACAACCTTGGTTTAGAAAGGAAATTACAGAAATTTGAGCTAACAAAACAGAGATACCTGTGTCCACGAAAAGCTCCTGTGCCAAACAGATATTGCAATATGGTCTAATCAGCTCTATTTCATGAATGACTTCTTACCAAGCATAATCAGCCTTGGGGTGATGGGCAGGTTGCTCTCTGCTTTAAGGGACATCCTGGTAGATGTTTCCTGCCAGAAAAGGGACCAAGACATTTTATGTAACAAATAAAAAAATATAACAGGACAGCAAGCAACAACATTAAACATAGAGCTGTATGAAAGAAGCTTACATCTGCTAAGACAAAGAGGGAGTCTTCATCTTCCTTCTAATACTTCATCATGAGAAGTATGGCTGCTGTGCCAACCTTGTTGTTGGTCAAAACTCCCTCACTTTCTATCTGCTGAAGAAGTGTCCTTATACCAAGGTTCCATTTGAGCTTCTGGCTGGAGAAATAGTTAATAATCCTTCTGTCTTTGGTTATGAGGGCCTGACCTAAGTGCTCACTGATATCGATGCCTGTGAGTTTGTAAAAGTGGTTCGAAAGACCTTTCCGAGTAAACAAGAATGGCCACTGCTCCTGAATTTCAGCTACTGAAAGTGAGGGACAACTGTTGATAAGCTGCCGCTGAGAAATATATGTGAGGCACATGAAGTCATCTACATCAGGTCTCTCCACAGCTCCAGGTCCTTCTGAATTAAAAATTGTTAACAAGATGTGTTTCTTTTCCTCTAAAGAAGCTGGCGTTTCCCCCTCAGGAAGTTCAACTGGCTGCCAATTTATATAACCATAGCTATCAACAAGGCATGTAACTTTTTATGTGAGGTTGCATTACTGTTGGGACTACAGTCTTCCTCATTCCTGGTTCTCTTTGTTTGACGAAGTCTATGTGTTGTATTATCTCGATTAACATGTTCAACTCTAGATTTGATGCTTCTTAGTAGTGAATAATGTCCACAACCCCGTCTTTCTCCCTTTTCAGTAAAATCTGCAAATGTTTGAGGGTATCTGTTTACAATGATCTTAGCAACCTCTTCACAAGATGCACGTTTAGGGTTTCTGCAGTTAACTTGCATGGCCTCCACAACAATTCTAACCATACTTCTCCTGTCCTCTGGATGACCTCTGTCTCCTCATGTGATTGCATGCGACAGTTGGAGTGGAAATCATTCCCAAGCTCCAGAGTAATGGTGTCATTCAAATTCTTTGGTCTGCCATCTAAAAAAAAGAGAGATGGTGTTAGTGTCAGTGTCTACTTTTGTTTCGTGCATTGCACAGCTGCAAAGATCCTGAAATTCCTCTATGATGCTCTGTATAGTGCTGGTTGGCAAGAGCATTTTAGTCTGCATTTTTAAATGACACAAAGTCAACTGTCTTCTAATAGATTAACTGTGTCCTGTCCATGTATTATGGCAAATCCCCCAATTTCTTGTTGCCTTGACTGCTGAACTGTCTACTTATGTTTTCGAGAAATATGGCTGGAAAATGATGTTCGGACACTGAAGTATTTAGAGCAACCTTCAAATGGACATAATGGACACATGGCTTAAAAGCATATTATTAGGTTAGTTCACTGTAGTTAGGCAGAGGTGTCTTAAAAAGTACCACCTTATACAAACCAAATGAAGGTCCAGTATAAGAAAGAATAAGAAGAGAAAAAAGGAACACCCTGCTAAATGAAGTCATTTTTAAACATTACTCTAAATGTAGCCACTAGTTTTTATTGCTGGCCATACAAAAAGTAAGTATGCTTCAATTATATTTCCCAAGTATACCTTACCTATATGTATACTAATAATGCTTCTTGGGACTATATTGGCCCCCGTTTTAGTACATAACAGTATTCTTGAAATTAACTTTTAGATGTACTTTTTGTTCACCATAATTGTACTAGCATAATGTCATAAAGTCTACAAGAGTATAATTAAAATATACTCAACTCTATCACAATACTAACCTTACAAGTATACTATTAATTAATAGTATTAATAATGTTTCACATTGTTTGAATAAACAAATACATTTATTAATATATGAGGTTCCATTCAGTTCAAGGAATTAAATTTTAGTGTGGCTGCAACTTACTCCTTAAGTTAAAAATTATGCTGTATATTGTAGTTTATATGTTATACTACTTTCACAGTGAATCGCATTTTATAGTAAAACACTCTGGATGAGGATTTAAGTAATTAGGGCCCGAGCACTGAGAGTGCGAAGGCCCTATTGTATCTGCTCTGTTTCTTCTTATTATTATTATTAGGGCCCGAGCACTGACAGTGCGAAGGCCCTATTGTATCTGCTCTGTTTATTAGGGCCCGAGCACCGAGAGTGCGAAGGCCCTATTGTATCTGCTCCGTTTATTATTATTATTAGGGCCCGAGCACTGACAGTGCGAAGGCCCTATTGTATCTGCTCCGTTTCTTATTAGGGCCCGAGCACTGACAGTGCGAAGGCCCTATTGTATCTGCTCTGTTTCTTATTATTATTATTCAGGCAAAACAAGGGCCTTTTTGAGGGCCTAAACATGGTCAAAAACTCATGAAATTTTGCACACATGCCAGGTCTGGTGAAAAATTTTGTATTTTAATGGTTTTACATATGAGCACTGGGAAATGGCTCTAGAGCGCCACCTATGCCTTGTTAAATGCAGCCCTACGACCACATCGTTTGAGCTACATGTATAAAATCTGGCACACATGTGTAGCATGCCAAGACGAACAAAAAAGTCTGTGGGCCCATTGACGCAAACCCAACAGGAAGTCCGCAATTTGGAACTGAAGGTGACATTTTGGCTCTAATTTTGCCATTTCCATGCCTCGAACTTTTTCGAACTCCTCCTTGGGATTTGGTCGTATAAGCTTCATCTTTGGTTAGTATAAACTACACACGTGGGCCATGTTAAATTGTGGAGCTTTTGAGTTTTTGTGATACGGTGAGGCCGTGGCGCCACGGCGAATTTTGATGACTCGCCATGAAAATCTTATTGCCTCTCATTCTGTCATACATTGTCCGATCTGGACCAAAGAGCACACATATGATAAGGCTCCAGCCCTGAACATATTTCAACTGCCATATTTGACATCAGGGACAGCGCCACCTAGTGGGAACAGGAAATGTCATGTTTTACACTTTGGGGTATAGTATTGTGATGGGTGACATCTGCAGCCTCAAATTTCTCCAGGAAAGCCTTAAGGAGTTGGTCTTGGGTTACAGTGAAAACTGTGACTTTTCGCAAAAGGGTGTGACCCCAGCGGCATGGCGAATTTTGATGTCACGCCATGAAGAAACAAATTAGTATAACTCAATAAAATCCAGTCTGATCAGTACCAGACTTTACAGGCATGATGTCAGTCCCGCCCTGAACAGATTGACGTGCCCATTGTCAGTAATACGCAGAGCGCCACCTAGTGGCAACAGGAAATGTCATGTCTTTCATTTTGTCATACTGATTTTCACAGGTTCATCGTGGCCACCTCAAAAGCGGTGAATATCACCATCAGTTGCTCATGATGCTTCGGTGCGAAAATTGTGACTTTAAACTGAACGGCGCACCCTGGTGACAACGTGGTTCACCGTGAACAATGAAGTGACGTTTGAGGGGCTTGAAAAGTTTAAAAAGTCTTGAAATTTGGCCCACACCTCCAATGGGACGAAGGCTTTGTTGTTATGTGATCACCTTCCTTGAATAGCGCAAAATGGCTCCACAGCGCCTCCTACAAACTTTCAAAATCATCAGCCCCTGCTCTGTGTTTTATGTATGAGTCTGAAATCTGGGAAGCTTATAGGAGAGATCAAGATGTACAAAAAAGTCTCTTGGAGCAAAATCCCAAATCAAACAGGAAGTCAGCCATTTTAAAATGAATGTGTAATTTTGGCGACATTTTCCCCTCTTTTCAGGCACCGTTCTTTGACGAACTCCTCCAAGAGATTTCATCAGATTGATGCGATTTCCTGTGTGTGGAATCTAAACACCTTTGTGATGTTAAATTGCGAAACTTTTTACGTTCAGGAAACGGGGTGGTCATGGCGGCATGTGGAGTTTCAATCACTCGCCAAAAAGCAGTAATCTGCTGTCACTCGAAAACACAATGTCCAATCTCTCCCAAAGGTCGTAGGCATGATTAGACTCGAGCTCGGATATGTTTGTTATGCCATTTGTACATAATGGTTACACCGCCACCTAGTGGCACGACTATAATCCTGGTTGAATAAGATGAAATGTTAGCTGGTGGTTAAATGCAAGAATTCCATCAACGTGACATCAGATCGGAGGTGCTGGTTTTAGGTGTTGGGCGCGGCTCGACGCGATGGGGTGCGAGGGCCCTCATAACGCTGCTTGCAGCTTTAATTATTATTATTATTCAGGCAAAACAAGGTCCTTTTTGAGGGCCTAAACATGCTCAAAAACTCATGAAATTTTGCACACATGCCAGGTCTGGTGAAAAATTTTGTATTTATTGGTTTTACATATGGGCATGTGAAAATGGCTCTGTAGCGCCACCTATGCCTTGTAAAATACAGCCCTATGACCACATCGTTTGAGCTACATGTATGAAATCTGGCACACATGTGTACCATGCCAAGACAAACAAAGAAGTCTGTGGGCCCATTGAGGCAAACCCAACAGGAAGTCCGCAATTTAGAAGTGAAGGTGACATTTTGGCTGTAATTTTGCCATTTCCATGCCTCGAACTTTTTCGAATTCCTCCTTGGGATTTGGTCGTATAAGCTTCGTCTTTGGTCAGTGTATAAACTACACACCTGGGCCATGTTAAATTGCGGAGCTTTTGAGTTTTCGTAATACGGTGAGGCCGTGGCGCCACAGCGAATTTCGAGAATTCGCCATGAAAATTGTATTGCCTCTCATTCTGTCATAAATTGTCCAATCTGGGCCAAAGAGCACACATATGATAAGGCTCCACCCCTGAACATTTTTCAACTGCCATATTTGACATCAAAGACAGCGCCACCTAGTGGGAACAGGAAATGTCATGTTTTACACTTTGGGGTACAGTATAGTGATGGGTGACATCTGCAGCCTCAAATTTCTCCAGGAAAGCCTTTTCCCTGTCTTGGGTTACAGGGAAAACTGTGACTTTTCGCAGAAGGGTGTGACCCCGAAAGCATGGCGAACTTTGATGTCTCGCCATGAAGATGTCATGGTCCTGGGTCGGTGACCCAGCGCTTTTAGTTTGTTATCATTTTCTAGATGATGATTGTTTAGGTTCTGTGTTATATTCGGTCTGCCTCTGAGTCTGCGTCTGTATCTGTCTGTCTATGGTGTCACCCCATCTGTTTGTGAATCTGTCTGTTTAGTTCAATGTCTTGTCTGGTTCCATGTGTCTGAGTTTCCTGTTTTATTGTGAAGGTCCGTGTCGTATGTGAGTGTGATCAGTTTACGTTTCCCCTGTCCCGTCAGCCCAGATTCCTCCCAGCTGTGTTGCCCACTTGTCTCTCATCCCCTGATTACTGGTGTGTGTATTTAAGCCCTGTGTGTTTTCCTGCCTGTTGCCGGTTCGTCTGTGTTCCTCCGTGTCAGTCTGTGTTACTCGGTGTCCTGCTCGTCTCTCTGCCTCTCATCCCTTTTTGTATCATCTCAGGTTTGTCATTTAGCTTTCCCAGTTCAGGTCTTTAGTTTTGTCTTCCCTCTTGCCTGTTTGCCTTCTCACTCCTGTATAAATAAACTCACCGGCATCTTATCCACTGCCTGCATCTTGGGTCCTCCTTCTAACTCCACACGGCTCGCCTCGGCAGCCGTGACAGTACGAACCGGCCACTATGGACCCAGCAGTATTCAACCCGCCCAAGGAGCTCCGGGAGGACATTGTTTACTCCGTGGACAAATTAATTAACGCGTGGCTGGAGCACGAGGGGAGAGAATTTCGCCAAGCCGTGGCTAATCGGCTACAGCGCTTGGTTTCTGGTCTCCCCTGGCTGCTCAGCTCACTTCACCCGCTCGCACAGAATTTCATTCTGAATGGACTCCGTCTTCACCCCCCGGCTGCTACCACCCACCCTGCAACTCATGCTTCACTGCCCGGTCTGACAGAGGATGTTCTGCCCGGCCCGTCAACCCAGCCTTCGAGGGGGAAACGGCGCTCACACTGCCGACGCTCCTCGCCACAGTCGGACCTGGGGATTTCCGAGCGGCCAGCTGTGGTGAGTGGACAGGACAGTATTATTGGTCTGAACTGTGGGACCGTTTACTCAGGGGTGATGTTCTGTACGGCACAGGACAAAAACTGTTTATCGCCAGAAGCTCAGTTAGCCGCCCGGCCAGAAGCCCAGTCGCCACCTCCGCCACATTCAGCCTCACAATCCATAGCTCAATTACAGTCACAGCCAGACTTATTACAAACCCTGTTACAATCCATGGCCCAGTCAGTAGCCCGGTTGGCAGAAGAATCATTAGCTTTATCCTCAGTTCAGCCTCCTGTTCAGCAGTCACCAGCCCTGCATCCTGTGTCAGTTGCTCCACCACCTGTTCAGCCATCACCTTCACCTACTCCTCCTGTACAGCAAGCCATGTCAGTCCAACCCATAACGGACAGTTCAACAACTTCGTACTCTAAGCAGAGAGACAAACCCAAGAACAATGTCAACATTCCTCAAAGGCTGGCCAGTTCTGAGACTGAGATGCACTCCAGGGCCTCCCCAGTGGCTGGGTTTCAGCCCCCATCAGACTCTGGACCCCTGGAGTTTAAGAAGCCAGCTGAGGACTGCACCCGGCTGTCGCTGCCTGAGCAGGGTCAATGCTCTGCGCAGCCGCAGGCCGCTATGTGTTTGCCAGAGACCCGTGTGCCTGCTGGTCCTGTTCTGTCCCTGCCAGAGGCCCGTGTGCCTGCTGGTCCTGTTCTGTCGCTGCCAGAGGCCCGTGTGCCTGCTGGTTCTGTTGCGTTCCTGCCAGAGGCCCGTGTGCCTGCTGGTTCTGTTGTGTTCCTGCCAGAGGTCTCCGCACCTGCTGGTTCTGTTCTGTGTGTGCCAGGGGCTCCAGTGCCCACTGGTTCTGAGACTGTTTTTGCTGGGGGGCCCGAGGAGCCCGTCCAACGTCCTGCCTCGTCAGCTGGGGGGCCCGAGGAGCCCGTCCAGCCTTCTGCCTCGTCAGCTGGGGGGCCCGAGGAGCCCGTCCAGCCACCAGCTGCAGTCTCATCACCAGCTGCAGTCTCATCACCAGCTGCAGTCTCATCACCAGCTGCAGTCTCATCACCCTCGCCTGCTGCAGCTTCATCACCCTCGCCTGCTGCGGCCTCAGAGTCTTCGGCCTCGCCTGGTCCAGCCCCCGTGTCTTCGGCCTCGCCTGGTCCGGTTTCAGCATCTGCTTCAGCATCCTCATCGCCTGGTCCAGCGTCTGCTTTGGCTTCATCCGCTTCACCTGGTCCAGCCACTACTTCATCCTCGTCTGGTCCAGCCTCCGTGTCCTCATCAGCATCGCCTGGTCCAGCATCTGCATCCTCCTCGCCTGGTCCAGCATCTGCATCCTCCTCGCCTGGTCCAGCCTCCGTGTCTTCATCCTCGTCTGGTCCAGCCTCCGTGTCTTCATCCTCGTCTGGTCCAGCCTCCGTGTCAGCATCTTCATCAGCTGCTTCGCCTGGTCCAGCTTCAGCATCCTCATCAGCTGCTTCGCCTGGCCCAGCTTCAGCATCCTCATCAGCTGCTTCGGCTGGCCCAGCTTCAGCATCCTCATCAGCTGCTTCGCCTGGTCCAGCTTCTGCTTCTTCATCAGCTTCAGCCTCGCCTGGTCCAGCCTCTGCTTCTTCATCAGCTTCAGCCTCGCCTGGTCCAGCCTCCGTGTCTTCATCCTCATCAGCATCGCCTGGTCCAGCTTCTGCTTCAGCGTCCTCATCAGCTTCGTCTGGTCCAGCCTCAGCTTCCGCCTCGTCTGGTCCAGCATCCGCTTCGCCTGGGGCTGCAGGGGCCACGCAGCCTTCAGGTCCCCTACTGCCACCTCCACATCGTCGGTCATCTGCCAGGCCGCTTGTTGGGCATCTCCGCCACCGTGGACGCCCTCCTGAACGCCGCCACTGCCTTCCGCGTGGCCAGCCTCCGGACTTGTTTCCACGCCGCTGTTGCCGTCTGCACGGTCGGCCCTCAGAACTGTTTCCACGCCGCTGTTGCCGTCCACACGGTCGGCCCCCAGAACTGTTTCCACGCCGCTGTTGCCGTCCGCACGGTCGGCCCCCAGAACTGTTTCCACACCGCTGTTGCCGTCCGCACGGTCGGCCCCCAGAACTGTTTCCACGCCACTGCCTACTGCGTGGCCGGCATCCGGACCTGCCCCGCTGCCATTCGCATGGTCGGCCTCCTGAACTTGACCATCTGGGCCTTTTTGGACTCTGTCCCTCCGTCCTGGGCCCCCTCCGCCCGCCCTGGTCGGGTCCTTTTCTGTTTTGTTTTGGTCTGTTTTTGTGTTTCTGCTGGGCTGTCTGGAGCCAGCCCTTGAGGGGGGTACTGTCATGGTCCTGGGTCGGTGACCCAGCGCTTTTAGTTTGTTATCATTTTCTAGATGATGATTGTTTAGGTTCTGTGTTATATTCGGTCTGCCTCTGAGTCTGCGTCTGTATCTGTCTGTCTATGGTGTCACCCCATCTGTTTGTGAATCTGTCTGTTTAGTTCAATGTCTTGTCTGGTTCCATGTGTCTGAGTTTCCTGTTTTATTGTGAAGGTCCATGTCGTATGTGAGTGTGATCAGTTTACGTTTCCCCTGTCCCGTCAGCCCAGATTCCTCCCAGCTGTGTTGCCCACTTGTCTCTCATCCCCTGATTACTGGTGTGTGTATTTAAGCCCTGTGTGTTTTCCTGCCTGTTGCCGGTTCGTCTGTGTTCCTCCGTGTCAGTCTGTGTTACTCGGTGTCCTGCTCGTCTCTCTGCCTCTCATCCCTTTTTGTATCATCTCAGGTTTGTCATTTAGCTTTCCCAGTTCAGGTCTTTAGTTTTGTCTTCCCTCTTGCCTGTTTGCCTTCTCACTCCTGTATAAATAAACTCACCGGCATCTTATCCACTGCCTGCATCTTGGGTCCTCCTTCTAACTCCACACGGCTCGCCTCGGCAGCCGTGACAGAAGAAAGAAATTAGTATAACTCAATGAAATCAAGTCTGATCAGTACCAGACTTTACAGGCGTGATGTCAGGCCCGCCCTGAACAGATTGATGTGCCCATTGTCAGGAATACGCAGAACGCCACCTAGTGGCAACAGGAAATGTCATGTCTTTCACTTTGTTGTACTGATTTTCACAGGTTCATCATGGCCACCTCAAAAGCGGTGAATATCACCATCAGTCCCTCCTGATGCTTCAGTGCGAAAATTATGAGTTTAAACTGAACGGCGCACCCTGGTGGCAACGCGGTTCACCATGAAAGATGAAGTGGCTTTTGAGGGGCTTGGAAAGTTTAAAAAGTCTTGAAATTTGGCCCACAGCTCCAATGCAATGTAGGCTTTGTTGTTATGTGATCTTTTTTTTTTATTGGCTCCACAGCGCCCCCTACAAAATTTCAAAACATCAGCCCCTGCTCTGTGTTTTATCTATGAGTCTGAAACCTGGTAAACTTATGGAAGATATTAAGATGTACAAAAAAGTCTCTTGGAGCAATATGCCAAATCCAACAGGAAGTCAGCCATTTTAAAATTAATGTGTAATTTTGGCGACATTTTCCCCTCTTTTCAGGCACTGTACTTTGACGAACTCCTCCAAGGGATTTCATCAGATTGGACTGATCTGCAGTGTGTGGCATCTAAACACCTTTGTGATGTTAAATTGCAAAGCTTTTTACATTCAGGGAAACGGGGTGGTCATGGCGGCACGTGGAGTCTTCAGTCATCAATTCTGAATCATAACTAACATTAAAAACATGTTTAAGAAGGAAAGAGAGCAAATAAATCTGATTAACATCTGATCTTTGTGTTTTTTGTTCAATATCAGCATGACCTGTGTATACATACACAAATTTTATTAAAAGAGATAACATGACGTGTTTCCATCATGTAGTAATTGTTAGATTTAAATGTACCAGAACAGTTAGACACTATGAAACACATACAGACTTCAAAATGTTTGATTAATATTTTTATTGTGAATATTAATCAAGATTAAAGTAACAGTGTGCAAAATCTCAACACTAGATGTCAGTACATAGCAGACTGCATTCAACCGATTTCTGTTTTCGTACCCCTCCCAGTTCAAATACACAATCCCAACTAAGGTGGCTTCCATTTATCTGTAGTGAGTGTGTGCTGTCAGTCCGCTGTTTAGCCATTAACTTTGTCATGAGTTTAGGCTCCAGTACTTTCACCCATTCAGTCAGCCACTCATCTTCTTTTTTATTTTTATTTTTTTATTTTTTTTTGCCTGTCCCGTTTGGTCCTTTTGCCATCAGAATTATTGTCTAAAGGCGAAGAAAGATGCCCAACGGATTTACTTTACCAAATTGACGAGAAAAGAAAACGAGAGCAACATAATAAACAACATCACAATGATATATGGGAATATAACTGTAAATACTAAATGTTAAACATTATTGTGCAGCCCATAATATCGACAGCGCACAGTGTGCTTTGAGGTAGGAGCCAAAAAGGGTGTAGTTTGTGTGTGTGAGCACCCGTGTGTACACCTGTTAGCATGGACCCGAAAAACACACCAAGATGGCGCGGCCACGTCCAGACGCCTTCCTGCAGTTCGGTGTGATTTGCTCTGAGCTTTTCACCCGTGCCGCACGTTGTCAATCTTAAGTGTCTCGGTGTTGTTTATTCACCTGACTGTTTGTTAACTGTAAATCTCTGACAGATCCAAAACACACCGCCCGGGCAACAAAGGAGTAAGAAGCATTTGAAAGTCCTGGAGTGGCCTAGCCAGTCTCCAGACCTCAATCCCATAGAAAATCTGTGGCGGGAGTTGAAAGTCCGTGTTGCTCGGCGACAGCCCCAAAACATCAATGCTCTCGAGAAGATCTGCATGGAGGAATGGGCCAAAATACCAGCTACTGTGTGTGCAAACCTGGTAAAGACCTATAGTAAACGTTTGACCTCTGTTATTGCCAACAAAGGTTATGTTACAAAGTATTGAGTTGTATTTTTGTTATTGACCAAATACTTATTTTCCACCCTGATTTACGAATAAATTCTTTACAAATCCTACCATGTGGATTCATGGATTTTTTTTTCACATTCTGTCTCTCACAGTTGAAGTGTACCTCTGGTGCAAATTACTGACCTCTGTCATCATTTTAGGTGGGGGAACTTGCACAATCGGTGACTGACTAAATACTTTTTTGCCCCACTGTAGGCTTCTTCTAGTGATTTGATGTTTTTTTCTAATTCCTGAATATTTTTGTTTTCTTTTTTCTTTTTATGTGATGAGAAAGAAATTATTTTACCTCTCATCACAGCTTTCCCTGCTTCCCATAGAACAGGCCGCTCAGTGGGGATAAAATTACGTCTTCGCCGTTCAGTGGGGCGTTGTCCGTGGCCGCTCAGTGGGGCTAAAATTCGCCGTCTAAGTGGGGCGATGTACAAAGCCGCTCAGTGGGGTTTTTTGTACAGAAGCATTAAGTCGCAGAGTTGCGCAGTTCGAACTTTTTTTTTTTTGTTCGCCGTCTTAGTGGGGCGAAATACAGACCGCTGTGTGGGGTACTGTAGTGAGTTCTCCACCGCTCAGTGGGATGTTGAGAAGTTCCACGGGGTCCAGATTGTGCTGGACAATAGGCCTATTTTGTGTTGTTGTCATTGTTGTCATCGTCGTTTTTGTTGTTGTTGTGTGTGAGTGTGTGCGGAGCAGAACACGTGGTCTGTGACACCGGCTGTTGTTGTTATCATGGGTTTCTAAGCAACCAAGAGTGAGTCGGAGGGAGACAGACGTTTGTGCTGGACTTTGCTCCTGGCAGCACAAAGTATTTAAATAAAGATGAGAGAGAAGTTTTCAGAAAACACACCAACCTTGAAGAGCGTGTGGAGAAGGCCAGCCCACATCAGCAGCACTTGAGATGTGCTCTGGTGAATGGCTTTCCCCCACCCCCTTGCTGACACAAAATGTTTATTCTTTAGCTTGCCCTGATCGACAGCAGCCTGTGTGCCAGACCATAGATTTAATTGAGGTGGATAGTTGTTAAAAGTAATCTACATTAAGCTTGTGGTTGCTCAAATTTTGTAAAATGACATATGAGGTGAAGTGATATAGATAAATATTTAAACTAATGAAGTGCATAGAGGCACTTGACCTGTGTGAAAGACTGTCGTCTTATTATGAGCTATTGTTGAGATATAGAGCACACCTATGAAAACAACTAATATGCTGAACCCTGTATGAAACATCTAAAAGTACATGATGGAGAAGCTGAATTGAATATGAAAGTGTAAGCCTTTGCCACTGTGAGCAGAGCATGCAACTACTGTGTGATGTTGCGTTGCGGTTTTTTTTTTTTTTTTTCTTCTGAGCTGATGAGCAAGCTACACATTATCAGATCAAGAGCTGTCTGAGAACTACTCAAAGAGAGGGAAACAGAGCTCTGATAACTGTGATAACTGGAGTGTGCAGCGTTCCCGTGAGCAGTTTTCCTGCACCTTGACTCGTGTGTGTGTGTAGCATCAGCATCGTGTTTTTGTTTATTTGTTTTGTTGGGTTAAAAATAATTAAATAAACTGGTGATCATATTTATGGATCACCATGGTATCATCAGCCATGTGATTTATTTATGCAGATGAAAAAGAGAAAGAATTTATATTGTAGATGAAAAATAAATCATAGGGAAAAGGTTTTGTGTTGATCAGCCAAAAAACAACTACAATTTCATTTTATGCTTTTAAGAAAGGATTGTTCACAAAAACAGAGAGAGAGAGAGAGAGAGAGAGAGAGATGTGTGTTGATTAAGCAGCGATGATAATAATGAAATGTCTTAGTTAGTCACTTTCAGGTGAAAAGCAGACCTGAATCAATTTTCCACATGCAGCAGTCGGAAGAAAGTTATAGTTTAACATCATTGGAAACATGCAGGCCAAGTTTCTGGCTGACTTATTTACAGCGCAATGTTTATGTGTCTCTCAACCTCACAAGCAAGTGCTCACTCCTCCCTGAAGAATGCAGCTCCAAAGAGCAATAAAATGGCAGATAAAGAGACAGCAGCAAGTCCTGAGCAAAGAGTCCCAGCAAAGCAGCAGCAATGTGGACAAACAGCATCAGAGAAGAAGAGCAAACCCATCATCCTGACTGATCGGATGAATGGCACTGTGTCTACCACAAGCTGAAACTTCACTGTGCATGTGAAGAAAACGTTTGAGGAGAACTGAACAGTTGGAGTTTGACATTTGCCACCTTTGGAGTAAAATGACAAGAAGAGACAGTGGAACACAGGACAAAGCTGAAGGAGAACTGCCGGGACTGTTGAAGTGGGAGAGGACAAAAGAGTGAGAGGACAACAGAGTGAGAAGACTAGGTGAGAACACATAGGAATTATTTAATGTGGGAAATCAAAATTTGGGTTAGCAAACCTGGGGAAAAGAAAACTGACTGCTTAAGTTGGAAAATTGTGAAGGGGTCTGAAACACTGCAAAAATAGAAACATATACAAAATCACACACACAAGCACAACATGCATTAACCCTACTAACACTTCCAAACACAAGAGAGCTTATGAAGATTAGACAACATCTTAAGCGTGTGAGTCTGTTTATCATCTTATCCAAGTCACCTCGTGTGATGCAAAAACCAGTGGACTCATAGCACATTAGTTAAGAAGTGATCAAATAATAGCAGAGAAATGTGTAGGAAAGGCAGAGAACATGCTCTGTTGGATATGCAGCTCCACAGACATGCATTAAACCTGCCTAATAACACAAACACACATGCGATGAAAATTAGCTTGTTATCTTTCATCAGTGTTAAAATAGTGTCAATTTAGCAGACACTTGTTATCAAATGCTGAATTTATCCAATGCAAAAAATTGACTCTCTAGGTTGCAGGACAACAATTTAAACTTTTGTGGGAAAAAAGATTCTGGTTTGACCAACCAGTGATCAGATAATAAATTTAGTTGTTAATATAGTAAATTGGGAGAAGCTTCCTGCTTGATTGATGCAGCACAAGTTTACTACTAAATTTACTGTATGAGGGAAATTCTCTTTTAGTGATAACATTTTGAACATGCATTTCTGTTGTCCTGTCATCCTAGTGGGTTAATAGCTGATTCAAATTAGTTGATCGTTCTTAGATTAATGAAAGGTGATTGAATTCTAGCACGAGTGAATGGGATGTGTTGGAGTTGTTGTGTGTTGAGTGGAGACTCTAAAACACTGAGTTTCCTGCTTTGATGTGCGAGTGAATCCTGTATTTAGATACACAACTCTGAATACGTCAGAACAAACTTCTTTTGTGAAGTGCATGACAGCATGTCACATGTTTTATGATGAAGGGAAAAAAGGAAAATTGAATAAAATAGATCTGTGGCCTAAATGAGTGAAGAGCACAGACCTGGTGATTAAACTCATAAGTTAAAGAAGACATTAGGCTTATGTTGTGAGTTGTGCAGCTGATGGTTGGTTTGGAGTGAATCTAGCTGATGATTCTTCTCCTGTTGTGAAGTTGATGAGGAGCTTGTGTCATGACTTAACAAGGCCTTTTTATTTTGATACTTTCACAGTGCACTGAGAGTTTGGTTTGATAATCTTTGTTATTTGTTATTTTTCATTTTTGAACAGGCACTGATTTTGTTTGTCTATTTCTTTTCTTTAAGCAGATCTGCACGTCAGAAATTAAAAGTGCTATACGACCTGTCGAGAAAGCTGTTACAAGTGAGTTTTCTCCACATTGAAATGGGCTCAGGAGAAAGCTACTTATTTGGGACAATATTAAGGGATTCAGCAGCAATGTAATCCGATCTAAAGTTCTTTTTCTTTTTGAAATGACGTCATTTTGCTGGAAGTGGAAACTAAATGCGACGACAGGTTCCACTATCAGCAAAGAAAGAATGAATGAATGCATGAATGAAAGGAAATAAAAAACAAACTGACTGACTGGTAAAAGCTGACAGGACTTGACCACGACTCAAGGTTAACCTCCACCTAGACAGGACAAAAGGGTGGATGAATTTATGTGTTTTTTGTTACAGGAGCAGAAAGATGACAGCAACATTCGAGGTTGCATGATGATTTAATCTGTTAAATGCCATTTTCTCTGTCTGTGAATTTACTATGTGTGTGTCATTCACTAACTTGTGTTGCTCACAGACATTACTGTGAGAAATTGTATACATCTGCGCAGCGCTAACATTTGCATTTTCTTTTCTATAGCATTACAGTTCTTCATGTGGTTTGATCACATGATTTATACCAGGACAACTGGTTGATGTTTTTCCTACTACAGGATTTCTGGGTTTATGTGTGAAGAAAACTGTGTTTACAGGTCATGAGTGGTGATGCTGTTACACTGTGTTTTTGGGAAAATGTGAAGGTTACTTTGATGATGTGAATAACATGTGAGAAATTTCCTGTGTTGAAAACTAGTGTCACTTCTTTCCACAGTTATGGAGTTGACTTTATGGTGTTTTTATGGCACCTCTGGAATGTGGATGGCCGACGCCTGCCCACCAGGATGATCAATGTGTATTACTAATGTTTGTTTTTCTGAGACTGCATGTAGAAGATTCAGCTGAAGCGGACAAGTGACATGAGAAAAATATATAAGGGATTGTTTTTTTGGAATAGTTGAAGATGGGCTATTGAGCTCATAGTAATATATAAGTGGAGTGACCTTGCTTAAGAGAAGTCACTGATTACATTAATGTTAACTGAGTACATGGGATGATCCATGTCTGAGGCAAATTATGGTAATAATAGTGATTTAATGATTTGAGAAAACCTGCACATGACACTTGTCTTGCTGATGCTGAATGCTTGTTACTCTTATGATACAATTGTTTATAAGTGTGAAGTTTGATTTTATTTCCAGATCTTGTTTTCCAGGCCATGATGGTGTGTATGCAGGCTCCTGGTGGAGCCAGTTTTTAAGACAGGGATCCAGGTTTGGTGAGTTGACGCATGAGAGTGTCCATGCGTCAAGAGGTGGGGTCCAGAATTAACATTAAACAATGTTTACTATTATTGTTGCAGTGATTTGTGTGATTAGCTGTTTATTTACAAGTATTAAACCTATGCAAGTGGTGCATCCATGTTCAGATGAGGCTTTGATGGCCTATAAGTGAAGTTCACTGAACTAAAGAATGTTGTTTGATGATTGTTGACATGCTCTCCAAATAGAAGTTTTCCCTCCTAGCAAGGAAATACAGGTGCAGCAGTAATCTCCTGAGAAATCTTAAGAGGCCCAGTGAGAAGCAAGAACCATTCCAGGCATAGCTGACAGCCCAGGCAGTGGTTGAGGTCAGAGGTCGAGCTGGTTGGGGTCCATCATGAGATCAGACTTTGGAGCCACAGCAAGGACCATGAAACTGCGTTGGAATGAGAGCTGTGCCACGGGAGGTTTCCAGAGGCCAACAGAGGAGATTGTGGACAACAGACGGGCACCTGAAGGATGAGGGGAGCGTGCCAAGCTCCATCGACAACGCAGAGGGAGTCTAAGGAAGACATCATGATTCTGTGAAAAGCACAGGAACCAGAAGCTATGGTGGTGATGACAGCAGTTTCCTATGAGGTCTGCAGCTTTGGAAATAGCTGAGACCCATGTTGACAAACAACAAAACCAACTGGTATGTTTGGATGTTTATTCTACATACATTTGGACTCTGGTCCTATGGACAATGATGGAAACAACTGGAAGAGACATTCATGACGCCCTGCAGAACTCAAACCACTCTGCAGAGACATGTGATTTGCACACCCGGAGGAAGCATCACCAAGCTGAGATGTTTTTGAAAATGTTACTTCTTATTTTCACTATTAAATTAACAATTTCTTTGTTTGCTCGTAGGATGCAGTTTGCCATTGGATGAGATCAATGAGGAATGGGATAACTGCTAATACATTTGTTAAACTGTGTATTTTTTCAGTAATTTAGGGTGATTTGACATATGCTGAGTATAAAAATGTTTGCATTGAAACTGACAGACATGAGGTATTCGTAACTGGGAACTTTTCAAGCATAAAGGTCAAAAAGGGGGGAAATGTTAGATTTGTATTGTTGATTGTCATTTATGCTTAGAAATATTTACCCACATATGCTTAGAAGTGTATAATCATTTGTAGATTGAAAGAATGTCTCATCCTAGGAGGTCTGTAACAGCTCTGTGTAGCATGAAGGGGGAGTGCGTTCACTCCCTCTACAGAGTGTTCTGGCATAGATCACACCTCCTAGGAGAGGTCGTATCTTCTCTTGCTGATATATGGTTTAGCAAACACACGTATATCTGTTTAAGTATAAGAGCCTTTTGTTAGATGGACCCAGACGTCCTGGCACCAGCTAGCACCAGAGTCTTCACAGGGTCACATCTTGACCTCACACACACACACACATACACACATACACACACACACACACACACACACACATACACAGGCAAGGTACTCTTTGTGTGTATGTAGACGTCATATGTTAATGAACCTATGCATATTCATGTAACCTCAATAAAAGAACAGTGGTACGGGAGAACGGACGAGAGCAACTGGGGTCAGACGAGGGAACGGCGTCTGTCCGGTTTTCTCCCGTGCAAAGCAAATCAAAATCAAATCAAATCACTTTTATTGTCACATCACATGTGCAGGTACATTGGTACAGCACATGTGAGTGAAATTCTTGTGTGCGAGCTTCACAAGCAACAGAGTTGTGCAAATACAATAATGTAAACAAGCAAAATACAAGAATGGCTACATCTGAAACTAATAATATATGTACAATATATAATAGTATATGCATTTCTGGATGTGTATACTAAATATTTTTCTACGTGTGTGTGTGTGTGTGTGTGTGTGTGTGTGTGTCTGTGTGTGTGTGTGTGTGTGTGTGTGTACACATATTTTACAAATTAAATAGAGTAAACAATAAATAAAATATATAAAATAAAATATACAGAGTTGAGACATATGCAAAACAGTTGCATTACTGTACAGTATGGAGTGCATAATGTTAAAGTTCCAGTAGTGAAGCTGAGGTGTCTATGAAGTGTTCAGCAGTCTGATGGCCTGGTGGAAGAAGCTGTCTCTCAGTCTGCTGGTACGGGACCAGATGCTGCAGAACCTCCTTCCTGATGGAAGTAGTCTGAACAGTTTATGGCTGGGGTGACTGGAGTCCTTGATGATCCTCCCCGCTTTCCTCAGGCACCGCTTCCTGTAGATGTCTTGGAGGGAGGGAAGCTCACCTCCAATTATCCGTTCAGAGCACCGCACTACTCGCTGGAGAGCTTTGCAGTTGTAGGCGGTGCTGTTGCCATACCAGGTGGTGATGCATCCAGTGAGGATGCTCTCAATGGCACAGTGATAGAAGGTCCTGAGGATGCGGGGGCTCATGCCGAATCTTTTCAGTCTCCTGAGAAAGAAGAGGCGCTGCTGCGCCTTCTTCACTGTTTTGTTTGTGTGTACTGACCACGTAAGATCCTCAGCCAGGTGTACACCAAGGAACCGGAAGCTGCTCACTCTCTCCACAGCAGCGCCGCTGATGGTGATGGGGGTGTGTACTTCTCTGCACCTCCGGAAGTCCACTATCAACTCCTTTGTCTTTGCGACGTTGAGGGTGAGATGGTGAGGGTGAGATGGTGCACGAGTAACATGAAGAACTTTGAAGAACTTTGCCTACTTGTGTCTTGCTTTGCAGTGTAATTATATTGTCTTCAACGTTCCAGCGGATAGGTACAAGCTACAAACCTATCAGCAGGAAACAGAAAGTAAGATTAGTGAACACAAATGTTGCAACCACATATCCATCCCTGACACAAGACAAAAAAATATATGGTGTTTCAGCCTCAGAGTATGAAGATGAAGAAAGTTTTTCTCCTGATCCATTCCGTGAGGTGAGCACTTACCCTATGGTAGAGGTTGCTAACCCACATTTTGGAGTGGATGGGGATAACAGCCGCACTATTCATGTTTACCAGCCATGGACCGAGTCTGAATGTGCTGAAGCTTGTAAAAGTCTTGGAGACCCATTGACCAATGTTGATGAGTTCATAGCTCGACACAGACAGCTTTGTTCTTCATACCGTCTAAATGGACAGGAAACTGAGATTACTTTTAGGAGATGTCTAACTTATAATTGGACTCGTGTCAGAGGACAGTACACAGGTAAAGGGCCAGGTGATAACACCTTGCCCTATGGAGATGCAGGTCTCGTTGTCCAAATTAATGGAGTGTACGATCGTCTCAGAGATCCTTTTAGAACAACTGCAGACTACACCAAAATCTCACAATGCACACAGAAGGAAGGAGAGGATGTTCATGAGTATAGGGGTAGATTAGAGGAAGTGTTTGAGAGGCCTAGTGGACTTGAAGAGAATCCTGACGCAGCAGGCCCCTATCAACAGCAGCTGAAACATGCCTTAATGAGTGGGTTCCACCCACCCATTGCAGATTTTATTAGAAAACAAAATGTAAATCACACCACAGATGGAGTTACTCAATGTATGAACTGGGCAAGGCATGCACAGGATGTGATTAAGGGCAAAAAGAAAAAATTGCAAAATACACCAAATGTTGCCACATTTTATGTTGATGAAGAGTCTCAGGTATTTTTTCAGGGACAGACTAGACGTGGCAGAGGCCGAGGAGGAGTTAGAGGAGGAGTCAGGGGGGGCAGAAGTAATTGGCCACCCCGGAGAGGACAAAGGAACAGGGATGAGTGTTACAGGTGTGGAAAAATAGGCCATTATGCTAAAGAGTGACCTAAAGACCTATGTGAGGAGTATAGACGACCAGGTCCACATAACCCCTCATATAATAAATGACTAGTATCTGCTGACACTGTTAACACACATGCATGTTTAAACACCCCATCAGACTGCCAAAAACAACAACCAGTGCTGTATTTTACTTTCAGGGTGGTGCAGCTCAACAGGATGACTAACGCGGAGTCTCACGCAATGATCCCGCGTCGGTGGGAGCTCCAAGACTCTCCTAAGTAGCTCCCCCGACGAGGCCTGACCAGCAGCAGGTGTGTGGCTTGACAGGCTCAGAAAAGTCAAAAATAGTGAGATATCTTGCAGAGGGATGCAGCAGTCTCAAAATTGCAAAGCTTCTGAAGCGTGATCATCGAACAATCAAGCGTTTCATTCAAAATAGTCAACAGGGTCGCAAGAAGCGTGTGGAAAAACCAAGGCACAAAATAACTGCCCATGAACTGAGAAAAGTCAAGCGTGCAGCTGCCAAGATGCCACTTGCCACCAGTTTGGCCATATTTCAGAGCTGCAACATCACTGGAGTGCCCAAAAGCACAAGGTGTGCAATACTCAGAGACATGGCCAAGGTAAGAAAGGCTGAAAGACGACCACCACTGAACAAGACACACAAGCTGAAACGTCAAGACTGGGCCAAGAAATATCTCAAGACTGATTTTTCTAAGGTTTTATGGACTGATGAAATGAGAGTGAGTCTTGATGGGCCAGATGGATGGGCCCGTGGCTGGATTGGTAAAGGGCAGAGAGCTCCAGTCCGACTCAGACGCCAGCAAGGTGGAGGTGGAGTACTGGTTTCATCATCATCATCGTTTATTTGTATAGCACTTTAAGAACACACCAGGCAGACCAAAGTGCTGAACAACACAGATCAAAACAACAACCAAATTAAAAATACCATAAAATCATTACAAACAATAAAATAAATAAGAAGGTGTCAGTTTCCTACAGAGTTAAAAGCCAGGGAATAAAAATAGGTTTTCAATCTGGACTTAAAGACCTGCACTGATGACGCTTGTCTAATTTGGAGGGGAAGGTTATTCCAGAGCATCGGAGCCGCAATTGAAAAGGCACGGTCTCCTCTGCATTTCAGCCGCGACTTAGGGACCGACAGCAGCAGCTGCTCAGCTGAACGGAGCGAGCGAGGAGGAACATGTGGCTTCAGCAAGTCAGATAAGTACACAGGGGCCAGACCATTTAAAGATTTAAAAACCAATAAAAGGACCTTAAAACGAACCCTAAAATCAATGGGAATGGTTTGGGCTGGTATCATCAAAGATGAGCTTATGGGGCCTTTTCGGGTTGAGGATGGAGTCAAGCTCAACTCCCAGTCCTACTGCCAGTTTCTGGAAGACACCTTCTTCAAGCAGTGGTACAGGAAGAAGTCTGCATCCTTCAAGAAAAACATGATTTTCATGCAGGACAATGCTCCATCATACGCGTCCAAGTACTCCACAGCGTGGCTGGCAAGAAAGGGTATAAAAGAAGAAAAACTAATGACATGGCCACCTTGTTCACCTGATCTGAACCCCATTGAGAACCTGTGGTCCATCATCAAATGTGAGATTTACAAGGAGGGAAAACAGTACACCTCTCTGAACAGTGTCTGGGAGGCTGTGGTTGCTGCTGCATGCAATGTTGATGGTGAACAGATCAAAACACTGACAGAATCCATGGATGGCAGGCCTTTTAGTGTCCTTGCAAAGAAAGGTGGCTATATTGGTCGCTGATTTGTTTTTGTTTTGTTTTTGAATGTCAGAAATGTATATTTGTGAATGTGGAGATGTTATATTGGTGTCACTGGTAAAAATAAATAATTGAAATGGGTATATATTTGTTTTTTGTTAAGTTGCCTAATAATTATGCACAGTAATAGTCACCTGCACACACAGATATCCCCCTAAAATAGCTAAAACTAAAAACTACTTCCAAAAACATTCAGCTTTGATATTAATGAGTTTTTTGGGTTCATTGAGAACATGGTTGTTGTTCAATAATAAAATTATTCCTCAAAAATACAACTTGCCTAATAATTCTGCACTCCCTGTATGCATACTCTCTCTCTCTTCGTGTGTGTGTGTGTGTTTCTCAGGTGAAATTCAGTACGGTTCCGACAAGAGTTTTGTGTTAATGTACAATCCTTAATATGTTTTGTGTGTGTGTGTGTGTGTGGGGGGGGGGGGGGGGGGGGGGGGGGGTTCGCCCAGGGTGCCAAACAGGCTAGGACCGCCACTGTCTGCAACAGAAATGAAGTTATGCGCATGCGCCCGCTATCGGCGGCTGGCACTGTGACCCTCTGACCCCGCCCACAGGCTCGCGCGGAGACTCTCGCAGACACCGAGCCGTCCTTCAGACTTTGTCCGAGTTTCTGGAAGCTTCAGCGGGGACCGCGGGAGCCTGCTGCCCCCTCGGGGTTTGCAATAAGGACACGAGCTTACCGCCTCTCTGTCTCTTTAACGGAAACACGAAGCAGCTCGTGAGCCAAAACTTTTCAGTGACCTGCTGACAGATTCCAGGTAAGTTTGTGTGATGAGCTTCTTCTGTTCCCGGTGAAATACACCTGTACCTGTGGGAGCAGCGGAGCGGCTGAAGCTGCTCCGTCCTCCGGCCGGTGTTGCCGAGCCGAACCCACCACAGCACCGAGTGAACTGAAGCTCAGACACTAAATTCGATTAATTTTGAAGGGCGTCCGGTTTGGCAGGCACAGCTCGACCTGTCAGCGGTTTTTAGCCACAACTATGTTTAAACTTTTGAACCTTTGAATCGGAGCATGCGGGTCTGCTCCTATCCAATCACTGTATTGATCCATCAGCACTGAGATCAATGCATTTGTTCTTCTGTGAGGGTGTACCACTGACAGATATGCGCATGTGTACAGTGAAAGGTCTGTTTAAGTTGTTAAATGATGACAAACACCTGAGCTTCAGGTTTAAAGGATCATCCCTCAGTTTTTCCCGATACTGGAACAACTCTAATGCCCCGGGGGAGATTTGAATCCAGGCCTCTGGAAACACCCTTTGACCATGTGACTGACCTACTCCACCTTTCAAGTTTAAAGTTCAGGTTTTCTCACAGCGGCGCGTTAATGTGGCGAGTGTGCTCAGCTGTCAGGACATGCAAACGCACTGAATACCAGAAATACCACATAGCTGACATATTTCACCCACCACGCTGTGATGTGCAGTCACTCTTCTTCACTGATGAAGACTCTGCAACACACTGAGTGCAGGATTCACGTAGCCTTCAGTCTGATTCATTCACTTTCCAAATCACAGCCACGATAGCTGTGAGCGCTTCGTGTTTATTTTTCTGTTACTGGAGCCAATCATGTGCTTTATTATCAGTCTGTTAATCAGCTGATCCTTCAGCCTGATTCACTGCATTCTTCTTCTTTTTCTCTGTTTCTTGTTATTCATGCATTCCACAGAGTGCCTTTGTTCTGTCTTCCTTCCCTCACCCCAAACCGGTCTGAGCCTGGCTCTGCTGGAGGTTTCTTCCTGTTAAAATTGAGGTTTTCCTTGCCACTGTCATAAAACTTCTTACTCATATGGTTGTTGAGAGTACAAAGACAGTACAGCATCTCAAGGTGACTGTTGTTGTGATTTGGAGCTTTGATTTGGAGCTGAATAAAACCAAGTTAAAACTGGTCCACATCAGAAGTGGACTCGAGTTTTCGGTCAAGAATATAATTCAAATAATAATTTATGACACAACTAAAGCCAAATGGAGTCCAATCACAGTATAGGACCCTGATCTCCTGAGCAGATAAAGGCGTCCACTGGAGGAGCTCAGTTTGTGACTCAGAGACATGTTAATGAATGTGAAACTGTGAGCCCAAGGCAGGCTGACACGGGCGTGATGTCATCGCTTGTGTCAGGTCTGCTTGTCATGGACGTTAAGATGATGATGTCATTGATTGTTTGTGATTGATTACCTGTATCTGTTTTAACCCTCATCAGCTCAAACATCGGTAAAACCTTTGGCCTGTCATCATGGCAACCAGTACCAAATGGGGGGCGGTAAAGGACCAGTTGACCAGAGGCCTCGCCACAGTCACTGACGGCAAGGTGGAGGCCAATCTGGAGAACGCTGACCCCGAGCTCTGCATCCGACTGCTGCAGGTAGGAAAGAAGCAGAACCTCAGGAGTCCTGCCAGGGGAAGGAGAAGGCGTCTCACAGCTCTGACCGATGGTCACTCTGCCCCTCCAGGTTCCCACAGTGGTGAACTACTCGGGTCTGCAGCGGCGGCTGGAGGTGAGTAATCAGTCATGGATGGTGCAGTTTCTTGAACTACAGGGTTTGGACCTCCTGCTGGAGGCGCTGGAGCGTCTGTCGGGCCGCGGCTGCGCCCGCATCGCCAATGCTCTGCTGCAGCTCACCTGCGTCAGCTGTGTCCAGGCCATCATGAACTCGTCCGCAGGGCTGCATTTCATCCTGGACAATGAGGGCTACGTCAGGATGCTGGCTCAAGGTGGGTGGAGGACCAGAAAGTTAGAATGAAGCAGATCTGCCTTAAAACCACCTTAAAATCATATTTACACGCTACCCTGAGCAACAGGTAGACTCAGGTGGCTGTTCCAGCCTAAGCTAAGCAGGTAGCCGGTGTACCTGTGAGGTGAAGATGACGACTCCGAGTCATTACTTATGAAAGCGGTAACTCCACCTCCTCCTATATGCCCTCAGCTCTTGACACGTCCAATGTCATGGTGAAGATGCAGCTGTTCCAGCTGGTGGCTGCTCTTGCCGTCTTCGACCCTCGGGGACACCACCTCGCCTTCGATGCACTCGACAACTACAAGGTATGCTCATGTCCTCGTCCACTTCCTCCTCTCTCTTTATTTCCTTCCTGTCCTTCCTTTTTCCTTTTTTCCCTTCCTTCTCTGTCTCCTCTGAGGTGATTTGTGATTTCATGAGATCAGTTTAAGTAATCTGAACTCTGCCTCACGATGGCAGTCAGGACAGTTGGCGCTCAGTCATATTAACAGTTAAATGTTGCTGTAGGTCCAGGTCACTTTCAGAGGCTCTCTTGGCTGATTTCATTTGTTTAGAGGGGCATGTTTACCTGCTTGATGGACAAACCAACAGATGTCGCATGAGCTGGATGGGGAGACATGAGCAGGCCATTTGGGTCGGTTTGAAAAGCTTTATCGGCATGACGTTAGCAAAAGGAAGTGCGAGTCAGTTTCACTTAGTTTCAAGGCTAACACAACAAGCAGAACAGCTCAAACTGAAAGCCACTGGCTGATTACCTAAGTCAGCAGATAGCTCACAAAGCTCCACCACAGCTCCTCGCTGCCAGGTGAGAGCAACGACGACGTGGTCTGTGTACCATCAGGGCGTGACTGCAGATACACCACAACAAACAGCTGAGCCTCAGACGCTGCAGATCTTATCGTCCCCGCCCAGCCTGTTCTCACAGGCTCTGAACTTACAGCATGGAATCATGGGATACCACACGTCTGCACACACACACTCGTTTTATTATCTTAGTGAGGACATCTCATTGACATAACCCTTTCCCTAGCTGCTTACCCTAACCATCAAAAATGAATGCCTAACCATAACCTAACTGTAACCCTGACACTAAAACCACATTTTAAGCCTCAGACACGTCTTCAAACTTGTGGGGATGGGCACTTTGTCCCCATAAGGGCTGTTGGTCCCCACAAGTATAGTGGCATGCCAATTTTCTGTCCTCACAAAGTTGTCTAAACATAACATGTACACACACGCACACACACCGCTATTAGGAGTGTTTAATCATCACACTTCAGTCAGACTGAAGCAGGAAGTTGTGTTTAATGAAGGTGTAAACGAACTGTGTCCGTCCTCTGACCTGTCACTTCCTGTGTCTGTATTCAGAGCCTGAAGAAGCAGCAGTATCGCTTCAGCGTGATCATGAATGAGCTTCACGCCACCAACAACATCCCCTACATGGTGACGCTGCTAAGTGTGGTCAACGTCCTCGTGCTGCAGGAGGAGGAGCTGAGGAGGAGGCACCGGGTGCGGCAGGAGTTCATCGGTAAAACAAACTGTTTATCACCACTCTGACATCACCCCTGACATCATCATCATGATGTCATTGCTGACATCACTGTTTTCATCATGTTGTAGGGTCTTTACCTCACAACAGAAAGACCTTGATGTGACTGTTGTTGTGATTTGGCGATGTATAAATAAAGTTGAATTAAACTGTTATCAGAGTTATGTGTAGGAGGAGCTTGATATCTGTCACAGTGTGACATCACATCCCTGTACGGAGGCTTTCCTGGAGTCAGGTCTCGCTGAGGGCTCGAGTGTCAGACCCTCAGAGGTCGTCATGGTGTGAGTGTGTCCTGCTGCTTGACCAAAATAAGAAGTGATATATGTGTCTGTGATTTTTAGGTCTGCAGCTGCTGGACCTGCTCCCCAGGCTCAGGTACTGGCTTCATTCTCACTTTGCTTACATCAGTTATTAATCAATAATCAATCGTGTTTCCAATCAGTTTCCTGTCTGTGTGTGCAGGGAGACGCAGGACAAGGACCTGAACATCCAGTGTGACGTGTTTGAAGACTCTCTGTCGGAGGACATGGAGGAGATGGAGAGGCTGTACGGAGGGATTGATATGAGCAGCCACCAGCAGGTCTTCACAATGCTCTACACCATGGTAACCACAGTTTAAAGAGTGATGCGACTCAAGCTGGAACGTTTAAACCAATGTTTCCCAACCACTGTGCCGCGGCACAAAGGTGTGCCGTGGAAGATTACCTTATTCCACCCAATTGGTACTCTAAGCCAGCGGTCCCCAACCCCCGGGCCTTGTACCGGTCCGTGAGTCGTTTGGTACCGGGCCGCGAGAGTAGAGGCTCAGGTGTGAAATGTATGGTTTTCAGGGTTTTTATCGGTTTTCAGCGTTATTTTGTTATCGTTAACTCGGTTTTCCTGGGTCTTTTCACATGTGTTATGAATAAATCCTCTTTTTTTTTCGGTACCGGTACTAGTTTTATTTTGTTGTATTTATCCGCGACACCTTAAAGGCCGGTCCGTGAAAATATTGTCGGGCATAAACCAGTCCGTGGCGCAAAAAAGGTTGGGGACCGCTGCTCTAAGCGATTGGCTTGAGTAATGGGCATAACAATTACATTATCTTCCACTAGAGGGGAGTACAACTACCTGCTCTAATTAAATTGGTTGCCGACTGCCAGTAAAACAGAAGAACATGAAGAAGAAATTATAGGTCGCTGCTGTCAGGTCTAATATTTCTCCATCATCCTCTCAGTATCACACTGACACGTTGCTTACCTCTGATACCTGGTCCTCTTTTACTCCTGTTACCTTACAGGACATCAGTGCTCTGCTTGGTCGAATGAAACTGACTTCAAGCCACCTTGATGTACTTCCTCCATCATTTTTCATTAGTGTGTTTGATTTCTATTGGCCTCTGTATTCTGGAAATAATTAATACTTCTCTTTATACTGGCTCAGTTCCCAGCTATTTTAAACAAGCTATTGTTGAACCAATATTAAAGAAACCAAATTTAGATCCATCTCTTCCAAGCAGTTACAGGCCAATATTAAAATTACCATTGGTGTCAAAGATCTTGGAAAAAACAGTTGCAGAACAACTTAACAACTTTTTGGAAAAGAACAATGTTCTGGACATTTTCCAGTCTGGTTTCTGCAAATTGCACTCCACTGAAACCGCTTTGCTTAAAGTGTCTAGTGACATTCTGATGGCAGCAGACTCTGGAGAGTACACTGTTCTGGTTATGTTGGATCTCAGCTCTGCTTTTGATACTGTTGATCACAGCATCATGATAAATAGGCTGAAGGACTTGTTTGGGATTACTGGTGTTGTTTTAAAATGGTTTATGTCGTATCTATCTGAGAGATCCTTTACTGTCCGTGTAAATCATGTGCTGTCAGAAACATCAGTTCTGTCTTCTGGGGTACCTCAAGGATCTGTTTTAGGTCCTATTCTCTTTTTGCTGTATATACTCCCTCTAGGCCACATTATCAGACGTTACAATAATATTTCTTATCATCTCTATGCTGATGACATTCAGTTGTACTGTTCTTTCAAAGCTTCTGAGTTGTATAAATTGTCTTGTTTAAATAATTGTCTGTCAGAAATCAAACAATGGTTAAATGACAATTTCCTTCAGTTAAATGCAGATAAACCAGAAACTTTGATTATTGCACCTGATCACATGCTCTCAGAAATTAGGCAGCATATCAGTTTTTTAGACCCTTCATTTCAGTCGAGTCTCAGAAACTTAGGTGTTATATTTGACAGTTCAATGTCTCTTAAGAAACACTCTAAACAACTTACCCGGAACTGTTTTTATCATCTAAGAAACATTTCTAAACTCAGGCTACTGGTGTCAAAGGCAGAACTTGAGATGATTCTTCATGCTTTTATCTCTTCTCGTTTGGATTATTGTAACGGTCTTTTTACGTGTCTCAGCAAATCAGCTCTGGATCGCCTTCAGTCTGTACAGAATGCAGCGGCAAGACTTTTAACTGGTGCAAACAAGAGGTCACACATTACTCCAGTTTTGGCTTCTCTTCATTGGTTGCCTGTAAATTTTAGGGTTCATTTTAAAATTTTAGTTGTAACTTTTAGAGCTCTGCACGGTGAAGCTCCCCAGTATATCTCTGACCTGCTGAAACCTCGTGCTTCATCCCGAGCACTTAGGTCTTCAAGTCAGAGGCTACTGGTGGTCCCACGTACTAGGTTTAAAACACGTGGGGATCGGGCTTTTCAGGCACTGGCACATAGGCTGTTGAACTCTCTGCCGTTGTCTTTACGCTGTCTAGGCTCTACTGACTCCTTTAAAAAGCAGCTGAAGACATTTTTATACAAACGGGCTTTTAATTAATTTTAACTTGTATGTCTGATCTTATTGTAAAGCACTTTGTGATTTTTATCTGTGAAATGTACTATATAAATAAATTTTACTTACTTACTTACTTATATAATAGTCATGCTGTGAGTGAAACGACGCAGCACGTAATAGCAATAAATAAATATTTGAAAAGAAAAATAGTGAGTCTGACCTGGGTCTTTGAGAAAATTCCGACCCAGACGAAGGCCCTAGCATTAGTAGTGGTCAGAAGAAAGCAAAAAAAGGGTAGATTGGGGACAAACTTGTTAGTCCAATAATCACACAACTGGTATGTTAACTCCAACTTGAATGGTTGCCTTCTTTCGTTCCTCCACACAAGAAAAAACGGACACTCCAAAAAACTCCTACTTCCCCTTCCCGCCTGTGCGTAGCCATGCCCCCCTTCACTGGACACTTGCGCAGTGGGACAGATACATCTAAACAAACTGAACCAATTCTGCTATACCTGGTGCGCGGGGAAAAATTATCAATATTCTTTTTGTGACATTTTTGTTTGGTGGTAGGTTGTGTTATTTTTCTAACGTGAAATATGTACCGTGGCTCCAAAAGATTGGGAAACACTGGTTTAAACTACAGAAGCCAACACTGTCACCTTCAGAGCGATTGGTGCAGCATCTGTGAAAGTGACACTGCTGGTAGTTCTCTTTTCAATGATAGAAATGTAAGGAGACAGACGCTACGTTCAAACTGCAGTCGAAAGCACATCAAATCCGATTTTTTTTTTTTTTTTTTTTTTTTTTTTTTTTTGACCCTATGCGACCCATACCCGACCATGGTATGACAGTGTGAACGGAATAAATCCGATATTTTCAAATCCGATCTGGGTCACTTTCGTATGTGGTACTGAATCCAATACATATCCGATGTTTTAGAAAGCGACTGCTGTTTGAATGGTCACGTCGCATTAAATCCGTCTTGTACGTCACTGACACAAGACAGACGCCAATTATTAGCGCCGGAGATGACATCGCGAACGCTTCCTGGCCATCCAGTGTAGATGTTAATGAAACTGTTGGAAAGACAACGTGAACATTTTATTTGTACTGTATAATCTGCAGATTTTGACAGAAATCTGCAACTATTCTTTGAAGCACTGCTCCTCTCTAAAACAGCAATAAGGATAATTATTAGGTTATCTACATTATTATGTAAATAACAAAATAACTTAAAGCAAAAATTGGGAAACGTAAAGTCCGAAGTCTTTATATTAAGGGCCATCAGTCAAACAATATTATTTGCTCTGGGTCTAAACAGAGCGCGTTGTGTGTGACGTCTTCTTTTGCGCATGCGGGCCGCTTCGAGGGTTCACACTAGGGCGTGTTTGCTGTCGCATTTTATTTGTAGTGTGAACAAGCAGACAAAAAAAATCGGATTTGGTCAAAAATTTGGAATTGAGCATTAACACCTGCAATGTGAACGTAGCCAAAATAACCTGTCCTGACCCTCTCTGCGTTCAGGTGTCCAGCCATCCATCCTCCGTGCAGCTGCTGTCCATCCTTCAGGCCTTGTTGCTGGTGGGTCCAGACAGAGCTGAGGTCTGGTGTGCTCTGGAGCTGCTGATGGATCGAGCCACCCTGCTGGCTCAGGATGGTAAGTATGGGGGCGCATCCAACAACAGATCACTGGGTCCAGCTCTGATTCCGCCTCTTTGTAGAAGTGTCCTCTCTATATAAACGATGACCCCTGTAAAGAGTCCCTTAAGGTTCAGATGCAGGCCCTGTTTTATGTCAGTTTGTATAAATGACAGCAGGCAGAGTATGATCAAAGCTGAGGGCATTTCACAGGATCAGGCGAAGGTGAATTCACCGGCTCTGTTTTTCTTGATCGCAGCTGAGGTAGACTCTGCAGATCACCTGCTGGAGAAGCTCCTCCCCCGAAAGACTTACTCACCCAATCTTGCCATCGACAGGGCGGTCCAGACTAGACTACCAGACAGTCCTCCCAGCCAATCAGAGGCACTCACCAAAGATGCTCCAACAGCCCCCACTGCAGCAGCACTGCCTCCGGCTCTTCCCACTTCCTATGCCCCCCCTCTACCTCCTCCCTTACCCGGTGCTATGACTCTTCCCCTTCCACCCCCTCCACTGCCGCCCACACCCTTGCCTGGTGCTATGGCTCCTCTCCCTCCACCCCCTCCACCCCCACCCTTACCTGGTGCTATGGCTCCTCCCCCTCCACCCCCACCCTTACCTGGTGCTGGACCTCCACTCCCCCCCTCTCCTCCAGGTGACATCAGAGCTGAGACAGTTCAAAGTCTGGGCAGGTTATATAGCAGCTCTGCTCCTAATTCAAGCCACACCCCCTGCCCAACACTGCGGATGAAGAAGCTGAACTGGCAGAAACTTCCATCCAGACTGGTGTCAGGTGAGGCCTGGTGTTGGCCCAGGTCAGGTGCAGGATTCATCCAAGCTGACGTCACTCTGTCCACAGGCCACGAGTCTCTGTGGACGTCGACATCTTTGGACTCCATGGAGCCAGATTACTGCAGCATTGAGCAGCTCTTCAGTCTCCCTCCGACTGAGACCAAGACCAGAACCAAGTCAAAGACGGAGCCCAAAGAGGTGCCGTAGCTTTCTCTGTCTTCACCTTACAGGTGTGGCGTTACAGGTTTTACCTTTTTCACATCCACATGTTCAATTCTGTCCACAGGTGTCCTTCATCGACGCCAAGAAGAGCCTTAACCTCCACATCTTCCTCAAGCACTTCAAATGGTGACTGTTCTTTTTCTGAGTCTTGCAGCCAATTAAAAACATCTGTGCTGTGACATCACCACCCCTGTATCACCTGACCTGTCTCACCTGCAGTTCCCACGAGGACTTTGTGGATCTCATCCGAAGAGGAGACCAATCAAAGTTTGATGTCGAGGCCCTGAAACAGTTCATTAAACTCCTCCCAGAGAAACATGAGGTCAGAGCAGAGGTCACCTGCGCTTCACCTGTTCTCCACCTGTCTCTCACCTGCCCCTCACCTGTGCTTCAGTTGTCTTTCACCTGTACTTGACCTGTATCTCATCTTTCCCTCCTCAGGTAGGGAACCTGAAGTCTCATCTGGCAGAGCGGGACAAGTTGGCATCAGCAGATCAGTTTTACCTGCAGCTCATTGATCTGCCCAGGTGTGAGGACAGCGCCAGCTGCAGCACACATCAAGCACAGATAAATAAGCACAGCTCACCACAGGTCCACTCACTCGCAGTGTGTGTGTGTGTGTGTGTGTGTGTGTGTGTGTGTGTGTTGCAGTTACTCTCTGAGGATTGAGTGTATGGTGTGTGTGTGTGTGTGTGTGTGTGTGTGTGTGTGTGTGTGTGTGTGTGTGTGTGTGTGTGTGTGTGTTGCAGTTACTCTCTGAGGATTGAGTGTATGTTGCTGTGTGAGGAGAGCAGCTGTGTGTTGGAGACTATGAGAGTGTGTATACACATGACAAACACACAGCAGCTACACAACAAACACACTGGCTGCACACGCACGTTTGGCTGCTGTGGTGGTGTTCTTGTTTCTGTTTGTGTGTGTTGTTTTGTGTGCAGGTGTGAAGGAGAGCGCTCGGCTGCCAGTCTTCTGTAAACTAATCCTGAGTGTCGGAAACTTTCTCAACTATGTGAGAATCTTTTTTTCTTTTACTCCTTGTAATCTGATTACTTTGTGTGGCATGCTCAGTGACGGTCCTAAAGCAGTTCTCTTCCCGAAGACTCAAACCACACAAACAAACTCAAACACAAACTCTGACCAGTGTTGGGGTCGTTACTCAGAAAAAGTAATCTATTACACATCACTTGTTGCTTTGCAGTCTGCCATATGCCCGTCCAACCTGAAGCAGCGTTACATGATCATCAGTGACCAGTGTAGACCTGAGACTACATTTACACGTGCAGCGCTGTGAAGCACATTTGTTTCCACTGCTGCACCGCACAGTAATAGTTTCCCGCTGCGCCAAGTACAGTGCAGCACGTCAGTGAGGAGTACTCGGCATGTGCGCTGTGTCACACGACCAATAGAATCGAAGACTACCACTGCACTAAATTCCATCACACGATGAAGGAAAACATTCGTATCAGTGCGTATCAGAGTTCTGTGAACTTTTTCACACAGGTTTATGTGCATGTATGGGGACCTCCAGAGCCTCTTAACAGCTCTGGGGACGACACACTCTTCACTAGTCTGGATAGTTGAAAGCTTTCATCTATATGAATGAGCGATTTTTTTTTTTTTTTTTTTTTTTTTTTTTTTTAATTAAAAATTTGAACACAATTCAACACAAACTCTTGTGAAGGACACAAAGTCAGAGAGATATAGGTTTAATACAGACTCGTAGAGTGGTAACAAAAAAAAGACTTCCAAGCAGAGCGCATCGGCCAGCACAACACAGAGTTTGGGTCCTTTACGCTAAGCGAGACAGGTGGAGAACAAGCTAGCGGTCAGTGTGCCGCATCCTATGTGAAAGGGCCTTAAGTTCTTGGCTAGCTTAGCATTAACATGCTGTCTGTGCAGATGTTAGCAGTATAATGCAGCTGTTTATGTCCTGGATGCTGGTTCCACTGCACCATGATGCTTGTCCTTTCGTGCAAGAAAAATAAGTCATGTCCGTGTCTCTGCTGTGGAGTGGGCTGCTAGCAACTGCTGGACTTCACATCAGCTAACTTGAGCCTCTGATGAAGTTTTTATGAAGTTATCTAAGCAGTAATATCACAGCTGTGAGGTTGATTGCACTAACAGTTCATCCGAGGAGTGTTTTGTTTGTTTTTTTTGTTTTTGTTTGTTTGCACATTCAGGCAGGTGTGACTCAGCACCAACTATTAGCTCAGCACAAATCTACCAACAGAGACTGTCTACCAAGACAGTTCATTTAGTTGCCAAATCATAAATCAGTCTGTTATTTAGCTGAAATAAAATCTAAAGGCTGGTAGTCTGATTTTGTCATGTGATGTATGGTCCATCAGGGAACTCGCACAGGGAATGCTGAAGGCTTTAAGATCAGCACTCTGCTCAAACTGACCGAAACCAAAGCCAACAAGTCGAGAGTCACGCTGCTGCACCACATCCTGCGGGTAATGCTGGGAATACTACGAATACTGGGGAATACTGCAGTATTCTCATAATATTTCAGTTGCTGCTGTTTGTGACCCTTAGGAGGCTGAAGAGAATCACCCCGACCTGCTCAACCTGCCCGATGAACTGGAGATCTGTGCAAAGGCTGCTGGGTAAACACATATAAGAGTTCAGTCACGTACAGACTGCTGGGCGGAGTCTGTGACGTGGTAGCTCAGGTGTTTCGCGTGCAGCGGTGTTAAATGTTGCCCTCTGACTCCACCTGCAGGCTCAGCTTGGACTCTATTCAGTCTGAAACAAACACTCTAAACAAACAGCTGAAAAACTCAGAGAGGAGCGTTTCCTCCTCATCTGACATGAAGGAGCAGTACCTGTCCACCGTACAGGTGAGTCACTCGGGATGAGGCTGTCACCTTTACGGGCAGATAAATCCAGTCTGTGCACTAACTGACACCGTTTTAGTGGGACAGACCTGCTCTTCCAGGTGAACTTACCTGTTGTTCTTATGTGGTGTTACCAGGAGAGCCTGCAGGCTGTTGAGCAGCTGCAACTCCTGCTGTCATCTGTGGAGGAGCAGAGGAAGCACCTGTCCGCCTACCTCTGTGAGGACAGCAGCAGCTTCTCTCTCGAAGAGCTCTTCAGCACCATCAAGACATTCAGAGACCTCTTCCTTTGAACCCTCAAGGTCAGCGGCCAATCGCAGTGCGGCTCAGTCTGCAGGACTCATACCCTGCCGCACGTTTGCATGTGTCATTTAAACTGTGTCTCAGCCAGCCAATCGGCTCTGACTTCAACCGTGACAAAGTGTGGTAGCTGCCACACATTAGTCCTGTTTCCCTGTAAATGTTAAGCTCCGCCCTCTCTGGGGGGCCGGTTAGCCTGTTGAAGTTTGAACTGTGTGTTCCTTTTATTCTTCCATCAGGAGAACGAAGGTCACAGGGAGCAGGAGAAGAGGTTGGACGAAGGGAGGAAACTGAGAGAAGAAGCCCCCACCAGAAAGATCAGTAAGTCAGACACCATCATTTCACCTTAAATCCTCCCTCCTTAAGGTGTCCCTCACCTGTCTCTCCAGGTGTGGCAGGTGAAGGACAGGTCAAGTACAAGTGGAGGGCAAGTGGAGAACAGGTGAGACATGTGAAGGGCCGGTGACTGACAGGTCGAGAATCAATAGCTGACATCAGCAACATTTCTCTGCAACAGTTTATCAGCAGCTGAATATTTAAAGGAAATGATGTGACAGCATCAGGACGAGAAGGAAGTTTGTAAAGATTAAATGCTGCTGTACCTATGAGGCTGTCAGGTGACGCAGTGACAGCTTTCACCTGTTGTTTGTGACATGTGCGCTAAGCTCACAGGGGAACGTGTTTCTGTGCTGCAGTTAGGACGGACATGGCCAATTGGGACGAAGGATGCATCGTCGACAACCTGCTGGCCGAGATCAGGAAGGGCTGCAGGCTGAGGAAGACAAGGCCACGGGCAGAGCCGGACGGTGGGGTCGAAGGTGAGAGCCCGGCAGGACTTCTGCAGACTTTCTTGTCACCACTGCTCGTTTGACCCAAGTACTCCTTTTCAGGTCACCCCGGGGTCACGCAGATGTCAGCGGCCCAAGACAAGCCAGATTTGCCCGAGAAGCCTCGGGAGGAGGTCCGGACTCCCACACATCCACCTGCTGGAACCAGACCAGAACCAGAGCCAGACAGAGCTGCCTCAGAGCTCCAGGCCCTCGGTGAACCCCCTGCAGCTGAGGTCCAGGGTCCGGAGTCTGAAGTGGACACCGGACCGGCGCAGCAGGAAGTCCAGCACGCAGCTAGTCAGCAGGATGTGACCCAGGTCAACAGGAGCAAAGATCCTAACCCGGAAGATTCTGCTCCCCAGAACGCATCGAACACCTTAGACACCAGCCCGGCAGGTAGAGTGAGGCGCTGTGCTCTCTGCTTCAGGCTTTGAGCACGCTCAGTGCTGCTGTTTGTTTCTGAAACATGGAAATTTTAATGCTTCCTGTCCCACAGCCCACCCACACAGATCAAGGCTACATCCACACGTACACGGGTATTTTTGAAAACGGAGATTTTCCGTTTTCGTTTTAAAAAAATAATCCCGTCCACACGTAAAGGCAGAAATGAAGGAAAACGCTGCTAGGAACATGCCAAAGCAACAGGTAGCGATATATTCCTAACCGTGCAGAAATGTTGGCCAATCAGAAGTCTAGAAGCCTCGGTGGGAAAAAGTAAACAAAGCTGGGGCATAGAAGCAGAACTGAGTCGTATGTGTGGAGTGACAGTAACTGTGTGTGTATATGTAAGCATGTAAACACTGCAGAGACTACAATTAACAGTAACAGTATTGTAGAAATTCATGTCACCGAAACAATAACGTGGCGCACACTGTGACGTCAAAAAATGCGCACACCTTTGACGCTGCGTTTTCTCTGTTTTTCTTGTCCACACGTAAATGCAAAAACGGAGTTTTCAAAAATATCCACCCTGGCCGGAGTTTTTAAAAATCTTTGTTTTCAGTGACCAAAAACGCCGTTTACGTGTGGACGAAAGGTGCAAACGCATAGAAAAATCTGCGTTTTCAAAAATACCTGTGTGCGTGTGGACGTAGCCCAAGTTGTGTTCAGTGTTTGCAGCAGAGTGACGGAGACTCGGCCGCAGATTGCAGTTGAGTGGAGTCGAGATTGCCATACCATGGTGATGTAGCCGGGTCAGTGTGGCTGTTGTGATGTAGCTCTGAGTCTATGAGGTCATTTCCTGTTCCTGAACATTAGTGTTTCCTGTGACATGGTGAGCTGAGGCTCAGGCTGTAAGGTCGCATCAAGACGATGATAGAACATCCTTTAGTGTTTATGATGAAATAAGCTTTATATCTAGAAACCGACCAATTTTATCCTCTCTTTGATCTCCAGAAGGCAGTGGTCACACAGGAAGAAAGCGTTTGAAGAAAAAGAAAAAATGCATCCTTCAGTGAGGTGAGCTCACCTGCAGCTGTGCATAAATCCACGTCAGCGGCGATTCACTGCTGTCCTTCACTCTAAAGCATTTCATTGGTCGAAATGTTTTTATGTTGTGGGATTTAAGGTCTTTTTTAAATATCATTTATTATTTTATTCTTCTTCTATGGTTCCAGGTACATGGGTCAGGACTTGTTTCTGTGGCGACAGGACTGGACCTGCAGGAGAACAAAGTGTTTAAAAGGGAAACACAATCATAAAGAGCAAGGATTCTGGGCGGAGCTTCCTGTGACTGACTGATCTAACCCTCGCTCACCTCTCAGTGGCGCCGAAGTGACTGCATCAGTTTGTGATGTCAGCAAGGTTTCTGTGTGCACTTCCTGTCAGGTCGAGGCGCTGCTGGTCTCTGAGCTCAGAAAGCACAGCATATAAACTCTTTCCAGGTTAATGCCACCTGCCTGCTCATCTGGTTTCTTGCAAAAGACCTTTTAGATTAAAAGCCTCGCATTGTTCCCGTGCAGGTGTTCAGGTTTTAGACTTTCAAATTCAAATTCAAATTTTATTTGTCACGTACACAGTCATACACAGTACGATATGTAGTGAAATGCTTGGACAACTGCTCGTGACCTAAAGAAAACAAAAAAGGAAAAGGCTATGAATAAGATAGGAAATAAATATGAAAAATTAAAAAGGGTAAATTTAACTAGGAAGGAATAAAATATAAATTAAGGTTAAAAATGAAATAACTGTACAACACAAATTAGAATGAAGGGTAAATTTAACTGGGAAAGAATAAGATAAAATATATAAATTAAAGTTGAAAATAAAATAACTGTACAACAAAATACACAATATAGAACTATATAAGAATGTATGAAGAAATATAAATAAATATATATACAATAACAGCAGCTGTACAAGTATTAACCGGAAATGAAGAATATAATGTCCAGTGTTGTGCAATCCACATTATGTCTTGTGCAGTGCAAATATGCTTAAAGTGATTTAAGTGATGAAGTGAAAACAATGTCCAGAATGTCCAGTGTGTGTGTAAGAACTATATGTGTGGGTCAGTACTGTGTGGTGGTGTGATTGAGAGACCGTATCGCCTGCGGGAAGAAGCTCCTCCTCAGTCTCTCTGTGTTGGTCTTCAGGGAGCGGAATCGCTTTCCTGACCTCAACAGAGAGAACAGTCTGTTGTTGGGATGGCTGAGGTCCTTCACGATCTTCCTGGCCTTGGTCCAGCACCGCCTGCTGTAGATTGAGTGCAGGTCAGGGAGCTCGGAGCGGATGGTGCGCTCAGCTGACCGCACAACCCTCTGTAGAGCTCGTCTGTCCTGCATGGTGCTGTTCCCGAACCAGGTTAAGATGTTTCCCGCCAGGATGCTCTCTATGGTGCACGAGTAAAAGTTCCTGAGCACCTTGGAGGGCAGTTGGAAGTCTCTCAAGCGTCTGAGGTGGTAGAGACGCTGACGGGCCTTTTTCACCACGGTGTTGATGTGACAGGACCATGACAGGTCCTGCGTGATGTGAACTCCGAGGTATTTGAAGCTGTCCACTCTCTCCACTGGGCACTCGTTGATGACGGGGGTCTGGTAGTTCCTCCCCTGCTTAGTGCTGAAGTCCACTATAAGCTCCTTTGTCTTACTGACGTTTAGAAGGAGGTTGTTCCTCTGGCACCAGTTCTCCAGATTCCTAATCTCCTTCAGGTAGGCCGTCTTGTTGTTATCAGAGATCAGGCCCACCACGACGGTGTCGTCAGCAAACTTGATGATGGTGGTGGAGCTGGTAGTGGCCACACAGTCATATGTGTACAAAGAGTACAGCAGGGGGCTCAGAACACACCCCTGGGGGGCTCCAGTGCTGAGAGTGGTGGAGGCTGAGACATGTCCGCCCATCCTTACTGCCTGTGGTCTGCCAGTTAGGAAGTTGGAGATCCACTGACACATAGATGAGCTGAGTCCCAGATGCTCCAGCTTGGTGGTGAGTGTGGAGGGAATTATGGTGTTAAATGCAGAGCTGTAGTCTATGAAGAGCATTTTAACATAATTCCCCCTTCTAGTGTCCAAGTGAGTGAGTGATGTGTGGAGGAGATGAGAGATGGCATCGTCTGTGGAACGATTTGGACGGTAAGCGAACTGTAGTGGGTCCAGTGTGTCTGGTAGTGAAGAAATGATGAATCTCTGACCAGGCGTTCAAAGCACTTCATCACTACTGAGGTGAGGGCTACAGGGCGATAGTCATTGAGAGAAGCAGGGTGGGGTTTCTTCGGGACAGGAACAATGATGGACTCTTTGAAGCATGTGGGGATCACTGACTGAGATAAAGAGATGTTGAATATCTCAGTGAACACAGGAGCTAGCTCAGGGCTGCCCAATCCCAGTCCTCGAGAGCTACTATCCTGCAGCTTTTAGATGCATCCCTATTCCAACACAGCTGAATCAAATGGTTTGATTACCTCTTCAGCATGCCATCCTGTTTGGCAAAGGCCTGATAACAAGCCATTCATTTGATTCAGGTGTGTGGGAACAAGGATGCATCTAAAAGCTGCAGGACGGTAGCTCTTGAGGACCGGGATTGGGCACCCCTGAGCTAGCTGGTATGCGCAGTCTCTTAGGATACGACCTGGGATGCCGTCTGGTCCTGCTGCTTTCCTGGTGTTCACTCTTTTGAAGGCTCTCCTTACTTCATGCTCGGAGATGACGAGCACATTTCCGGTGCTGGCAGTATCTTCCTGTCTGCAGCCGTTAGCGCCGCTAACACTAGCATTGTTGGAGTCCTTAGCTGCAGCCTCGAAGCGAGCATAGAAAGTGTTCAGCTCGTCTGCCAAAGTCACGGCCGCGTTCGTCATACCGGTTGTTGGTGCTTTATAGTCCGTTATTGTCCTTAGTCCCCGCCACAGGCTCCTAGAGTCACTCTGTTGGAGTTGTGACTCTAGTTTCCTCCCGTAGCGCTACTTCGCCTCTTTCACCGCCCTCCGCACGTTATATGACGGGGCTTTGTACGGGTCCATGTCCCCCGTCGTGAGTCCCGTGTTGTAGGCAGCGGTGCGGGATCTCAGAGCGTCGCGGATGGTTTTATCCACCCACGGCTTCTGGTTGGGAAACGTTGTGATAGTCTTTGTCTCCACGGTATCATCCGCTAGTTTCCTGATGAATCCCACAACCGCTTCCGTAAACACGTTGACATCATCATCGGAGCTGTTTCTGAACATGCCCCAGTCTGCGTCATCGAGTGCGTCCTGTAACGCGGCCACCAATTGATCCGTCCAGCGCGCGACCTTCCTCTGAACTGGAACTTCCTGTTTCAGCCTTTGTTTGTATTTTGGCATGAGGAAGATGGCGGCGTGATCAGATTTGCCAAACGGAGGGCGGGGTTGTGCCTTGTAGCCGTCCTTGACCGTAGTGTAGCAGTGGTCCAGTGTCCTTTCACCTCTGGTGGGGCAGGTGATGTGTTGATAAAAGTTCAGCGCTGCGCGTTTGAGGTTGGCGCTATTAAAGTCCCCCGTCACAATAAGCGCAGCGTCCCGGTGTTGTGTCTGGTGCTGTGTGAGTGCCTCATGCAGCTCGCATAAGGCGGTGACCGTGTCCGCTTGTGGTGGAATATAAACGGCACTTATAATGACCGATGTAAATTCCCAAGGTAGATAAAAAGGACGACACATGATGGACAGTAGTTCCAGATTTGGTGTGCAGGAGCGTGTGAGAGGAACAACGTTCGCACTGTTGCACCAGTTGTTGTTCACCATTAAACACACGCCGCCTCCCCTTGACTCCCCCGAGTCCCGTGTCCTGTCCATGCGGTGAACCGAGAAGAACTCGGCCGGCTGGATGGCGTGGTCCGGCACCGCTGGGTTCAGCCATGTCTCGGTGAAGCAGAGGAGACTTTTCTGTTCTTATTGTTGATTAAAGTTCGCTGAGACTTTTACTGTTAGAATAAATGTTGTTCTAGCTCTTTGATGAGTCCTGTTTTTTGTTTGTTTGTTTGTTTTTCTGTCCCGTTCGGTACTTTAGCAATCAGAATTGTCTGAGGGCCAGGAAAGATGCCCAATGGGTTTATTTCTTCAAGTGGGGAAAATGTGTCAATGTGATATTGGTCCACTTGATTGATCTTTATCATTATTATTATTATTTATTTATTTATTTTAAGTTATTAAAAATTGGACAGACAATTAGACAGAAAAGGGGGAAAGAAAAACAGAGGGAATCGGGGGACAGTAAGAGAAGACACTGAGAAAATCCATTGGGTCACCTGTTAACAGAAGAAAAAAGAAAACAAACAACAAGAGAACAACACAAAACAGAGGTCAAAGCAACAACCTATCTACGTGTAAGTAACAGTAAATACTAAATATTGAATGTTGAGCAGCACGCAAGATCAACAGCGCATGATATGCTTTAAGGTAGCAGCCAAGGAAGATAGAGTTTGTGTCTGTGAGCACCCATGTGTACAACCCCCAGACCCAGGAGATGTTACCCTTTTCCCTGGGGTTGACGCAAGCAGCCTGCAGCCAAGTGTCCTGATGGTGTACAGAGAACAGGGGTTGTGAAGACCCCATACCTCACTCCGCTTGCTCATATCTCGTGTTGCTGCGTGCTCTAAGCGAGCAGCTCCTGTGCTCACCTGACGGTCACCTGCACCAAGGAGCTGCTGTGATTGACGGAGCAGCAGCTCTACGAGAACCAACACGTTGTTGGACTTTCAGTTCCAGGTTTTGAGCCACAAAGTACTCATTGCCATATGCAGTAATCTGATTGGTCAAATCTGAGCCTGTTTAGAAAAAATAACTCCCAGATGCATCCACCCATGATGGATGTTTCTTTTTCAATCACTATGTGCTAAAAGACCTCCCTGCACTGAATCATACTTGTTATCAATCTCTGTCTCTCTTTCACAGCATGTCTTTTATACTGTCTTCCTTCTCTCACCCTAACCAGTCGCGGCAGATGGCCGCCCTCTCACTGAGCCTGGTTCTGCTGGAGGTTTCTTCCTGTTAAAAGGGAGTTTTTCCCTCCCACTGTCGCTAAAGTGCTTGCTCATAGGGGGTCATATGACTGCTGGGTTATTGTAAGGTCTACCTTCCAGTATAAAGCGCCTTGAGCTTGTATAAATAAAACTGAATCAGTGTACACCCCCCCCCCCCCCCCAACATACACAGCGCAGGTAAGCAGCTGAGTCACACGTGAGGTAGACTCTTCATCTGCAGCTCACAGACGGTCACACGCAGAGCCATGAACCGGAGACGTGCACGTGCTTATTCACACGTTTACTTTTTTTTTATACAATAGATGTCGTCATCATCCTCATCCCCGTGTCAGCGTTGCGGTGACGTCACGCAAAATCGGCGCTTCCCGTACTGAAGTGACGGCGCTCCAAATCATGTGACCTCTGCCCGGCGCAAGCTGAGCTGATCGATCAGAAGAATCTGTGCTGATTACCGATGAGCGGGTCTTCCGAAAACCCTCATACTGCCGAGCTCGCAACCGGAAACCGACCCGCCCTCACAATAAGAGTAGGCCGAGGGCAGCCGTTCCGTCACGGTCACACCTGCAGTCAGGTGTGCTGTGACGAAGTTACTCGCGTGGTCACACTTTTTACTCGTACATGAGTTATCCTCCATCATCGCTCCTCAGCAGACCAACGCTGAGGGGGCCGTGCTTTTCCGCGCTCAAGTCTTACAGTATGTAAAACGGACTCTGAGCTGCTCTCCGGTTTAAGTCTTGCTGGATCATGCAGGCCACTTACACAGCCATTCGACTCAGTCGTGTGAGGTGTGCACCGCTGGATTGGCTCAGCACACACCATCCCTATCGGTACAATCTGCAGAATCCTGCCTACCACGTGACTTTAGCCAGCAGGTGAACCACTGTTTCATTTTAATCAATGGCTAGTTTTGTGTGAACAAAAACAACATGAAAATTCAGTCTGACTCACCGAAATTACAACATAGTGCCTCTGAGTCTAACTACTGACCACTGCCAAGCCAAATGTATGATAACAGAGCTCCACAGCGCCCTCTGCTGTGGCAGTACCAGGTAATTTGACAGCCAGCCCCGGTGTGCCTGCCTCAGACTCGGTCGGTGCTGCAGTGGACTGTAATATTCTATTTTTTCTAATAAAACCTGTTCGAACCTCACTGGGCATGTTATCAGGTGCGGGCTTTTATTGTGAAGGTCTCGGCAGCTCTTCCGGTGCGGTGGTCGCTGTCGCGGTGCGTGTTGACGCAGCGGGTGCGTCAGGAGGAGATGTTGTAGAGCATCATCGGAGCCGAGCCGCCCCAGTCCGTGTGAGTCCGGATAACGGGACCCGCTCATGCTCTTCCCGCCCCGCAGCACGCCAGCCCCAGATCCAAGAAGCGAAGAGCAGCGGGGAAGAGCCCGGAGGTAAGAGAGGGGGAGGGCAGGGCGTGGAGGAGGAGAGCCTGTCTGTCATCTGTCTGTAACTCCCCCACCCTTCACACACACACATCCGTCGGTCTGTCGGAACCGGACAGGAGGAGCAGCTCCGGGCAGCAGCCGCCGAGAGGCGCTGAGGCTTGGAGAGCTGCTGCTGAAGAGCCGCTCCTCTCCTCCAGCATCAGCTCAGTGTCTGTGGTTGTCTGTGTGTATGTGCATCTGAGTGTGTGTTGTGCACACTTGTCCACATCATGAGCAGTTTTCTTCACTGGTTCTATGCCGTGATGAAAAACAGGAAGATCCCCCCTCCCTTCTCCAGACTTTTTACCTATGGAGTGAGCTGTCCAATCACCTCTGACCTCCTGAGAAGGGCAGAGCTTCACAGAGTGAGCTCCAGAGTGGATGTGAAGTCTCAGTGACTGATGGAGGAGCTGATCTACTCCATGTGTGCCCGTGTGTCAGCCTCTGATTGGACAGAGCGTCTGTGGCACTGCTGTCTGTGCTGCAGAGGAGCTTCATCTATCCTTCAGCTGTGTCTGCAAGAGCTCCTGCATACAAAACCCAGTGCTCAAACTCCAAACTCTCACTTCATCTGTTCGTGTGGTTCACACAAAAGTATTGACAGTACTGATGATACTGCAGTATATGTGCAGAAAAACACTAAAGCAGTGAAGTTTTAATGTCAGTGACTCTCACCTGTGCGAGTGTGTGTGTGAGATCATGTGGTCATTTGACAGTTGGGTATTTCGTGTTAGAAATCGGAAATATCTTTAATCCGTTCCCAGGAAACAGAATCATCTCTGAGCCGTTATTTCAAATTAGAAGTTTTATAAAGCGCTCGTGTTTTATTTTCTGCTGGTCAGTGATTTAGTTCAACTTTTAACTCTAAAGATGAAATGAACAGTTGATTTGCTCATTCTGTGTTTTTAATAAATATCGCATATTTGCCTGCATGACCCCATTTCTGTGCCGAACCTCTGTAATCAGAGCACTGTGAATAAAAATGTCTGTAGGAGTTCATTCAGTGCTTAATTGAAAGTTGAAGGTGTTTGAACCTCAGACTCAGGCTGGTGTGGACAACCTGCAGGTCCTTTTGGACCTGACTACACACCTGCAGGTGCCTCAGCTGTCAGGATTCAAACACACACAAATCAGTAAGAGCAGGATCGTCTGAAATTACTCATTTTGTCTGATTAAATATTTAAAATCTGTCACGATGGAACAACAGGCCTGCACAAACCCACCTGTATCACCTGTAGGGATGGGACCGGTATCGGTTCTGACATAAACGGTAGTAACCAGACCGAAAAGCAGCGCACATTTCGGTGCTTTTTTTTCCTGAGCTGTGATACACTTTAGATTCTAGCCAATCATTTTACGTTTCCGAGGACAGTAGGCGGGGCCAGGTACGTACGTTCTTTTAGAGCAGAGCTACAGATTAAAAATAACCAAGGCAAAGCGGTCAAAAGTCTGGCTGTACTTCACAGCAAAATATGCAAACTCAGCAGCCTGCAACAAGTGCTTTAAGCTGATACTGTCAGAGGTAACACCTCAAATCTGATGAAACACCTGGCGACGCATAGCGTTTTTTTAAAAAGCCGAGAAATGCGCCGTATTTGATAGCTTGCTGTGAGACCTCACACCGAGCACATCTACTGCGGGTGGGTTGCCTGTTATCAGACCCGGAGTTAGCAACATCCCCCAAAAACACGAAGAGGAGAGTCCTGGCCCCTAGCCCTGCCAGTGTAGCAGAAATGATGACGGATGATGATGGCAGCAGCAGCCGTTCTTCCCTGCGTGAGTAGCTTAATGTTGTTCGTGTGTAATTTACGCTGAGTAGGCTAACAGCGTTATCAAATTAATGCATGTAAGGTGAACTGGCAAACATCATCATAGCTACATGCGGCTGTCTTCTTGTTTGATGGCAGATACTCCCTTCACCCTGGCCAAAAAGGCTAAAATGACCAAAGAAAAAGTGGAAAACCGTTAAACATGAGAGGTCTTTGGACAAAGTTTGTGTTTTTTCCATTGATTAAGCACTGCTTCCAGCCAAGAGTGATGCCATAAAAAAGGCTAACATTGTTATCTTTTTACAAAAAAACAGCTGAACATGAGAGGTTTTTGGACCAATTTTGTGTTCTCCATTCTTTAAGCACCGGTTCGAGCACAGTGTAAGCACCGGCACCATTTCAAAAGTACCAGTTTGGCACCGGTATCGGATAAAACCTAAACGATACCATCCCTAATCACCTGCCTCTGTCTTCATTTCCCAGGATGCTCTGGGGTTTCTCAGCAGGCCTGTGAAGATGAGTGTGACATCATGGTTCCTGGTAAGCAGTTCGGGGACTCGACACCGCCTCCCCCGAGAGATGATTTTTGTGGGCCGAGAGGACTGCGAGCTGATGCTTCAGGTGAGGCTGACCTGTGCAGGTGTTCGGGTTAGTAGAAATTGCCTCCCTCTAGGTTGGTCTGAAAAAGGAAGTTGTAATGGTGTCTTGTTTGAGTCGCAGTGAAAGTAAGCAAAAAGAGTTGTATGTGTGTGTGTCTCAGTCTCGCAGTGTGGACAAACAACACGCTGTCATCAACTACAACCCGACCACTGATGAACACCTGGTGAAGGACCTGGGCAGCCTCAATGGGGTGAGCCATACACAACATATCAGTACATTATCATAGGTATCCACCAATCAGCAGCAAACACAGGTGGGGGGTGGTGATGCCTAAAGTCACAGGTTACAGTACAAAGATTTTTTTTTTTATTAACTTAAAAAAAATTAATTCCACTTTCATTTAAACAGGCAAGAACTGTAAAATCAAAAAAGAGTGAAAACCTTCAGAGTGGACTTCAACATCATAATCAGAAAGTTTCACCTGGACGTTTGTTTGTTTGTTTGTTTGTTTGTTTCCTGCAGACATTTGTAAACGACCTTCGGATTCCTGATCAGACCTACATCACCCTCAAACTGTCCGACGTCATCCGCTTCGGATACGATATCCTTCAGACGCACACACGCACTGTTTGTGTGCGTGTCTGTGTGCGTGTGTGTGTTTCTGTGCGTGTGTGTGTGTGTGTGTGTGTGTGTGTGTGTGTGTGTGTGTGTGTGTGTGTGTGTGTGTGTGATAATTTTAATATTTTTCTGAGCTGTTGTTCACATTCTCACGTCTACGTTCTGGAGAAAAGTCAACACAAAGTCCCAGAGGAGGCCCTAAAGGTTGGTGTTTGTGGGTGTGTGTTTTCTATTGTACAAATTACTGCATAGAGGGTGTTATTTAATTTCCTTGTTTAACTGCATTTAGTTTGCATTTCCAAAACTACTCAGAGCGTCATGAATTTCTCATGACTACACACAGCATGTACAGTACTGTGAGTAAATGCAGTACCGTGAGTACATGCAATTTGCAGTACCTTGAGTACGTTTGCCTCGTTCTTCTGTTTCAGCATGAGAAGTACAGCAGTCAGCTGCAGATGAGCCTAAAGCCTTCAGAGGGGAAGAAGAGCGACGTGGACGAGCGGGCGAGAGGCGAGAAAGCGCAGAGTACCAAGAGCCTCACACAGGGTAACAATAATACAGCAACAGTACTGGCAGTAAATATACTGTGTATCAAATGTACTCCTAACAATAGGGCTTTGGAGTTGACGTCACGCCGCAATGCATTATGGGAGCGCAGCGCCATTTTCGGGGTCTACGAATCAAACCAAACACACTGTGTTGGAACGACGACTACAAGAAAGATGCTTAAAAGCAGCTCAAAAGAGAATGAACTGTATAGAGACCGATTTCATTCAGAGGCGAAGCAGCGGTACTTGCAGAAAATAGCGTGCATTGGAAATGTGGACCAGTATGAAATAGGGCCGTGGAGTAGAAACCCTGAAGACCAACCACTACTGACGTAGCCTGACATATTTTCGTACCTTATCTGTGGAATCAGCGCGTACAAGTCGTCATTCAAGCAAAGGTAAGTCAGCTCGAGTACTGCGAGTGAAATGCGTTTGATTTCCTTGCAAAGATTCAGATTAGTGCAGCATAAATTCATTCATGAGGGGAAATTACAGTGAGAACATGTGGAGGCTGTTAGGTGGATAACATAGCGAGTTCAGTGCATTGATGAGACATTCTCCTGAAGGATTGTTATTCTTTATGGTTAAAGAAATTGCACTAATTTATTCATATTTATTATAAATAATCCTAATTAAACATCTTGCTTCCATGTTTGTATCTTGTGTCACTAAAAATACAATTTATTTTAATTTTATATATTGATCAATGACCTGCAGAATCTCCTTATCATATTAAGGGATTCATAATTGTCACTTTATGCTTTTTCCATCTCTAAAGTGATGACATCCTTGCATTACCGGTACATACTTTAGGTTCATTTTCTGCAGGCAGATTTACACTATAACATGCAGCGTTCTATAGATGGACACATAAAGAAATGAAAAATTACATCTATGTGCTAACTTTCTAAACACTTTGTTACATTTATGATAAAGTAGATAAAACACATTTACGTCGGCCTTGGCTCATAGTTCTTGTCTTTAAATGAACTTTGTCTGTGTGTGTTTCAGGTCCTGCACTCTCAAAGACTGAATGAACCAGCATTGCAGCCATGGGTCACCGTGAGCATCACAGGGAAGTTTGAAGCCGCCCACTGCAGCTGTAAGGCCGGAGTCGCAGAGACCTGCAGCCATGTCGCTGCTCTTCTGTTTAATGTAGAAGCAACAGTGTTGATCCGTGGCACAAGGACTGTTACAGATGAACCTGCATACTGGGTTTTGCTGGGTAATATGACCAAGATACAGCCAGAGGTTGGCCATAAGATAGACTTCTCCTCTTCAGCTGCCCAAAAAAAGGCTCTTGATCAAAACCTAAACAGACCATCTGTAGTGACAGGTAAAAGGAGCCGTCCTCAAAACAGAAAAATCCCAGCTGCTACTTTGGAGGAGTTGTCACTGCTATTGGATACTTTGCTGGAACACAGTAAAGCTGTGGGTTGTGGGAATGACCCATAATGTTTTATCTAGGGGTCTACATTTATGCCTGTAGTGCACTGCCGTGTAAATAATTTGCATTTACTGAATATATACTGACTGAGTACCACTGTTCAAAAGTTGAATAAAGAAACAAACTAATTTTTGCCTCTTTTTTTTTTTTTTTTTTATTGAAACCACCTTATAGAACATCACATCAGTTACAATGTAGAATCCATGTCATTTATAGTTTACAAATGACAAAATGTTTACACAAAATCATGAGTGTTTACATGACATCACCCACTACTAACATTACTTTATTTACTGTATCTTTTGAAAAAATACAGCAATTTTAACAGCACAAGACTTAAGAATATTTAACAGGAGCAGGTTTCATTCTTCCCTGGTTTTATTATCACACTATTCACCAAAACGCAGCAAACCTTCACCATCTTATCCAGAAGGGTCAACTCTTCACCCTCACATGGAAGAAGTAATCTGATTGGCATGGTGGTATGTTTGCAGCAGGTCCCTTGTGTAGCGCTGGAACCCAGTCACGATGTTTCATCCATTTCATAGGCTGGTTTGCTGCAATAATGCCAAATAATTAGCATCTCTATAAATAGAAGGTAGTTCTGCAAAATCACTCAGTAGGATGTTTGTTCTAATTTGCTATGAGCTCAGAGCGCATAGAAAATAATACTAATAGGCTATAAAGAGTGATATGAACATATTTAGAACTTACCGGAATGAAAATGTCTGGAGCACCAACAGATATTTGGAGATGGAAGAGAGCTGCACGTCAGCTCGTCTCACAGCTGCTATCCAGGCTAGACGCCTTCGTTTGGTAACATCAATACACGAGCTGCTCATGTTGCTTCCAGGTTGGGAAAGAATGAAAAGATAAACCATTTTCAACCTTATTCTCTTGCCGGTCGTGTGATCGAACATTGCAGCCGACCACACAGCAAATACGAACCATGGCTGTTGTGTGAGACTTCGCTCCCTTTTCACTTGCGCTAGACCCCCAAAATGGCGGATCGGGCCAAAATCCTTTCCACGCCCACCCCCCGTGACATCACGGTCCAAAGCCCTATACTGGGCGTAATACAAGCAATAACACAAAATTTTGACATCACACAGGGTCAAAAATATACTGCACTGTACAAAACATAATGTAATACAAAACCCTGCACCAGAAAGCCTGGTGCAGGGTTAAAAAGTACTGGATCAGGAGTCTGTCCGCTGTGTGTTCCTGTACGCAGATGATGTGTCGCTGTTTGTTCTGATGTATTTTTTACTATAAATCTGCTCGTTCAGGAAAATGTTTCAGTAACAAACCAGAAAGTCGTTTGTTCACGCTCCTCGGGACACTTTGATTGATCGTCAGTTTCACCTATCACACGTTTCTGTGACAGAGGCGCCGGTGTGTCGGCCCACTCCTTTGTATGGCCAGCCTTCCTGGTGGGGAGAGGAGGATTATGGGAGTAAAGTCCAAACCAGCGATGAGCCACATTCAGGTACGCACACCTTAATAAAGTGGAGGAGTGCAGTAAACTGGTGCTGTATAAATAAAGCTAAATTGAGCTGATGGTGCATTATTGATGATGTTGGTGAGATGTCGTCTCTTTGCCTCTGTCAGATGTTCAGAAAGACGCTCCCTCTGCAGATCCAGAATTTTCTGCATCGCTGTCAGACTGTCAGCCAAAGTCCGCCTTCCCTTCGTACCACCGTGAGCCGAGCTACTTTGAGATCCCCACCAAGGACTTCCAGCACCCTAAGTCCTCAGGCGCGGAGCTCCATGAGATCCCCACCAAGGACACTGACACGCCCCCGGCCCCACTCTCGCCTCCCACTCCGACTCCGCCTGTTGTTCAGAGCCATGCCTCCTTTACCATTGAGTTTGATGATTGCATGCCTGGGAAGATCAAGATTAAAGACCACATCACCAAGTTCTCCACTCGCCAGAGGAAGCTGCAGGCTACACCCACCAAGACAGCCATCATGGCCACACCTGCAGAGGTGATGTCAGCAGAGAGCAAGGTGGCTGACTGGCTGGTCCACAGTGATGTAAGCATGATGAAGAGACGCCCACCGTCTGAAGACGTTTACAGCACCAAGAGTGACCTCGCCATGAATATCAAGACCCTGAAAGGTCAGAGTTGCACCTGTGTTCCGGACCATACCTGTGTTTGTCATTCACAGGTAATCGGGGATTATGCTTTCTGCTGGTGATAAAACCTGTCCAGCACTTCATTGTTAACAATTTATTGACACACGGTCCCTGAATCTTCTGATATTTCTCTGATTTTACTGACCCCACTAAACTTGTGTCTTTGTTTGAGGCTATCAAAGCTTCAGTCATACACTTGTGACCATTGAGCTTCAAAGTTCAAAAGCTAGTACTCACTGACATCTTTATTCCTGTCTTTAGGTCACCATCATGAGGATGGGACCCAGAGTGACTCAGAGGACCCAGTTCTCAAAGGAAGGAGTAAATCCCACCACTCGGTCCGCACTGAGCACTCTATGCAATCAGAGCTGTCCCAGGCGTCGCAGCAGGTCATCCAATCAGGCCAGTCCATCCATAGTCAGCTACACCAACCACTGCAGCATGCTCCACCCAGACCGGCCTCTGCCTCACCCGTGGCCCCTGAGAGACCCCTGTCCCAGAGTCCTCCTAAAGCTCTGTCACCCACCGAATTTCCCAAACAGGCGCCCCCCGAGCACCTCACTCAGCAAGCTTTCATCATTGAGTTCTTTGATGACAACCCACGCAAGAAGCGCTCTCAGTCCTTCACCCACAACCCCGCCCATGCTGACTCGTACTCCACACTCAGAGCCAAGTTGGAGCGGCGGAAAGGCGGCGAGAGGCCAGCATCTGTGCACGGCCACATCCCTCCCACACAGCAGGTGACGGTTCCTCTGAAGAGTCAGAGCCATGGTGGCCCTCAGAGGTCAAGCTCTCTGAAGAGAGAAAAGACTGAGGGGGAGGCGGCTTCGTCGGCTTCCTCGTCTCGCTCCTCATCGGGCATCATCATCCGACCTTTCGGCAGCGTTGGGAAGAAGTCAAAGCTTGCCCAGGAGTTTGCTGCTGAATTCCTGAAGGATTCGGGTCGTAATGACTCCTCCCCAACCAGGGATAAGACAACTCCTCCACCAATGTCTGCACCTCCTGTGATGATATCGCCTCATCATACAAGGATCCTCTCCACACAAGAACCTCCAGCTCCATCTTCTGTCTCCTACCCTGCCTCCCCATTACAGCCTCCAGCAATCTCAAAGACCCCAGTCCCAGTCAACATTCCAGGCCCAGCTGCCGCTCCGGTACATTCGTCTGGACCTCCCTTCTCCACCATGCCGCCCATGGCCGTCAGTGGAGGAGATGTCAAAGGTACCCAGAGGATGGCCCGGAACGAGGAAGACGACAGCTTGAGCGATGCTGGGACCTACACCATTGAGACGGAGTCGCAGGACAAAGAGGTGGAAGAGGCTCGTAACATGATCGATCAGGTGAAGTCCCAGTGAAAACACAGTAAGAATAAGATCTTTGTGATAGTGGTGGGGTGAGGCAGCATTCATTGTTCCTGCTGCTCGTGAAAGGGTGTCTTTAAGTGGTGGTGAGTGCAGGAAAACTGCAGCACAGCACACGTGCTGTGCCGTATGATTCTTCAGCAGGGATGTGGACTTTGATAAAATAACACATCTTATGTAATGTTGTATTCAAACCCTTGTGTCATTGCTGATTATCTCAGTTTTGTTGTCTCGTCTTCACCGAATCTTCCAGATAGAAAAATGTTTATGAAATTAGAAATGATCCTAGGGTATCTTGAAGTATTCTGATGTTGCCTATCTAAACAGTATCTCTTAGTGATGCACTGACCCTCGTATCCTTCCTATTTCTTCCTGTTTGTTTTTTCTGCCCGTCCTCATGCATGTCCTGTGCTCTGACAGGTGTTTGGTGTCCTCGATTCTCCAGAGTACAGTGGTGTGAACACTGGTGTGTATAGACCTGTGATAAATGATGGAAAGGATGAGCATGCTAACCTGCCTACTGATGGTAGCACTGTGGACTCACTGCATGGCTTTATCCCATCTTCTATCAGCGGCCCTTCAACAGGCCCCATACAGGTAAAAAAAAAAAAGTGAAAATTTTGAAGTACAACCTGGAGAAACACCTTTGTAGCACACTGTTATCCCAGTGCCTGCACAACCATGTTGTTATTCCCTATTTCTTCTTGTGATATGAATGTAAATGTTGACGTTTGTTTCCACTGATCTTCCTGAAAATGGTGTTGGTCATCATATTTTGTTCTGCAGGTTCCAGCTGCTCATGCTGCATGTCTGGAAGGCCCTAAGTGGGTTTCACGTTGGGCCAGTCTAGCAGACAGCTACGCCGAACCTGGTTCCACTCCACCTCAAGTAGAATGTCTGGAAGGTGAGGTTTGTTAAAAATACCTTAAACATGTTTAAAGAGCACAGAGCCGCTGTTATCTCAGCTTTATGTTTATGGACCTCCAAATGTGATTCCGTTTGTCTACTTGGAGTCTTGAATTTATCAGTAATTTGCAGTTTTGTAAGTGAACAATAAATGTATCTATACACAGTTCAGAGCAATGGACCCATGGTCTTATTTTTACTCCGCTTATTGTTTTAAAACTAAAGTAGTTACGCAACATTAAAGCAACTCATATAAAATGCTGACGTGACTAAACTTGTGTTGCAGATTCACGTCTCATGAGCCCTTCAATGGGAAACTACAGCTACGACAACTCTGAGTCAGAGTCCAGCCACAGCTCCAGGACAAGAAGGCTGCTGCCCCAAGTGCCTCCAGAAAAGCTAGACGGTGTCACCCCAAGCATCATGATTCGCCATGAATCTTACCAAAGCCAAGAACCTCTGGACAGAGCCTTTGGTCCCTCCCACTCAGTTGACTCCACCCAGCGCCTGTCCGTTCAGGATGATGTGGACCCAGACAGCCTGAGTGATGCCAGTCGCTCAGATGATGGACCTGTTCAAGAGAAGATGAGGACAAATCAGGTCAAGACTGCATTTGTATCTCCAGTGATCACTGGTCCTCAGCTTAGAGGTCAGGAGAAAGTGTCTCCATCCTCCAAATCCACCTGCTTCTACATTGGTTCAGAAGACCATCCCAGCAAACCTGAGCAAGCCCAGAGCCCAGTACAGTCTGAGAAGACAAGAGACCCCCCAGCAAAAACTCCCCCTACCACTGTCCTGATCCGACATCTGAGTGGATACGAACCCAAGAGGACGGGAGTCAAACCCAACAGCTCTGCTCCAAACCTCCAAACACAGGACAAAGATTCAGTTCCAACCAAAGACAGTTGCACATCATCCTTCATCCGTCAGGAGAGTTTCACCAAAGACCAGCCCAGTGACACTGTCCAGATGAAGAAGCTTCCCCACATCTCCAGCCACCCATCCATCAGAGACATGGAGCAGAGGCAGGAGAACATCCAGGACACACAGTCCTTCCTTCAGGAAGGAACTCTATCCTCTCTGGATGCCAAGTTCCCCTCCTCTGGTTCAGGTCGCAGCTCAAAGAAGGAGGGTTCGTCCAGCCACATGGACGACTCCCTGTCTGGTGAGTCAGATGTTGACACGGCTAGCACGGTGAGTCAAGTGAGTAGCAAAAACACTCCAGTCAGCTCAACTTCTAAAAAGCACCCTCCCATCAGCAGCCTTCAAAAGGAGAGGTCCTCTTCTAGTCCATCCATCCAAGAGAAGGGACAGCAGCTCAGTGCCCGTGAGCGACTTTCTGAGAAACGCCGAAACCAGATCACTGCCAGTGCAGCAAATAAGGCAGAGGCAGCGAAGCGCTTCCAGATGCGCCGCAGTGCCGGGAATCGTGGCTCTCTGGATCTGTCTGAAGGCCAGCAGGGGTCTGGTCCGCAGTGGACCGAAACCCCATCATCTGATCACGAAACGTCCCGTCCATCCAGCCGCAGCAAAAAACTCATTGCCCCTCTTCAGAAAGAAGACAATGGGAAGATGCCCAGGACGGCGACCCAGCAGGTTCTGACACGCTCCAACAGCCTGTCAGCGCCACGGCCGACCCGAGCCTCAATGCTGCGGCGGGCACGTCTGGGTGAAGCTTCAGATAACGAAGGTGCTGAGACTGACCGAGGCTCTCAGAATTCTGACCATATTGCTGCAGCGCCCAAAGTGTCCACTGAGGGGAAGAAGCTGTCCAGGCTGGACATCTTAGCGATGCCCAGGAAGAGGACCGGCTCCTTCACCAACCCCAGCGATACCGAGGCATCCTCCACAGGACGGCCCACTTTCTCCAACCGGAACACAGAGGCTGTTGTCAGCACCAGGAAAACATCGGCGGGTGACAACCGGCAGGCAGCTAGCAGAGGAGGCGGAGCTCCAGCGAAGCAACCTCTGACACGTACCCGTTCGAGCGGAGCCAAGTACGCCGGCAGCGGTGAGTTATTCCTTAATGACCCTGAATGTGAGGGGTTCCTGATGTTTCAGTCAGTTGTTCCTCCTGAGTTGTTCTAGGATGAGAGACAGAGGTCGAGTCTGCCGTCACTCAGTCTAATCGCATTAATCATAGGTGTTTCAGTTGCTCCGTCGTCTCCAACAGGTGAGGACTGGTCAGTTTGAATTTTTTGGCCTTTTATTATGGAATGATAATCATGTCATGATAAATGCATGAGCCAAAAAATTATTCTGAGAAAATAATTTCATTTCACTGGTGCAATTAAATTCCTCATGTATAAATTCAACAACCTGTGTGTGTAAGTCTCAGAGCTCCGAGAAGCAATTGCTCATGCCAGCTTATCAAGGTACTAACCGCAAGTCCAATGTGTCCCAGGTGTAAGTGTTAGATAAAAAAGAAAAAGTCTGTGCAAACCTGAGTTTGTCAAAAGTTAGTGCGAGCAGCCTCAGCTGACTGGTGTGAAACAGCAAACAGACGATTCAGAGGAATCAGGACAATTGTGAGGAAATCGGGGAAACCTCCTCATCACGGTCTCACTTTTTGAGCTTCACAATGAGCTGAATTGTTTGAGTCGTATCATTGTCGCATCTTTACCTTTACAACATAAAGTGCTTCGAGGTCATGGAAATAAAATTGAATTCAATTGAATCATGGTAAAAAGCACTTAAACTCAAAACCCTCCATGAGGACAGACTCTCTGGTGGGATCTGCTGACCTTTGCTGTCATTTGAAATGTCGTCAGATTTCTGATGCTGCTGAGTCTGTTTGTATTACCGTGGAAACAGCATCAGCTCCCTTGTTATGAACAGGAATTAGGACACAAACCCAGATACCAGCTGCAGCCCAGAGCTTCGCCCTGCAGACACTTTAATCTGATGTCCTGTCACAGCCACAGCCATCCAAACATGCTTACTAACGCTCTGAGGCAAAACCTAACACTGTGTAGAGTTAGACAGAAGCTCTGGATGGATGATGAACAGCGCCTTTGTGCAGCTGCTGTAGTGATTTGGCACAATATAAAATAGTATTGAAGTGAATTGAATAATTTCATTTTTTGGCCCTTGATCACAAAGAGCTGAGATGCGAGGGTCAGGGTGATCACTGATGAAGGCTCACAAGGATCAGATGTCAAACTTCACCTGAGATGTCAAACTTCACCTGAGAGTCTGAGGTTTCTGACTGAATGATGGCATAGCGGTGCTCTCTGGAAGTCATGGTTGGCTCTTATCTGAACCTCGTGTTAAACAGAATCTCGTAGTTGAGGTTTGCGGTTTCTCACGACCGGCTGTTCTCAGGTTCCCGTCGCAGACAGAAGGGCTCGGACTTCTCTTCTTCCTCTGATGAAGAATACGAGACGAGTGGCAGTATCTCCAGAGCCAAACGCTCCTCCCATCCTTCCACCTCTGACCAGACGCCACACAGCCACCGGACGCCCGCCACCAGGACCAAGTCTGTCTCCCTGGAAATGGAGGAGGATGAGGATCAGAACGACGTTGACCCGTACCAGAACTGGTCCACGCACAGCGCTGAGATTGCAAAGTAAAAGCACTGTCACATGTTGACACGTGTGCCACGGTAAGGTGATGTCACTCACGTCTCTATGGTGATCATGTGTTTGCGTTTCCCCTGCAGGCTCAGTCAGGACCTGGCTAAAGACTTGGCCATCCTGGCGAAGGAAATCCACGATGTCGCTGGGGATGGGGACTCGCCGAGCTCCAGCATGGGCACCACCACGTCTCCCAGCTCGCTGCCCAACACGCCAGCCTCCACCATCTCCGCCAGGGAGGAGGTGGGCCACAAAAATCCCTCATAACACTCTCACTACACACAGGCCATAGAATGACTAGCAGGCAGGGTTAGCAGCAGGTGTTGTGTTGCAGTGTCTTCAGGTTTTGTTTATTAGCTCAGCAGAGGTCAGTGCAAACTCCAGTGTTCCCACTTCAGATGCTGGTCTGACTGGGAGGAAAAGCCTTCGTCATGCTTCGACTCATTGTTCATTTCTCTGTTCTGCTCGCAGACGCCATCCTGTCCATACTTATGGGGGGTCCGACCATCTCAGGTGTCTGACTCATCTCTCCTCGTGCCCTGTGATTGGTTCCCCTGCCATCACTAATCCTAACACTCCCTTCTCATTGGTGTTGTTTTATTTATGTTTTGAAAGATTATTGATAATAAACTGCTGAGGCGGTGCTGAACAAACCCGAGCTGGAACAAGTGAGGAGGTGTGTCAGAGCAAGGACTCGAAGCCCCGCCCCTCCGAGGGTCTGCTGAGAGCAAAGAGCTCTATCAAGAATATGACCTGAGGCCAGGTGACAGGTGGCTTCACTTGTGCTACTTCACACTCCCTACATGAGAATAAAAACGTTTCACAGCTCGGCACGCTTCTTTGGATTCTATGGTTTAACAGTGGCAACCAAACAGCCTGTAGGGCCCTAACTGCCACCTTTTGGCAGTTGTAACACATTACACCCTCCAGGTGCCAATAAAAACAAGATCAGAAGTCACGACCCCTGTAGTGGAAGCCTGTTCTCTCACTTTTCACAGCCAGCCACCACATTTAAGGCTTTATTGTGTTTTCTATCGGCTGTTTCACAGATTTGCCAGATACTCCAGCTGTGGTCCTCTGCGGAAAGGAGCTAATGACAAACCACAGAGTGTGAATCAGAGAACAAATTTCCACAGCGTATCATTGGGTGCTCTGTCTGACGCGCCCTCATAAACAGATGAAGTTCGTAACTGTCTCAAACAGAGTCCGTCCCCTCTCTCAGGTGACTGAATCAGATGTAAGAACCTGAACCTGCCCCAATGGTGTTGGTTCCTGCTCGGTGTTGTTTGGTGCTCACTCAGTGGTTTTGATGATAATCGGGTCCATCGGCCTCCACCGTGAATGAACTGGTGTTACTGGTTTTGGAACAGTTCGTGAAGCCGTGGCTGGTGCCCAGCAGGGTTCTCCCGCCCTCCTTCGCCTCCCCGTGGTCGTTACGCTCTGTCTCCCAGCAGCACTGAAATTCACTGCGCACGCTGTTGCCTCCACGATTGCAGCTGCATGTTGACTTGGTGCATGCGTTCACAGAGCACCGCCATCACCGTCTAGCTGGTTTCATCACCGGAGTCAGACTCCTTTTATTCTCTTTCCAGCTGGTCCAGCGTATCCCTGAGGCCAGTTTAAACTACCAGAAGGTTCCTCCACGTTCTGCTGCTGTCTCGGACCTGGACGCAAATATGAATGAGCCAGAGACCAGTTCTAAGCAACGGCGTCCGTGGAACCGCGAAGAGGTCACTGTCTAATCCCTCTGAGGCTACGTTCACACTGCAGCTTGTAGCGCCACGGTCATGTTCATGTGTAATTAACAGAGCAGTTAACGCCAAGGTGTGTGTGCGTGCGTGTGTGTGTGTGTGTTTGTGTGTAACCCATCGCACTGACCATCGTCACACCCAGATTTAGCTTTGTTTTAGCTGGGACTAATAACCACTAAAATGACTGTAATATTTAGGTTTTGATTAGTGCTGTCAGTGTTAATCTTGTTAAAATGACGAGCTAGCATGTTAGCGCGGTTAGCTCGTTAATGCGTTAGCGCCGTCCAGACCCATACACAGGTCTATCTGCGTTAACTCGCTAACGGAGATTTGCTGCGTTAATGTGGTTATGGCCTTAACTTCATTTTAACAAGATTAAGGCTGAGAGCACTAGTTTTAATATTGTTGTCTGCTTACTTCCGGAGGAATTGGGACTGCGGTACACCGCAGCCTGAAACATGGATGTGCGTGCTGTGACACTTGCTTTAGTGACCATATTTGGATGGGACGGAGGTGCTCCAAGTGATCTGCTATCAGGTGTTATTTAGGAGAAATTATCAGCATTAATGTGTTTGTTTTAACACAGAGTCCATAAAGACTGACTCAGTGCTGCCTGTGCTGGACATCAGAGGAACTCCAGCTTCATTTCTCAGCCCTGGCAGGTGCGTCAGGCTGAGGACTAGCTGTGCTATATGCTCAGACAGTATCACCTAGAGGCTGCAGGGATCATTACAGCTCGCACCATGCAAGGGTCAGACTGAAGCGGGGCTCTAGACAAAGGCACTGTTATCCATTGTTTCAAGACTAGAACATCATGCAAAAGTAATGAAACCCTACATAGCTGCCGTGTGAACATAGCCAGTGTGATCGTTACCATGACTACAACTGCTGCAGTTAGTTTTGGTGTGCTGGGAAATCAGGATGTAACCTGCTGGAGCCACGTGACGGTACAACGCTGGCTTCATCTCCTGCCCTCTGCATGTCCCTCTGAACTCTTTCAGGTGATTCTGGACAACCTGATGCTGAATCCAGTGTCTCAGCTGTCTCAGGCCATCCGGGAGAACACAGAGCAGCTGGCCGAGAAAATGAAGTAAGGAAGCACTGACACCCCGAGGCTGTAGCAGCTCAAACCTGAGAAATGTTGGGGATGCTTAAAAGGATCCCTTTTCATCAATATCTTTTTAGTTTGTACAGAAATGACCACCTCCTCCCATTCAACACGTTTACCCAAACCATTCAGTCCAAGTGCAGCCTCTCTCTGGGGGAACAGCTAGTTTCCCCTCACAGTGAGACAAAGATTTAAACTTCAGACCACAGATGTAAAACGAGGATGATTTCTTTTGTTCCCTTCACTTGCTATCAGGCTTATTAGGTGTTCAGGTGTCAGGTCCGGTTCGGTATAGTAAGGGGCACTTTTGGGAGCTGTACGCTGTGGTTTCTGAATGCTGGCGCTGACTCGACAGTGTCTTCCTCTCAGAGTTTTGTTCCAGAACAAGGCTGAGGTCTGGGAGGAGATTGAGGCAAAGATCAATACTGAAAATGAAGTCCCCATCCTGAAGACCTCCAACAAGGTTCATCTCCATATTTATTGGCTGATTTAAACAGCACAAAAGCAACTTCATAGAACATCTGGAAACCTCAGTTTTCTGTTTCCTGTTGCAGGAAATTACCTCCATTTTGAAAGAGCTGAGGAGAGTTCAGAGGCAGCTTGAAGGTACGTTCAGGTTTGGATTTGTGTGTTTTGTCCAGTTTGAGTCTGTCAAATCCAAAAAAAATTCAGGGACAGGTTTTTTTTTTTTTTTAAACTTCTAGTGAAATCACAAGAAAAAGACAAAGAAGTTCCAGAACTGCCTAATAATTGAGCTGATGAACAGTGCTCAACAAATTTATTACACCACACAGTGTAAAATTTATGGCACAGCTGCCCTAATTAACAGTATTATTTATCATGTTTTATGTTTTTCTAATGGTTAATCCACCACTATGCTCATTTAACTCAAGTGATTTCAGTGCTAAAATATCATTACTGTGCCTGACTCAGCAGAACATATAGTAAAGCAAAATTATTGTTTTTTCTTTTTTAAATTAGGATACCAAATTGTAGAATTTATTTACAGAAAATCAGTTTTAGTTGTTGAATGTTGTGCTCGAACCATTCCTGTGTGTGTGAATTGAGTTTATCTACCTCATAACTATTAAACGGCTCTTGTCATTGTGGTTTTCAGTTGAATTGAACTTTTAACTGTGGTTCTTTTTAATGTTCTCTTTGTGTCCAGCACTTTCCAGAGAGTACAGTGCTCAGCATAAATGAGTACACCCCACTACATTTGTCAGAAAACCTTTAGTTTCCTTTCAACATTTTCTATGAGATACAAAATACTCCCACAAATGTGGACCATTGATTGCAAACCAGTTTTGTTTATTTACACACACAAAAAAGTTATTTTCCTAAAAAGTTAATTCAAGCCCATGTCGCAAAAATGAGGACACCCCAATTATAGTCTTAGGAGAAAAGCCACACTAAAGACTACAAAATTTGAATTAACAGGCATTCAAGCACAGGTGAGTCTAATGATTCATTTAAGAGGTGTCCAGCAGACAGGTGACTATGAAAGGGATTCTTTATCAAAGAAAATCCCTTTCCATTTCATGATGTCAGCAATGGCTCCACATGGAAGAGAAATGTCACAAAATCTGAGAAAGGAAATCATTTCTTTACAAAAAAAAAAGGTGAGGGCTACAAGAAGATCAGAAAAGCTTTACATTTCAGCCAAAATACTGTAGCAAAAGTGATTCAAAAATTTAAGAAAGATTGAAGTGCAACCATTGTACAGAGACGTCCAGGCCATCCACGGAAGTTAACATCTCGACAGGAGCGTCTTCTGATGAGAAGGGTTGAAGAATATCGCCATGCAAGTTCACTTCAGTTAGCTAAAGCAGTAGAAAGCCAAACTGGAGTGACCGTTTCACGTGACACCATACAGCGCACGCTGCAGAGGAATGGCATGCGTGGGTATCGTCCACAAAGGAAGCCTCTCCTAAAGCCCATGCACAAAAAAGCACACCTAGAATTTTCTAGGGCCCATGCTGAAAAAGATGAAGACTACGGGGACTCTATAATCTGGAGTGATGAGACAAGGCGTTGTAAAAGTGAGGTTTCAAAGAGAAATGCATGGTGCCTACAGTGAAACATGGTGGTGGCAGTGTCCTTATGTGGGGCTGCATGAGTGCTGCTGGTGTTGGGGAGCTGCATGTCATTGATGGTATCATGAACTCAACAATGTACTGCTCTATACTGAAGGTGAAGATGCTGCCATCACTGCATGCACTTGGTCGTCGTGCACTTTTCCAACACAACAATAATCCAAAACACACATCTAAAGCTACTGTTGCATTTCTGAAGAAGAACAGGGTGAAGGTGATAGAATGGCCAAGTATGTCTCCTGATCTGAACCCAGTCAAACACTTGTGGGGTATTCTGAAGCGGCAAGTTGAGCATCACTCTCCGTCCAGCATTCAGGCTCTAAAAGAGGTTATTCTTGAAAACTGGAAAAAGATAGATGTTGCAATATGTCGCCATCTTGTTCATACCATGTCTAGAAGACTTGGTGCTGTCCTTGAAAATCACGGCGGTCATACAAAATACTAGATGTAGTAGTTTTTGTTGTGGGGTCTATTCATTTTTGCTTTAACCAATTTGAGTAAAACTGAAGATTTTGTGATCAAAGTTATATTATTAACCTTCTTTCCATGTTATGGAGTTAAACAAGTGTTCAATAAAACTCAGCCTTGTGAAAATTTGGGAAATTGTTCTTAGGTTCATTGAGCTACTGATTAAATTTGTACTTTTTAAAGGGGGTGTACTCATTTATGCTGAGCACTGTACATCTTATAAATCATCTCAGACTCTATCTGAAGTAGACTCATTGGCCCTGGTGTGTTATTTAATATTCTTGTAATGTTCTTGTTATAGTTATAAACACGATTGTGGAGCCTGATGGCGGTCTTCAGGCAGCAGCCGGCGCAGCATCCCTCAGTCAGACTCGACCATCCACAAGGGAGAAGAAACCCAGCACCAAACCTCGCGGAGCCCCCAACACCAACGAAAGCACCAAACGACCGCCTCGTGGACCCGATGGGGCCCACAACATGGCCTGAGCAGGCCACTGTAGCACCTCTGGAAAGTAACTGTGCATCCACCAGTCCCTGCCTCTGACTGTAACACCCAGATCCACAACTCAGTGCTGACTTCAGCTGTAAATGTGTGGTTGGAGGCTGGTGTGGGTTTGTGGCGGGCCTGTTTGAGGTCTGCCTCTAACTTATCATCCATTCGCAGCAAGAATGGATATTTACAAAGCTTCTGACAAATGCCGTGCATCAGTGGAATTTTTGGTCTGAATTTATTGGTTTCCAACCCAGAGTTTGGTTGACGTTGGTTTCCAACGTCAGAGCGATGTGATGAGGTGATGATCTCGGTGTCCCACAGGTCATAGTTGTGAACTTTCAAGGATGCAAATTTTAAGTGAAATGCTGCTGTGGACCAGAACCACATGCATCGTTTCTAGCAGACTCCTCTCACATGAATCCTTGCCTGTAAATACTGCAGCTGTGAACAGACCTCAAACACGCCCCTTCCCTGTCTACAGGGAGCAGCTCAGTCATGCTCCTTCCGGCTGTTACCGTGACGACCTGTCTCCGGTGTGTGTTTGTTAGGGTGGAAGAGCTGCGGCGTGTGGATGCACTGAAACTGTCCAGAACTAACTCTCATTCGTGGTCAGAGTATATCTGTAGAACTGCTTCCACTTTGCACAAGCTCAGCAAACGTAGTCAAAGCTCCATAATGAAGCAGCCGCTCGCGCCACCGTAGTACGTGGATGATGTACAAACATATACCGATAAACTTTGTGCTTTGATAATCTGTTGTTGCGTTGCATTTGAACAGATAGATTGTGTTGCTGTTTTTATGTCTGTATTTATGAAGAGAAAGCCGTAGCTTCCTGTGGGCTGTGCAGACAGGAAACGGAACCCTGAGCTCAGCTGTAGAAGAGAAAACTATGTAATGTTGTGTTTCCTGAATGTTTGGGTGCTCCGCTGCAATGACGCTCAGCCTCATTTTCTTTTGCCATCTTGCCGTAATTGTGCATTAGCTTTGAAGCTGTGTCAGGTTATGCTGAATGAACAGACTTGTGCTGGTCCCTGAACGCATCGCCTTTCTACCTAAATTGAAAGAAATGCGAGACCAGACTCAGCTCTGTTTGGCACACTGGTTTCTGATAGAAAGGCTCGCCCCTTAACATAGTTCAGGGTCATGTGAAACAAAGGAACGCTGAGGTGTTCTCCACAAGTTCTGCCTCACTTAATTATGACACCTCATGTGTTTCTGGTAATGAAATGAGCTGTAAGGCTGACACGCCAAGCTCTAATCGCAGACCGCAGATGTCTGTGGAAGCAAAGCTGCAGCTCTGATCAGAACAAGCCACTGTCCATTTGCCCCGTCCTGATCTGTGAGGGCTCAGAGAGTCCAGTTTGACAGCGTTATGTCATGAGCACAGGCTGTATTCCTGATGATGAAGTGTGGACTCATCAGCTGAGAAAAAACTCGACAATGAATTTTTTTCTTTTCGAAGCTGCTCTGTCAGAGAAGCTGCAGACTTGGTTCCAGAGTTCAGGACTGACACTCTCCAATTGATGAACAGCTCGTGTCCTTTATATCCTCGTTTCAGCTGACTCTGCTTGCTGAGTTCTGCTCATCTGTGAGCAGCATGAGCTGCTGGATCAGGCTCACCTGTGATACATCTGTGTGTTGTGGACTTGACTGTGTAACTCCATTCATCTGGAGTGTTTCTGATCTTTGAATTTCTTGTAAATTTCTTGTTCGGCTGCGTTAGAAAAGTTTATATGAAGAAAGTATTTAGAGTTTTACCTGTGAGAGCACTGCCTGCTCTCAGAGAGGCGGAGGATGGCGCGCGTGTGTGTGTGTGTGTGTGTGTGTGTGTGTGTGTGTGTGTGTGTGTGTGTGGTTTTTTTTGTTTAAGCATCTGTGTGGGTAGAAGCCGGTTGTTGAGCGCGCTCAGTGAAACCCTCTTGAGCGATTAGCCTAGCTTAGCACAAACCCTGGAAGCAGAGGGAAAGTGTTAGCATAGCTCCACAGGAGGAAGTTTGATGTGTGAAGACATCATCAGTGGGCGGGGCACACACGGCATGCCAGGAGCTCATTTGCGTTGAGAGGACAGCAGACCCAGCTGCGACTCTCAGGACCAGTGCAGGCGAGTGGCAGGCAGGTGATGTATTAGACGGGTCTGTGTGAGTCCAGGATTTATCCAGCCGCAGAGCTGTCCTGCACCTCTTCAGGAGGAATTTGCCTCAACACACCGTTAGTGGGTGTGGTCTGTAGAGAGGGTGACCAGTTTAAGCTAGGCTCACATCAGCTTGTGAACTGAGAGAGCTGAGAAAAAGAGGACTTCACTGAATCTGCTGGAATGTGCGTGTCTGAAGAAGCTGGACTTTTATTTTGTAAGGTGCATGTTTCCTGTAGCTTGCGGCAGGTGAGAGTTTGAGGCTGAGTCACCAAATGTGCACTTTTTCATTGCCGAACGCCTGTGAGGGCAGCTGGAGCTGAGCTTTGTTTGCTCGTGGTGTTTTGGCGCAGCCTTCCAGAATGTACCGATTCATCGCCGCCCACAGCAGACACCTGATTGGCCATTGCTGTGATGATGTAACTGCTGCTGCTACAGGTCATTTGGGCTACCTGCCTTTGTGTTTTACTTTTGTTACAGTGCATGCGGCTGAGAAGCAGCCAGGCTGTAGAAACGTGTGCTCACGTCTCATCGACCGTTTCACATGTCTGACGGTCCTGCGGCCGCCCACGGCCTTTATGTCCACATATCCGAAGCGTCACGCGTCATCATGACGGGATTTCTTTTATCATCATGTCATTTGTAATAAACTGATCTCATGCAGATGTTTCTCTGTGGTTTTTCGATGCTGTGAAAATTTAAATGAAAATAAAAACCAGAACCTTAGACGGCCTGTGCTCGATGTGTGGCTGAGGTCAAAGGTGATCATGCCCAGAGGACGTGACATCGCAGGAGGAGCTTCATCCCAACATGTGACTCCGCTCATACTCAGATCGTGTACAAACAGGGGCATAAAAGATCTCCTCGTCACATGATGTTTATTCACTTTCAAAATAAAAGCCCACAGCTCAGCGCTGTTAAACATTCATACAGTTACACATGAGAGCTGAAAACAACATTTTCACTACACATCTTGTCATTTAAAGACTCCGTCCTGAGCTGCTGAAGCCACGTGATGGGACGAGCTGCTCTCAGCTGCTGCTGTGGCTCCTCTGGGCCTGCTGGTAGCCTTTCTTCATGGTGCGAGTGATGTACAGGAACAGAGTCTGCAGGAAAGAGAAGAGTCGTAAAAAAGGGTCAACACAGACGGCAGGGTTTGGTCGATGACCAGCAGGGGGCAGCATGAGTCTGCAGGCCCAAGCAAGCTGAACTGTGCAGGTAAATGAGGTAAACAGGACTGCAGATAAACATTCAAACATGAGCCTGGGGTCCGTTCTTCGTACCTCGCTTACTACATCCAAGATCAAATGACACATCCAAGATCAAATCATCGCGCCAACTTTGACCTCGCTATTCCGGTTCTCCGAACACACCTGTTGTTGACGATTAGTATAGCTGGATGAAGTAATGTGAGATCATTGGGTGGCTTAACAGGGGCTACGCATCGATAGTAGAAACATTGATCGGCAACCCTTTGATTGGTCGGCGAAAATGTCGAAGGAGCGCGCTCAGTATTTTTCGGCAGCAGAGCAAGAACTCTTGATTGAGGGATTTCAGGAGTTTCAGAGTTTAATTAAAATGCAAGGGAACACTGCAAAGGCTGCAAAAGCAAGGAGAGAGGGCTGGCAGAAAGTTGCTGACAAATTAAACTCGTAAGTAATTTAATAATAATAATAATAATAATAATGGATTGGATTCATATAGCGCTTTTCAAGGCACCCAAAGCGCTTTACAATGCCACTATTCATTCACTCTCACATTCACACACACTGGTGGAGGCAAGCTACGGTTGTAGCCACAGCTGCCCTGCGGCAGACTGACAGAAGCCAGGCTGCCATATCGCGCCATCGGCCCCTCTGGCCAACACCAGTAGGCAGTAGGGTAAATTTATCATATTATATCACATTATATCATATTATATTATATTATATTACATTATATCCTCTATCACATTAGAGCCACAACAGGACCCACTAGAACATGTGAACAAGTAAAAGTGAAATATAAGAATATTCTACAGAATGGTAATATTTATCACTTATATTGCTTTTAGTCTCTTGAAAAGAGACCCTGACATAATCTGTTCGTTTGTTTATAACAGCAACCAAGAAAAGGGCAGAGCAAAAAAAGACAGGTGGTGGTCCTGCACCCCCTCGTCAACAAGTTGGTTAAGTAAATAATACCCTCACGGGAAAATCGATATCTCTCTATGAGCACACTGTGGCGCTGAGCTAAAGGATCCTGTCTATCCCGCAATATACGCTGAGTTCTGAAAACTCTCCTTATCAATCTTGCACCTTCCGCAATGGGTGGCTCGCGTATACGGACAGGACATGGCTGCGACAGACTTCCCAAATCCACCTTCGCTTTTATAGCCGTGGTCTCTCATCTTGATTACACGACGTAATTTACCATTACTACTCTAAAATATGAATTGCATCTGAAATAATCAAATACATGGAATGGAATGAATAATAGTACATTTCCCTTTTTTTAGGAAATGACCTGTATGTATCTGTATGAAATCAATAAAAGGATCAAGTACTGCATTATCTTTAGTTACATTGATAATATTTATTTATGGACAAACAGTGGTAAAATATCGCTGTTGCTTTCGTATAAATGAAGCGGACATACCTGAGTGGCCGCGATCTAATCTTGTATACATAAAGTAAGCCTGCTCCCAAGCAGGTTTACGCTTACGGATCTATTGCTATGACAGCAAGTCCCGGATGAGCTTCGGAGAACCGAACGATCCAAGATCACGCGAAATCGTCAACAATCAAATCCAGCTAACTTACTTAGCGAGGTATGAAGAACGGACCCCAGGTCCTTTTACAGCAGGTTTGAGAGGACAGCGTTAAACCTGCTGCTGATATTTACAGTCCAATCATCAGCTGAAGTCATTCCAACAAACTGACATCTTCATTTATGCAAAACTCTCTGGAATATTAACAGTTAATTTTCTGTTTCTTTATTTCCACGAGTTTCTTTCATTTTCTCAGAAAGCAGAGGTCAGATCAGAGGAAGCTCGTCACAGCCAGGCTGTCTTTGTTGCCAGCATGGTGATGTTATCACTGCTCTATCCATCTTTGCAGGCAGCACAAAGGTGACCCGGAGACAGTTCAGCACAACAAGCCAAAAAGTAGAGCTAAAACATAGAACATCAGGGCTAAGGTCCTGTGGCAAAGAAAAGACTAATTTAATTTTAATTATACAGCGCCAAATCACAACAGCAGTCACCTCAAGGTGCTTTATATTTTAAGTTAGACCTTACAGTCATATGACCCCCTATGAGCAAGCATTTTGGTGACAGTGAAAAGGAAAAACTTCCTTTTAACAGGAACAAACCAACAGCAGAACCAGGTTCGGGGAGGGGCGACCATCTGCAGCGACTGGTTGGCTTGTGAGAAGGAATGGTTGGCTCAACAGTGCTCTGACTGTTTGTCAGCCTGGCTACAGTGCCTAAGAAAAATCTAGGGTTGTTCTTATTTTCTTCAATCAGTGATGAATAGCAAGATGTTCTAGCTTCACGGAGAGCTTTCTTATAAAGCAGTAAACTATTTCTCCAGAGTAAATGATGAAATGTATTTCCCTTTTTCATAACGTTTAAATGCTAGTAATTAAGGGCCAGGTGGACAACAGGTAACAACAGATTAAAGATTAAACTTTGCTTTGTTAATTTTTTCTGCTTAATTCATTTCTTGCTGTTTCTTTGTTTTTCGGTGGTCTGAGAGCAGACAGGGGGAGGAGTGGGGGGAGGACGTTGCAGAGAGACACATAAGAGTGCAACTGTTTCCTGGAATTGCCACATTCATCACCACTGTGATGAGTGTGGCAATTCCACCTAACGGTGATGTCAAACAGAGAGAAGTACCGCGGGCTGAGAGAAGAGCTGGAGCCGATTTGAAGTCCTTCAGTGGGAGAAGCTACAGTTTTTGTATTAGAAAAGTGACCGACAATTCTAATAACCAGATAAATGCGCAGCCCTGTGAAAGTCCACTGCTACTGCCATGTACGGGTTCGGAGGGTAAGAAGCAGACATTCCCTCCTAACAGCTGTGGGCACAGATGAAGCCCTCCCCCTTTTTTTCGGAACAACAAAATAACGGCTGTACCAACCTTTGTCTGTCTCCGAAGCGGGGACCACTCGTATCGCTCTTTTCTGCAATAGCGCCTTTATTTCCTCTCTGAGTATCATGGCCGCCTCGGTGTTGACAGTCGTGTTTACGACTCTTTGGAAACGAGGTGGCTTGACCCGGAACTGCAACGGTAACCCATGGCAACGGTTCGCAGAACCCACGGTTGTAGAGAGGGGGCGCAAGCGCGCCACTGACGGAAGTGAGCAGCCAGCCGGCTGACCTGCAGCACCGTCGGCGGGGCGTTGTCGCCCCCCAGTGTGTCTGCAGGGGACTGCATCACCTGCATGACCTGGCTCATTCTGCCTGCAGGCTGAGCATTTGTGATTGTTTGAGAATAAACAACACTCTTTATTGATTGTAACATGGAAACATGTACATTCATACATTTTGTTGGAGGCACCTTTTCTGGGGCACAACAATGAAAAACAGCGGGAACACTCGATGTGGTCACCTGAACATTTAACACACCTGAACAGGGAGTTACCTGAGGCATTTTGTGTGCAGGGGTTTTGTGCTTGGGAGACAGTGTTAGGAAAGTGCAGCGCCTTCTGGGGCTGACAACCTGAACAAAACTTAAGCGGCACCTCTTGGGCGGCAACAGAGGGGTAAAAGCAGCGTCTCCCTGCTGCTGGACCCCTTCTCCACTCGAAACCACAGCTAGGAGGGCTGAGGCTTCTTCCTCCTGGGCGTCGGGTCCCATTGGGGGCCCGAGGGTGGGCCTTTGCTCCAGGCCGACTGGCGTGGAGCTCGGGCTGGAGGATGTGCTCTCGCTGGCAGCACACCCACTTCAGCAGTGACTCTTGCCAGTCAGCAGAGGAGCGGCGGGCCTGTGAGAGCTAGCTGCGGGCTTGGGCTGACGTCTGGGGATGATGTTGCGCAGAGCTTCCGTCTGCTTCTTCCTCAGATTGAATCTAGCCTGAATGGCTTCAAGTGAATGTCCAAATAACCCAGCCGCAGACACTGGTGCGTCCGGATATACAGCTCTGTCCCTATCCGGGACGTCAGAGAGGGTCAGCCACAGGTGCCTCTGTGACACTACTGCCGAAGCCATCCCTCTGCTCAGGGAGAGCGCTGCACAGCGAGACGCACGGAGGATGTAATCTGTTGTGACTCTGACCTCGTTAAGAAGAGGTGCCAGCGGGCTGTCATCAGGAACCAGCGATCCGAGCTCTGCCAGGCACATTGTCTGGAGCATGGTGACGGAGCTCATGGCGCGAGCAGTGCCAGCCTGAGCCCGATAAATCTTCTCCAGCTGCGAAGCAGAGAATCTGCAGTGCTTGTACGGCAGAGTTGCAGGGCCGCCGAAACCATCGTTATGGGATGGGGCCAGATAAGCAGCCAGAGACGGCTCCATAGGGGGTGGGTTAGCTAAGCCAGCCCCCTCGGCGCCGTCCAATTCCATGTACTGTCCATAGCCGGGCACAGTGACGTGGGTAGACAGAGGTTTGTCCCATGATGCTGTTAGCTCGCAGAGAAAGTCTGGGAACATGGGAAGGCAGTTTTTGGCCGTTGCGGGCTCCGTTGGGAGGAAAAACCCCGCGAACCGCAACGGCTTCTGAGCTGGCGGAGGAGAGGGCCAGTCCAGCTGCAGCTTCTCAGCAGCACGGCGAAACAGGGAGAAAAGAGAGGTGTCATCGTGGCCCACCGGCGCAGCAGTGGCGGCACATTGGGCCGACAATAAGCTCTCCTGCTCATCCTCCGACAATCCATGGATGTCCAGGCCGATGTCCAGCACGTCATCGTCTTCCTGGGGAGCACTGGTGGGCTTCAACCCAGGCTGAAGCCCGTCAGCGCTCCTGCATGGTTCCGGCTCGTCATCGGCTAACCCGTCAACATATTCCATGTGGTCAGCCCAGCTAATTGCGGGGACGTCGACCGGAAAATCCTCGTCTTCGGACTCGGACGAAGCCGGGGCTCCAGACTCGGAAAGGAGATGGTCATGCCGTGCGACAGCCGAGCGTCCCAGCACTTTTTCCACAAACGTCACCCGTCTTTCCTGGGTCGAGCGCTGGAGCTGGCGGCAAAACGCACAGGCTTCGGGCTCCGTCAACGCTCTCCTAGCATGGACAATCCCCAGGCAGACACGGCAGGCATCGTGCTGGTCGCTGTCGTGCAAAGAGAAAGCGCATCCCTGAGGACAGGGGCGGACAGAAGATTTCTGCTTTGCTCACTTCGGTTTGGAGTCCATTCCAAAACGCAAAGCGAAACGCTGCACAGGAAAAACTTGAAATTAGCACTCTGCGGGCAGCCTACACACCAACTGCGCGGTGGAGGCTAACATCAACAGGGGCAGTTAAGCTAAGTTCAAGTCGGCAGACAACGGAGCTAACTAGCAGCAGCTAGCTAGCCCAACTCAGCAGAGGTGTTCTCAGCGAGGTGAAGAGCGTAAGAACTGAGGGATGACTGTGATGACAGCGGCTACATGTGCAGGCGGGGGCCATGCGCGTGTCATCACACTTCATCTGCCTTAAAGGCGTGAATAAAGGTTTCTTCAGCCAGGACACGCGAGGGCATGATATCCCATAATTATGTGTTGTACCAAGTGAATCGACTGAAAAGGAACTGGACAGAACAAGTCCAGAGCCTGACTGAGAACACTGTGGACTGAATGTAAAGCCTGCCCTATTTAAAATGTCTTTCTCTTCTTTCATGACAGATACAGACAGCCCCTCTACAGGCTTTCAGAAGTTGGCCAATGAAAAGAAAACAGGCTCTTCATTCTGATTTGCAGTTTTTTTTAGGCCACCGTCAGCTTCAGGCTTCAGCAGAGATCACATCTGTTTCTCCTCTGGTTGTTTATATGTTCAGGTTCTTGAAGCAATAAATTGCATGTTTAATCATCATCTGTATGATGAGGTTAACTTTTCTCTGCTTGCTCTGAAGAATCTGTAAAAGTCACCTCTGTTTACCTTCCAGGCCTCCTCCAGGTCTGAAGTCCAGCGCTCCTGCAGGACCGGATGGATTGCGTGGATGAACTCTTCCCCCATGAGCTGGACAGACAGAGAAAGTTTTTTTTTTGATGAGCACACACATGCAGCTCTGGGTGGGTGGAGTTAAGAGTAGAGCAGTTTGGTGCTTCCACAGAGCGTGACAAAATAAACCAGAAAAAAAAGGCCTTTCTCCACCCGAGCCCTCCTACAACCTTCTTACAACTCTCCTAGAGCCATCTTAGAAAAGTCCTACAGTCCTCCTACAACTGTCCTACAACCCTCCAAAAGTTGATTCTATTCATCTGGATGTAGCATTTTGTGGAAGAAACATTTCGTCACTCATCCAAGTGTCTCCGCTGATTGCAGGTTTCCCCAATCTTATAAACAGTACATTGCATAATAAATGAAACCAGCCCACTGAAGGAACAATGGCCTGGGAGGTCAGTTCCTTAATCTTTACAACACTGAGCGAACAACACAGAGCGAACACCATCACCACAGACACAGCAGCCAGGGAAGCTGAAGAAAAGCACATCAAGAAGGTCCTGAGTAAATGTGGTTATCCCAGCTGGACTTTTGTCAAAGCTGGGAAGGCGCCAAAAGAAAGCTCCAGCCGATCCAGGAGAGAAGGACAACTGCTGCCTAAGTGAAAACCCGCAGTAATCCCGTATGTGTCAGGAGTATCGGAGCAGTTGAGATGCATTTTTTCTAAACACCGGATCTCTGTGGCTTTTAAAACCCAAAACACGCTGTGCCATAAATTGGTCCACCCCAAGGATTGGGTCCCCCAACACAGACAGAGTAACATGGTGTACACTATTAAGTGCCAGGAGGATTGCCAGGATTTATACATCGGGAAAACCAAACAACCTCTGGTGAAGCGGATGGCACAACACAGAAGAGCTACCTCGTCAGGCCAGGACTCTGCAGTCTATTTACACCTACAGGCCAGTGGACACTTTTTCAATGATGAGGAGGTACACATCTTGGACAAGGAGGAACGCTGGTTGAGTGCGGTGTCAAGGAGGCCATTTACGTGAAAAGGGAAAAACCATCTCTGAATCGAGGAGGGTGCCTAAGGGTACATCTTTCGCCATCTTACAATGCAGTGATTGCAGCCATTCCCCAACTCTCTGTGAATGGTACTCATGGCCATTGATCAGTGGGCTTTGATCAGTGGGTTTTGGTCAGTGGTTGTTGATCAATTCTCATGAGAATTTGCATAATTAAGATTAAGGAACTGACCTCCAGGCCCATTGTTCCTTCAGTGGGCTGGTTTCAGTCATCATGCAATGTACTGTTTATAAGATTGGGGAAACCTGGAGTCAGCTGAGACTGAAGAAGTCAGTTGGATGAGTGATGAGCTATTATACAGCTATTCTACTACCATCATTCACTAGCTCAATTCATGTCATGCTTTGACATGAATTGAGCTGCAGTTGGGGAAGGCCTCAAAGGGGACGGGCGATGGTTCCCGGGCCTGGCAGATCCCCATGTACTAAATAGAAGTGAAGAAGTTAAAGAATGGAGAACAAGGAGGGAGGGAGGGTGGGGCACGTAAACGAGAATGATCAGCTTGCAGAACTGGGGGAACCTATATAGATGACAGCTGGAAGGAGCATGTTTGGAGGCGTGGTCCTACTCCGGAAATTCCGATACATAATCTCCAATTCACTAGCTGGGCCTACGTCCTCATTTTAGGTTTGACAGCGTTTTAGTAGGTAAAAGTGAATGCTTTGACATGAATTGAGCTGCAGTTTGTGGAAGGTCTCAAAGGGGACTGGCGATGGTTCCTGGGCCTGGCAGATCCCCAAAGAAGGCATCCCCTGAAAATGGTAACAACTGTGCATTACGAGGGTCGACGACCTCAGCGAGAATAATTAGATTTTCAATTCAACTTATTTATATGCCACCGAACCATGGTGACAGATGCCTCGAGACCCTACAATGATGTCTGGAGGAAAAACCCAACAATTGTATGACCCCCTCTGAGCAAGCGCTTTGGCGATGGTGGGAAGGAAAAACTTCCTTTTAACAGGAAGAAACCTCTGGCAGATCTAGGCTCAGGGAGGGGCAGACAACTGCCGTGACCGGTTTGGGTGAGAGAAGGAGAACAGGACAGAGGCAAGTGTAGGGAGAGCGAACGCCGAGTGGCCTCACCACCCAAAGAAGAGGAAAATAACTGGTAGCAGGCTAGCAAAGCTGAACAGCTCTCGATAAGGTAGTCAAAGATTCCATGGAGTGGAGTGGATCAGCTCGGACAAGCAGAAGATGGAGAGGGGGTGCTTAGCTGGTTAATTACGTCAGATAAGGTAGTGATAACTACTGTGCTTATTTCTGAAATGAACAGAAGTGAAAGCGGCAGCTTGGGAAGGGTTGATGAATTGAATGACTGATTAGAGGAAAGTCGTCTTCTATAATAATAACTCCCAAAATTGTCAGAGAGCAGAGGGCGAGTCCACTGAACTTCGTGGGAGATGATGAGCTGTTTAGACATAGTCTTGAATGATTGTGTCGAGGGTGGATGCTAGATAATGCTTGCGAAAGCACGTGAGAAGTAAAGGGATGTCATGAAGAATTATGCGCATGGCACAGTTTGGATGTCTTAAAAGGGGCGATAGAGGAAAGAATCTGGCATCCCAGTGCCACGAAGGTTCATCAGTGCTTTGCAAAGGCAGGAAAGATGACAGATGGTTCTCTGTGCCGGAACAGTTTGCTGCTACATCTTGTGGAAGACTGGATGTAAAGAGAGAAACTGGCATCCTGGTGAAAGGAATGTTTTGGGTTTTTTGCGAGTGATTGATGGCGGAAGCTGCCAATCCAGTAACGGAAAGGTAAGCTACTTAGGGAACAGAACCTGGCATCTCGGTGCAAAGAACGTTTTCTGCATTTGCAAATGAGGAATAGAGACAGCGAACCTGGCGTTTTGGTGCTGAAAGGAACATCTGCTGCTTAGCATATAAGGGCTAGATGTGGAGAAGCTGGCGTCCCAGTGGTAGAAGGATTAATGCAGTGAAACTGGCAACTCTGTATTAGAAAGTTTGCTCCTGAGTATGCGAGTGAGGGATAAAGAAGAACCAGGCAACTCGGCGCCTGGTTCTTCTTTATCTTGCTACTGTATTTTCATAGGAGGGATAGAGGATAAGAAGCTGGCATCCCGGTGCCAAAGCTTGCTAATGTGTTTGCATAGGAGGGATAGAGGAAGAGAAGCTGACATCCCGGTGCCAAAGCTTGCTACTGTATTAGGATAGGAGGGAGAGAGGGAGAGAGGCTGGCATCTCGGTGCCAAAGCTTGCTACTGTATTTGCATAGGAGTGATAGAGGAAGAGAACCTGGCATCCCGGTGCCAAAAGCATGCTGCTGCATTTTGCCAATATGGGTTACGGGAAAGGGAAACTGGTGACTCATTCATAGAAAAGTTTGCTGGTGCGATTGGATATGAGGGAAGGACCGGCAAAGGAAACCAGCAAGGCGTTGGTAGAAGGCTTGCGGCTGCTTTTGTAAATAAGGGTTAAAGGACAAACCTGGCAACTCAGTGCCTTTTTTTTCCCCATGCAAAGAAACTGGCTATTTTGCAAATGAGAATTGAGAACTTGGTATCGGGGCTAGAAGGATTAATGCTGCTTTTTGCCATGATGGATGCAGAGAAACTGGCAGTTCATTAGTTGGAAAGCTAGATGCTGCATTGCTAATGGTGATGAAGGAAAACCTGGCAACCCGGGGCCGTTTAATTAAATTCATTAATTAATTAATTTTGTCTACACTGAGAACTGGCAACCCGATGGCAGAAAAGCTTGCTGTTTCTTTTGCGAATGAGGGATAAAGGAGCCTGGCAACCCAGTGCCAAGGTTTGCTACAGAATTTTGCGAAGGAGAGATGAGTGGCTGGAAACCTGACAACTCGGTGCCGACGCTTGCTGCAGAGTTTAGCAGAGGAAGGATGAGTGAACGTATGCTGCAGAGTTTAGCCAAGGAGGGATGAGAGGCTGGAAACCTGGCAACTCGGTGCTGAGGTTAACAGCAGAATTTGCGAAGGAGGGATGAGTGACTAAGAGCCTAGCAACCCGGTGCCAAGGTTTGCTGCAGAATTTTGCGAAGCAGGGATGAGGGGCTGGGAACCTGGCAACTCGGTGCCAAAGCATGCTGCATTCACTACGGAGGGGTGGAGTACTGGCAACTCTGCTGCTTGCTGCTGCTTTTGCGAATGAGGATAAAGGAACCTGGCAACTCGGTGCTGAGGTTACGTGCAGAATTTTGTGAAGGAGGGAAGAGGCTGGGAACCTGGCAACTCTGTACTGAATTTGCTACGGAGGAATATAGAACTGGCGTTACCTCATAACTGAATTTAGCCGAGATATGAAGACTGGATGGATCGACGTGGCAGTCCATATGTCGGGTGGCGAGAAAACTGCTAGAGGATCATCAGCATTCGGTCTTGAGCCGTGGCGTTCGGTGTGTTTCTTGGATTGCCGGAGGAAAAGCGATGGACGAAGAGCTTGAGTAGTTGTTCATCTAATGCGCTGACAGACAAGAGGACAATTGTAGCGAATGGAAGGGTGAGTAAAATTATGTTACTCCTGTGAGAAAGCTGTGTTTAAAGGAAACCGCCAAGAATGGACCCTGTTTGCACGTAAACGAGAATGATCAGCTTGCAGAACTGGGGAAACCTATACGGAAGGAGCGTGTTTGGAGGCGTGGTCCTGCTCCTTAAATTCCGATACATAATCTCCAATACAACAGTCCTACAACCCTACTACAGCTCTTCTACAACCCTCCTACAGTCCTAGTTAGGGATGGCTACCGGTATCTGGTGCCATTATGGCACCGGTTCTGACATAAACAGTAGTAACCAGACTGAAAAGCAGCGCATTTCAGTGCTTTTTTTTTTTCTTGAGATGTCATACACTTTGGATTCTAGCCAATCATTTTAGCTTTCCAAGGATAGTAGGCGGGCCCAGGTACGTACGTTCTTTTAGAGCAGAGCTACAGATTAATAATGTCCAAGGCGAAGCAGTCAAAAGTCTTGCTGTACTTCACAGCAAAAGATGCAAACTCAGCAGCCTGCAACAAGTGCTTTAAGGTGATACTGTGCAAAGGATGTAATGCCTCGAATCTGATGAAACACCTGGCAACGCATAGCATTTTTTTAAAAGCCGAGAAATGCACCGTATTTGATAGCTTGCTGCAAGACCTCACACCGAGCACATCTACTGCGGGTTTGGTGCCTGTTATCGGACCCGGAGTTAGCAACATCCCCCAAGAACCCGAAGAGGAGAATCCTGGCCCCTAGCCCTGCCAGTGTAGCAGAAATGATGACAGATGATGATGGCACAGCAGCCGTTCTTCTCTGGGTGAGTGGCTTAATGTTGTTTGCGTGTAATTTACGTTGAGTAGACTAACCACGTTATTAAATTAATGCATGTAATGTGAACTAGCAAACACCGTCGTAGTTGCATGCGGCTGTCTTCTTGTTTGATAGAGTGATACCATATGGCTTGCAAAAGTATTCGGCAACCTTGAACTTTTCCACATTTTGTCACATTACAGCCACAAACATAAATCAATTTTATTGGAATTCCATGTGAAAGACCGATACAAAGTGGTGTACACGTGAGAAGTGGAACGAAAATCATACATGATTCCAAACATTTTTTACAAATAAATAACTGAAAAGTGGGGTGTGCGTAATTATTCAGCCCCCTTTGGTCTGAGTGCAGTCAGTTGCCCATAGACATTGCCTGATGAGTGCTAATGACTAAATAGAGTGCACCTGTGTGTAATCTAATGTCAGTACAAATACAGCTGCTCTGTGACGGCCTCAGAGGTTGTCTAAGAGGGAGCAACAACACCATGAAGTCCAAAGAACACACCAGACAGGTCAAGGATAAAGTTATTGAGAAGCCAAGGCCCATGGTGACTCTGGACGAGCTGCAGAGATCTACAGCTCAGGTGGGGGAATCTGTCCATAGGAAAACTATTATTGCACTGCACAAAGTTGGCCTTTATGGAAGAGTGGCAAGAAGAAAGCCATTGTTAACAAAAAACCATAAGAAGTCCCGTTTGCAGTTTGCCACAAGCCATGTGGGGGACACAGCAAACATGTGGAAGAAGGTGCTCTGGTCAGATGAGACCAAAATGGAACTTTTTGGCCAAAATGCAAAACGCTATGTGTGGAAGAAAACTAACACTGCACATCACTCTGAACACACCATCCACACTGTCAAATATGGTGGTGGCAGCATCATGCTCTGGGGGTGCTTCTCTTCAGCAGGGACAGGGAAGCTGGTCAGAGTTGATGGGAAGATGGATGGAGCGAAATACAGGGCAATTTTGGAAGAAAACCTAGGAGTCTGCAAAAGACTTGAGACTGGGGCGGAGGTTCACCTTCCAGCAGGACAACAACCCTAAACATAAAGCCAGGGCAACAATGGAATGGTTTAAAACAAAACATATCCATGTGTTAGAATGGCCCAGTCAAAGTCCAGATCTAAATCCAATTGAGAATCTGTGGCAAGATCTGAAAACTGCCGTTCACAAACACTGTCCATCTAATCTGACTGAGCTGGAGCTGTTTTGCAAAGAAGAATGGGCAAGGATTTCAGTCTCTAGATGTGCAAAGCTGGTAGAGACATACCCTAAAAGACTGGCAGCTGTAATTGCAGCAAAAGGTGGTTCTACAAAGTATTGATTCAGGGGGCTGAATAATTACGCACACCCCACTTTTCAGTTATTTATTTGTAAAAAATGTTTGGAATCATGTATGATTTTTCATTCCACTTCTCACGTGTACACCACTTTGTATCGGTCTTTCACGTGGAATTCCAATAAAATTTATTCATGTTTGTGGCTGTAATGTGACAAAATGTGGAAAGGTTCAAAGGGGCCGAATACTTTTGCAAGCCACTGTATGCCCTATAGCTGCAGAAAAGGCTAACATTGTTATCTTTTTACAAAAAAGAACAGCTAAACTTGAGAGGTTTTAGGACAAAGTTTGTGTTTTCCATTGTTTAAGCACCGGTTCCAACCAAAGGAGGTATGTTGTATCAACAGAAAAGGCTAACTTGGTTATCATTTTGCAGAAAAAAAGAGACTGCTAAAAATAAAAACATAAGAGGTTTTTGGACAAAGTTTGTGTTCTCCATTCTTTAAGCACCGGTTCAAGCACCGTTTAAGCACCGGTACCATTTCAAAAGTACCGGTTTGGCACCGGTATCGGATAAAACCTAAACGATACCCATCCCTAATCCTAGTACAGCCGTCCTACAGTCCACCTACAGCTGTCCTACAACCCTCCTCCAGCTCTTCTAAAACCCTCCTACAATCCTCCTCCAGCTCTTCTACAACCCTCCTATAGCTTTCAATCTGCCTAAAGCTCAGAAAATTGAGAAGAATTGCCAGACGTGTGTGAGCAGGCTCGGCTGAGGATGACCAGTGTGGACTGAACTAATGTCACAGCTGAGTGGAAACAAATCCCCACCACTGTGTTCAGCTTCACACTGACATCATAGTATTTTGGCAGGGCTTTGTACTGGTAATGCTTCCTGCCCAGATCCAGGATCAGCTGGTCCAGACGGTCGTCCTGGTCGATCCTGGCGACCGTCTTCTCGATGATGTACATGATCCTGCAGAGAGAGCAGAGGAGAAAACCAGTCAGCAGGAGGCTCTGCTAAAACCAGAGACCCTGCAGGAGTCACAGGCAGCTTTTGCTGCTAGCTGTCAGCTAACCGGCCCTCTGGGCTGTGTTTTAATGAAATGAAAGGTTAATTTCATGCTTCTGTATGATTGCAATAATTCTGATCAGAGGCAATAATAAATATATCTTGAGCCCTCATTGCAGCCCTCATACAAAATGTTACAGCAAGGGGTGAGAGTACAGTTTTATATTTCCTCTCCCACACAGTTTAACAAAGTGTTTCAGTTTCAGAGATAAAAATGGACGCAAGTCATTATGACTGATAACAACATCTGCTTCTTGTTATTGTGTATGACATTAGATTAGCACCACCCTCACATCCTTCCTGGCTTCAAAAGAACTTTATTTATAAGTCCAACAGAGGTGGTATTTATGTTTAACGCCTCATTTGACTAATGTTTTATGTCATTTGTGAAATCAGCTGATCAGCTGTTAGCACATTTGTCCCTGTTTCTGCTTGGTCCCCCCACTCACAGTTACACTGCTCAGCTCTCACTTAAAGTGTGTGCGTGTGTGTGTGTATGTGTGTGTAACCTGAGGCCGTGGGCTTTCAGCTCTTTGCTCGCCCTCAGGGTGTTCACATCATTCAGGTCTCTGAAGGTGAAGAAGGCGTCTTTGCACTCCGGGTGAGTCTCAAACAGCCTGGAAGAGGGTGGGGGTGGAGTTAAACGGTTGGTGTGAGCGCTGCTCTGATGTCTGATAAGCTAACAAAGGGCAGTCAGTGAACCTGCAGCTGCAGAAAGGTCACGTCCTCATTACCCACGGTCCTCTGTGCTGTGCTGAGGGCTGGGGTGAACTTGCACACACAAACACAAGGCGAAAACAGACAGCTGTGCACAAACCACAGAGAGCGGCTGAGACTGCAGAGCGGCTCGCTGCACCTGCTTTGCATGAACATCAGTAACATCAGTCTGCAGGTAAACAGCACTCCTGAGCCCAAACACTGTGGCTCTGCCTGGCCCTGCTCCATCTTGCAGAGGAGAGGAGGACCTCCACCCTCTGCGAACTCAGGCACAGCAACCAAACCAGCTCCAGCCCACTTCCTGTCAGGGTTCGTCTGCACAGTTTTCTCAGACTCCAGAAAGCAGAACATGATCTCCCGTGACTTTTGACACATGACCTCTGACTCTGAGGCACTCACCTGCATCAGAACCAGAAAGTCTTTCAGACCTGCGCATGCCCGCTGTTTGGTGATGAGCTGTCAATCAAACCTTGCCCGCAGTTTTTACAATAATCTGATCATCTAAACGATAATCGCCACTGTTTTCTGACTGAACGTCGATTTACGCAGAATTGACGTCACAGCCGTGCCTGTGGGCTGGTGGGACATCAGATCTGCGAGCTGAGAGACCCTCGCCCTTAAACAAACTCAACACGGCTTTATGACCGGTAGTTAAGGATACCTGCTCTGACGTAACACTTCTTCATAACGTCTACCTGCGTGACGGTACAGAGGACGGCGGAGCGCGCGTGAACTCACCTGACGAACATGATGACGCCCACCCTGCTGATGTCCTCCTGGATCTCCCTCCAACTGCTCCTGATCGCCTCCCGGCTCTCCGCGCTCAGACTCACCGGCAACGCATCCTCTTCCTCCTCCTGCTCCGGCCGCCGGTCCGGAGCCTCCGCTGAGAGGGAGCAACCCATCTAGAAAATCACCGACAGTACACCAGAACCGCCGCACACAGCGCGACGCACAGCTGGTACTGACTGCGCTCACTTCCGCACTCACGAAGCGCGCGTCTTCAGATCTGAGCTTGTTTCTATCAGATAAAGTTCAAAAGAAACACACACACACTCACAGGGACACATGCACACACAGCGCTCCTGTTTTAATAATGTTTAGTATCACCCGAATGCGCTGACACACCGATCACCTGCACAGGTAAGAATGTGACAGCTCCTCAGTCCAAACCGAAGAACTGATAATCTGATCCCAGCCCAACTTCACAGTCTCATGCTTGTCATCATCAGCTGCCTGACGATCATCAGCTCACAACAACAACAACAGCTTTTTAAGGCGACTTTAGCTTCCTGTGTGCAAGCAGAGAATAGGAAGTGAGCTGCAGCAGAAAACCTCTGAGCACATAGCGAGCAAAGTCTGATAAACTGTCACGTCATCAGCTGTCCTCACAACTGATGGTATGACGACTGTCACCATCATCACATGTGTTTCTGTGCAGCATTTAAACCTGGGGTCACATGTATGATCACATGATAGCATGTCAGAACCATGAAGACTGTGTATGTTCCCCTTAGCTATGGTCACAGGTTAAAGCACTGGGATGCAGGTTCCTCTCACCCTGGTCTGTCCTCAGCAGGTCTTTAGAGGTCTCTTCTCTTCCAGCCTGATTCTGAGTGTGCTGGTCCAGGTTCACTCACAGCTATTGCTCCAGTGCACAGATCCCAGATCAGCTTACATTCAGTGAGGTCAGACACTCTCCAACTGTTTTGGTTTGTTTCCCAAAAATTAGAAAATTATTATTCAGTTTAATTTTGTTCATACAGCACCAAATCACAACAGTCGCCTCAAGGTGGTGAGGTAGACCGTACAATAATACATACAGAGATAACCCAACAATCATATGACCCACTATGAGGAAGCACTTTGGCAACAGCGAGAAGGAAAACTCCTTTTTAACAGGAAGAAGCCTACAGCAGAGCCAGTCTCAGGGGAGGGCCAGGGGGAGGAAGACAGGAGTAAGACATGCTATGGAAGCGAACCCGAGATTAATAACAAATATGATTCAGTGCAGAGAGTTCTGTTGACACATAGTGAGTGAAGAAGTAACACCCAGTGCATCATTGGAATCCCCCAGCAGCCTACACCTACTGCAGCATAACTAAGGAAGGATTCAGGTCACCTAATCCACCCCTAACTATATGCTTTAGAAAAAAGGAAAGTTTGAAGCCTAATCTTGAAAGTAGAGATAGTGTCTGTCTCCTGAATCCAAACAGGAAGCTGCTTCCACAGAAGAGGGGCCTGAAAACTGAAGGCTCTGCCTCACATTCTACTTTTAAATTCTTTTTGTTACTAATACTAGTAACAAAAAGTAAAACTACAGTGTGAGAGCGAAGTGCTCTAATGGGGTGATATGGTACTATAAGGTCATTAAGATAAGATGGGGCCTGATTATTCAAGACCTCCCATACGGTAAAAAAAATACTTTTTTCCTGACCAAAATATATTTCAAATATATGGTAAATATATTTTGTATTTGTGATGCTCCAAAAAATATATTTTTGAAATTGAAAATATATTTCTTTCAAACCAAAATACATTTCAAAAGATATTTGCGTTCAAGAAAATAGATTTCCAACCTTTCAGTAGAATATATTTCAAAGTATCCCTTATTTAACCTCCTAGGACCTGGCGTCCACATATGTGGACATCACATTTTGGGTTATTTAGACCAAAATACTCAATTTTGCTCTACAAGGGCCTAATATCCACTTACGAAGACATTATACTGCTATTGTTCTATCAAAATTTTAAACAAATATCCTCATATGTGGCTCTTATTTTTCTTAAAAACAAAAATAAGGTAAAAAAAATAAATCTGGTAATTCTTTGTTTTTACATTCATCGGGTCCCAATATGCCTAAATATCAAAGAGAAATTAAAAATGCATGTCGTGGAAGAGTTCGGGTCTTAGGAGGTTAAAATGTATTTAGTGCAATAATAATAATAAAAGTAACAACATCTGCATCTAATCACATCTGCAAAAACAGTTGGATTCAAACAAAACAGAGTCAAAGGTCTAGCAAGAATTAGGTTATTTATTCAGTATTTCACATTACACAATATTAGCATTCACTTGACTTTGAAATTATTTGTCATTGATACAGTACACAAAATACAACAACTGCTATGTACACTTTAGTTTTTGAAAATATATACAATATAGTACTTAAAGAAACAGTCCACTTTTTTTGGAAATAGGCTCATTCTCCATCTCCCTCAGAGTTAAAAAGTTGAGTTTGACCATTAAGTCTTTGGTCATTTTTCAACGCGATGCTCACGGTCCCCTTGGATTCAATGATGTATGCTAAGCTATGTTAAAAGTGTTATCACCATACAAATCAACTGTATGGATTCCAAAATGGTCAGACTCAACGTATTAACTCTGAGGGAGTGTTCCTGTAATGATGCAATATAATATAGCACTTAATGACTTAATGTAATATATATCTGACGTTTTGCCATTTAATGTTTAATTATGTATGGGTTTTTTTATGAACTGGTTTAAAATCACTTCAGAAAAATACCACATGGCACTGAAGAAAATCATGTTTTCTCGTGTTTAACCTTATTTAAGGAATTCACACTGATTAATGCTTCTAAAATGTAATTGACTTTTAGTTTTTCAGTGTGAATGATCAGACATTTGCATTTGATCTTTGCAGCAAGAATACCTGTCAGATGCCCAAGACGTTTTGATACTGGTTCACAATAACTTGGATTTGAGGCACAGAGACTATGCTTTGCTCGTTCATAGAATCTTCCAATGGCATAACACGTCTCTCCACTTTCATTTTGACATATTACAAATCGTTTAATGTTAAAGAAATTTTGATCATCATCATTCAACATAACAGCGAATGAATTACGTTTGAGTACACAACTGTAATCTTCTGAGTGAAACACCTCGCCATTTGTAATGATTCGTTGAAAGTACTTTACTCTGCTCCTTTGTACCCCATAACGACTCAGTGCCATATAGTCATCCCTCCTAATTAATCGCACTTTAGGATGATTAAGTGCAGTGATACCATGTGTGCGAGTTACATCTTTTAACTGTTTAGGTCTTGTTAGAGATTCAAATATCTCCTTGCATTCATTTGAGGCATCTTTCAGTAAAGTCTGGCCATAAAATGGTAAGGCCTTCTGTAGCCAGAACATTTTTACAATCTGTAGCGCAACCCCTTGAGTGCTTTTGATCATGTCTAGTAGTTTAGCATTGTAAGACTCAAACATAAAGGCGGAATGAGCCCACAAAGGCCCCCAGTTAACTACACTTCTTGGTAAATGGAGGCAAAGATGGACATTATAAGACAGATTAGCTTCCCCATAGAATACCTCCATGTCTTTCACAAAATCTGTTAGAAGTGCCTCAGACTCAGTAATCTGCTCTCTAGTTATATTTTCGCCCAACAGAAGGGATACTCCCTTGACTAGTTTAGACCAGTGATTCAGTAGTGGTTCTGGCAATACACCTTTTAGTACAGGTAAGCTATTATAAAAGAGCCACATATTCCACATATATGTGACAGACCTTGGCACACGAGGTACATAACATGGCGGTTTAATCTTTAAAAGCATTTCATCTAACAGTTTTGTAGACCTACCTATATACCAGTGCTTTTCATGGTTTTCACTGTTTAACCACAGCCCTGTTACAGTTCTTTCAACACCCAGAAGTACTAAATGCATATAGTCTGGGACAGACCCTTCGATAATATCAAAACTGGGAAGTCTACACAACATACTTGGCCCTTTAACACCCAAAGCAGCTTTACCAGACTGTAGCGCAGCTTCTACAAATTCATTAGTTTGTTCCTGATTGCGGAGCTGAACGTCCTTCTGAAAAGGATATACACGAGTGAATCCTCTGCCTTTTTCAACTACCTTTCCTTCATGAAGGCAGTAGGAGCATTCATATTCACCATTAAACTGTTTAAAATTTTGGATCAGAGGTCTGGCAACTGAGTCACTCATTAGAATTAAAGGGATTACTTTTGTATTGACAGAAACGCCTTTGTCATCTTCCCATGTGAAACCACTGTCCTGTAGGTCCACACACTCATCAATGAAAGGTTTTAAGAAACTTCTCATGTGAGGCTTCTCATCCCCGAACCATAGTCCACAAAGGAGTACATTATCCTGTCTTGTTTTCAATGGCAATTCATTAATGGTGCAAAAAAAAAGGGCCAAATACTACAAGGGGACTTTTTAAAAACTGGCACACCATCACAGCTAAATGTTAAGCTGAGGGTTTGAAGGGCCGTTTCTGAACCACTTAAAGCTTTCTGATACAAAAAACCATCACAAATGTCACTGAGAGAAGTAGATGTTTCTGTTTGCCTCCCTATTAATTCATCTGTAATTCCTGGCATTCTCAAGAGATTTTTGAGTTGATCTTCCAAGGAGAGGTATATGAAAAAGTTATTGGTAAACCTACTTGCTTTGTCATAGGTGCTGTTGCATTGAACACAATGAACTTGGTCCAGTTCAGCTGACATTATATTACTGCACTGTTCACACACATAACAGATTTTCATGATGTCTTTTGTATCATCAAAAGCTTTGTAAAATGAATATTTTGTCCTGCATGCTGAATCACTGCCACCAACAACATTAAGGATTTTCATGATATCTTCAAGACAGTCATTGGTCAAACTGTGTTTGAGCTTAAGTGCCAGAAGTAGTAGTTGATTTTGCTCTTTAGTTTGATCTGAATCCACTGGGACCTCTATCTGAACAGGACCTGCAGTGCACTCTTCATCATTAGTCATCAGCAGAGTTCTGTCTTCTGGAAGGGTGTCTGGGATTTCCTTGAAAAGAGAAGCGAGAGAGAGAATTATGGGTCCTGTAAACAAATCTTCAGTGTAAGAGCATTAACCTAGTGGACTCATAGACGCATTTATGTCTATATCGGTGAGATCTGCCCTGTAACCGTCTTCTCTCTACTGTATTTATGCGTCTCTTTTTTTAACATTACAGCAGACATTTGAAATTGGTCTCATTCACTAATTGTGCACTATTTGACATGTCCATTCAGTCTTGCCAAAATTTAAGTTAGCTTTGGCTGTCAAAATGAATGCTTAGTGCTTTCTTTCATGATAAATTCTGTAAGAATATATGATTGCAGTAGAAAGTAGAAATTACCGTAAAAATCATAATTAGAACAATGATTACTTGTTTTATTTTTTCTTGTTCAATGCACTAATTCATGAATATTCTTAAAAAAATAATGTCTAGAAATGTAATGATCTTTTTGATTTCATTTCTTGACTTGAAAATTCAACTAACTATTGTGTACTTATTTCGACAAATCTATAGTCCAATATTCAGAATAAATTCAATTTAGATTTATGCATTAAAATTGTTTTCATTACAGTTAACACAAAATGTTTGTATTCCAACACCAACCTTAAAAAGAGACCAATAAGATCATTTATTAATATTAATATGAATCAAGCATTTATTATTTGGTATAACTGAGGTAATTAAATGCTAAGGGAAAAGATAAAATGGATGATAAGATAAAAGGAATAAAACGTTATTTTGGTAATCATCACCCTCAAGTTGTTCTAAACCTATTTCTTTGTTCTGTTGAACACAAAAGAAGATATTTTCAAGAATGTTGATAACCAGTTTCTTGTCCCTACTGACTTCCATAGTGTTGTTATTTCATACTATGTCCATACTATGTCAATGGGGACCAGCAACTGTTTGGTTATCAACATTATTTTGTTCAAAAGAAATTCATACAGGTTTATAAAAACTTAAGAGTGAGCAATTGATTAGAGAATTTACATTTTTGGTTGAACTGTTCATTTATGAATTTACAAAAATGCAAATTGAACCACCAATTATATCATAAGGCATACCTTTTGACATTCCTTGATAACATTCTGAAGTTCTTCTTCTGCAACCTTAATTCTGAAAAAGAAAATATACAATAAAGAAAATAGAAATTGCTTATTGCTATATTTGAACTCTAAGTGAACTGCTATTAACACGATAAAGATGTGATCACTTATAAAGTTTATTGATCAGTAATAAGCAGATTAGACATAGCCATTCCCTGTTTAAAAGAGCCAACTGCAGATCATTCATTTGGGAGCCAGAGTACATTTATCGTACCTTATGGTATGGTAATTTATAAAGATCATTTTTTCCTTACAATTTTCATTGTGGTTATTAATTACATTTTATAAAATTCACTTAGAATGATGTTTATACCATTGTTTTAAGCAACTGCATGTCCTATTTTTAAAAGAACATAAGCTGAAAACACTAATTGAAAATCCTTCAATGCTATTCTGGAGTATTAAGCCCCAAATGTCTATTACACATTGGCTTTGTTTATTCTTGATAAAAAACAAACATCTTAAGCATGCAGTGGACGATTATTTACCACTTTGAACGATTACATAATTGTGGCATCGTTAGTGATTGCCACTAGATTAATTGATTGTGCGGCCCTATGGCATTCGTTAATGTTAAAGAGTGAGGGATATTACATTACCAACACACCTTTCTTTTTGTGCCCATCTCCGTTTGGTTCTTGAAGGAATTTCCTCTTCAGGATCAGTTAGATAACATTTATACAAAATCCTTTCAGGAGGCTCGCTCATTTTGACTCACATGTGACCTGTTGATGAAATTAAAATTACATTGAAGAAAACATCGAGGATTGTAAAACAGAAACTGCAACATATAAAATAAATGTAGCATGTTACTGTGAAATATATGCTTACTGAGCAGTTTTCCAGGGAGTTTGCAAAATTGCAGCGTCTTCTTCCGTGAGCACACCTTAACAAAGTCCCAAAAACGTCCGTCTTTGTACGTCACAGAATTAATAAAAAAAAGGTACTTAAAACAATATGTTTTTTCTATGAAATCTATGCTCACCAGAGATTATTCAAAAAATGCGCGTGCGCGTTGCCATTGTGCTTTTTATAAATAAAGATAAAATAAAAAGTAATACGTAAAAAGTAAATATTGAAATATTCCCAAACATGTGCAATGAACGCGCAAAAAATATGTTTATTAGTTGTTGTTTCTTTCCCCCCCCCCTTTTTTTGAAATATAACCGACGTCTGAGGCGCAATTTCCGAATGGCCGATATACAGACGGGAAGACACAAGCGGATAATGTTCGCGTTAATTAAGTGGTCGGAAGATGGAAAGTTCTCAATTCTGCCAACTGAACACATTCGGGATTTTGATGAGGAGGAATACTTAGACAGTTTGGAGGAAAAGGAAGTTTATTTGGTGGAGTGGAAAAGAAACTTGAACCTCTACAGCGTGTCATTAATCAGTTGAGAGAAGAGAACTCGAATCTAAAAAGAGAGAACGATAGGCTGAAAAATGAAATACTTGAAAGTACTGTACTATTGCATGTTTTATGTGTGTGTTTACACCTGTCATATACAATAACTATCAAAACCTATTCACATTTAATTTCACTTTCACAGAAATCCCACCTCTCCTTCAGGCTACAGAGCATTTACTTACCAAGGTTAGAAACAAAGCACAGTTATCCTTCATTAATAATCACTAATTACAATGTTCTACATTTCCTTGCCTTTTTAATCATTTTAAGGCCTTTTGGAGTTTTTTTGGGTTGTTTAGCAGTAATGTTTGTGCCTATTTATTTCAGCCCATGAAAATGAATGCAGATCTTCCTGATGTAAGTAAAATCAAATTAATTTTTTTGTCATTTTCATTAATTTTGTTGCTTTGTTGTTTTTGTGCAGTTTGCAATCATATAAACCTAACAAGCATCAGTCAGCAGTGTGCCTAACCTAACCAGATTCTTGCTTTATTCACATAATATGTAGTTATATGTACTTGTACATTGTACCTAGGGTTGCGGCCACTTGGCACCGCCCCATTGTTGTGACAGCCCTGATTGTACTTGTACACTGCATCGGAACAGGGAACAGTCTGCCACATTAATGTATTTTTAAATGACTTGTTTCTAATACATCAATTTTTCTCTTACAGATGTCAAAGTCTCAACCTGATGCTGCCCTCCCTCATCCTCCTAAAGTAAGTATTAGTTGTTGTGGTTTTTTACGCAGTGTCTGTGTCACGTGATATTATGTCACATGCTAAGCATAACTATTGAAATAAAAACTGTTTTATAACAGATTTTCCCAAAAACTAGCTATGTTTGTTGTCATTCAGACCAGTACTACTGGTTAGACATTGCTTAATAAGGATTGTGTTTTTCAGCACGATATCTTATTTTTCACAGGAAAAAGGGGAAAAATTTGTAGATGGAAAAATCTCCAAATGTTCTTTGTGCATTTTGTTTTCTATTTGTTAGAATATTTACTTTTTATTCAAGTTTTCTAAGGTATCTAATATTTTCATTCCTAATATCCATGATCTAAATATTTTAAGAAATAGTCGTTTGTTTGTCAATTGAAAGTGTGTAGATCTCGCATTATTTTGGTGTTATTTTATGATTATACACTTAAAGGTATTAAATGGTCTTAAAATGACAATGACATTACTTGACGCAATTGTTTATGGGGCAATATACCGACCAACAAAAAGTTGTTATCGTAACAGGCCTAAAAAACATGACTTTATGATTGATAAATACAAAAAATAAATACATTTCATTTCTCTGACATTCATCTGATATTCAGTTACAATTCACACCACAGCTACCTGCACATGCAAAGTACTATACTGTAAATTATTTTGCACAAATACCTGTACTATTACTAACACATTTACTATATTACTTTTAGCCTGTGGATTTAAATGCAGATGTCCCTAATGTAAGTTGTTATATCATGTTATTTTTATTGTTATTTATTTTATTTTACATTCAAATATCTCAAACTTCTTAGTTAAATAAGCTTGATTGCTAGTAGATAAAGAATAGGTCACCTGTAGTTCACCTAGTTGTGGGGCGATCGTGACTCAAGAGTTGGCAGTTCGTCTTGTAATCGTAAGGTTGCCGGTTTGAGCCCCGGCTCTGACAGTCTCGGTTGTTGTGTCCTTGTGCAAGACACTTCACCCGTTGCCTACTGGTGATGGTCAGAGGGGCCGGTGGTGCCAGTATCCGGCAGCCTCGCCTCTGTCAGTGCGCCCCAGGGCAGCTGTGGCTACAATGTAGCTGCCATCACCAGTGTGTGAATGGGTTGATGACTGAATGTGTAAAGCGCTTTGGGGTCCTTAGGGACTAGTAAAGCGCTGTACAAATACAGGCCATTTACCATATAATTGATATTCACAATTAATTTCTCATCTCTGATTTAATGCCTTTGTTTGTTTGCCTTTTTTTGACCATAACAAGATATTTTTGCAGGATATATATGGTGAATTTATATGCATAGATACAGTCGTAGTGCTTGACACATGCACAGAGCAGTAGATGGACTAGGAGGGAAATAATTACAATCATGATGTTGATTGCTGATGTCAGTATATATATATTTAGAGGAATGTTTTGTTTTTCACCCAAAATGAACTATATTGCTTCAGAAGAGATTTTTTTACCCCACTGGATTCTTATATATTGTTGTGTTTTTTGCTTGCTTGTTTGTTGTTTTTTTCTCCAGAACATATATGCTGTACCTATTTACTTGAATTGTATAGATATATTTACGTCATCAAAATATGTCACATGACTTACAAGGTTTAGATTGTTGTGCAACATTGTCACATTCTGATATTTATTCAGTGGTTTTATGGCAGTCAATGCTATGTGTATTTTTTTTATCTTTAAATATTCTCCTTTATAGGTGCCTAACTCTTCATGCAAAGCTTCTACGTCTGGTGATGCTAAAGTAAGTAATTTTGCTACTGCTTTGTGCCACCGAGAAATGTCAATCTTTCTTTTTAAAGAGTAAAGACTCAATCATCTAAGTTATTCTGAGTTCTTCCTTCTTTCATTTAGTTTACCAGTAATACTCTGTCTGTAACAACATTGTTAACTTCGTATGTATGTGTTTATTTATTTAAAGGGTTCCAGTGATGCCGAATATGTAAGTAATTTTGCTGAGAATTTAGGTAGGTGCATACTCAAATGTGTTTTTTAAAAACAATTTATATTGAAACACTCTTTTTATGTGATTGCAACCACAGGTGGAGATAGCACATGCTACAGGGTAAAAATTCTGAAACATCAGTGGGCTACTGCTCTTCAGGCCCAAACACCCACTTCAATGGTGCGTGTTCTTCTGATGGCCATCTTCCCACTGGAGGTTTTGATCCAAAGCAATTTAAAAGGTAAACAGCTTTGAAACTTAGTTCCAATGGTTAGCTAATAGTATTTTAAAAAGCCTACTTCTCTGTCACCAGTTTCTTTACCAAAAAGCATAATATTGTAGTTCAAATGTTTAGATGAACAAAGATCAGATTTTTGGAAATTTAACTAGTCAGACTGATAGGTTTGTAGCTTGTACCTATCCGCTGGAACGTTGAAGACAATATAATAACACTGCAAAGCAAGACACAAGCAGGCTGGTTTACTCATGCATGAGGGAAATCTGGCTGGGGCCAAGTGTCGTCCCACCACCTAGCCTCCGTCAGACTCTCAGCCAGGCTCCCCATAGCACTCCTTTTATTGTGGTTACATGAATATGCATAGGGTCATTAACATATAACATCTTACATAGGTATACATGTGAACAAAGAATACTGTGTGTGTGTGTGTGTGTGTGTGTGTGTGTGTGAGTTCAAGGTGTGACCCTGTGAAGACTCTGGTGCTAGCTGGTGCCAGGCGTCTAGCAGATCTATCTGAACAAAGGGCTCTTATACTTAAACAGATATACGTGTGTTTGCTATACCATATATCAGCAAGAGAAGATACGACCTCTCCTAGGAGGTGTGTGATCTATGCCAGAACACTCTGTAGAGGGAGTGAACGCCCTCCCCCTTCATGCTACACAGAGCTGTTACAGACCTCCTAGGATGAGACATTCTTTCAATCTACAAATGATTATACACTTCTAAGCATATATGGTTAAATATTTCTAAGCATAAATGACAATCAACAATACAAATCTAACATTTCCCCCTTTTTTGACCTTTATGCTTGAAAAGTTCCCAGTCATAGAATACCTCATGTCTGACAGTTTCAATGCAAACATTTTTATACTCAGCATATGTCAAATCACCCCAAATTACTGAAAAAATACACAGTTTAACAAATGCATCAGCAGTTATCCCATTCATTGATCTCATCTCATGGCAAACTGCACCCTACAAGCAAACAAAGAAATTGTTAATTTAATAGTAAGAATAAAAAAAGTAACGTTTTCAAAAACATCTCAGCTTGGTGATGCTTCCTCCGGGCGTGCAAATCATATGTCTCTCTGCAGAATGGTTTAAGCTCTGCAGGGCGTCATGAATGTCTCTTCCAGTTGTTTCCATCATTGTCCATAGGACCAGAGTCCAAATGTATGTGGGATAGACATTTAAACATACCAGTTTGTTTTGTTGTTTGTCAACATGGGTCTCAGCTATTTCCAATGTTGCAGACCTCTCAGCACTCCAGTTTTATGGCCTCTTACCAGGCCCCATCACCTGACTTCAGACCTTCGTCTTGTGAGGGGGATATTTATGACTCCTTAATTGTCCACGCTCTGCAGAAAAACCTCTCTGTGGAAAGGGTGCTGGGTTCCATCATCTTACTGCTGTTATGATCCCAGCAGTCTTCAATGTGCCATCGTATGCACAGTATAGTGGCACAGCATTAGGTGATGTTCATAGGAAACTACTGTCATCACCTCCATAGCTGCTGGTTCCTGTGCTTTTCACAGAATCATGATGTCATCCTTAGACTCCCTCTGCGCTGTCGATGGAGCTTGGCACGCTCCCCTCATCCTTCATGTGCCCGTCTGTTGTCCACAATCTCCTCTGTTGGCCTCTGGAAACCCCCTTGGCACAGCTCTCATTCCAACGCAGTTTCATGGTCCTTGCTGTGGCTCCAAAGTCTGATCTCATGATGGGCCCCAACCAGCTCGACCTTTGACCTCAACCACTGCCTGGTCCTGTCAGCTATGCGCTTCTCACTGGGCCTCTGAAGATTTCTCAGCAGATTACTGCTGCACCTGTATTTCCTTGCTAGGAAGACAAACTATTTGGAGAGCATGTCAACAATCATCAAACCACATTCTTTAGTTCAGTGAACTTCACTTATAGGCCCTCAAGCCTCATCTGAACATGGGTGCACCACTTGCATAGGTTTAATACTTGTAAATAAATGGTTAATCACACAAATCACTGCAACAATAATAGAAAACATTGTTTTATGTTAATTCCTGGACCCCTCCTCTTGACTCATGGGTCAACTCATCAAACCTGGATCCCTGTCTTAAAGAAAAAGATTAGCTAGATCCTATCCCAGGCAACATCAGGGCATCGCCTCCCCTGGAGCAGCACCACCCTGGACCTATAATCCTGCAATAAAAATGTTAGCGTGTTTTGCATATTAAGTTTGCTTAACACCTGGCTCTCCCAGGAGCCTGCATACACACCATCATGGCCTGGAAAGCAAAATCTGGAAGTGAAATCAAACTTCATACCTGTAAACAAGTATATCATAAGAGTAACAAACATTCAGCATCAGCAAGAGAAGTGTCATGTGCAGGTTTTCTCAAATCAGTAAACTACAATTATTACCATAATTTGCCTCAAACATGGATCATCCCATGTACTCAGTTAACATTAATGTAATCAGTGACTTCTCTTAAGCAAAGTCACTCAACTCATCAATCACTATGAGCTCAATAGCCCATCTTCAACTATACCATAAACACTGCATCTCTTATTTGTTTGTCTCATGTCACTTGTCCGCTTCTGCCAAATCCTCTACATCTAGTCATAGAAAAACAAACATTAGCAATACATATTGACTGTGGTCAAATGCAGGTCGACAGGTTCCAGAGGTGCCATAAAAAAAAAAAAAAAAAGACCATAAAATCAACCATCCACTGCTGTGGAAAAATGTTATTCATATCATCAAAGTAACCGTCACATTTTCCCAAAAACACAGTGTAACAGCATCACCACTCATAACCTGTAAACATAGTTTTCCTCACACATAAACCCAGAAATCCTGTAGTAGAAAAACATTAACTAATCCTCTTATAAATCACATGATCAATCACATGATCAATCACATGATTAATCATCTGCCGTAAAAAGAAATGTAAATGTTAGCGCTGCGCAGGTGTATACACTGTATCACCGTTACCTCTGTAAGCAACACAAGGTAGGGAATAGCACCCTTGGTAAATGCACAGACACAGAAAGTGGCACTTAACAGATTATCGTCATGCAACCTCAGATGTTGCTGTCATCTTTCTGCTCCTGTAAAAGGAAACACATAAATTCATCCACCCTTTTGTCCTGTCTAGGTGGAGATTAACTTTGAGTCGTGGTCAAGTCTTGTCAGCTTTTACCAGTCAGTCAGTCAGTTTGTTTTTATTTCCATTCATTCATGCATTCATTCATTCTTTCTTTGCTGATAGTGGAACCTATCGTCGCATTTAGTTTCCACTCTCAGCAAAATGACGTCATCTCAAAAAGAAAAAGAAGAACTTTAGTTTGGATTACATCGCTGCTGAATCCTTTTTTTTTTTTAGGCTGGGACACTCATTTAATATTGTCCCAAATAAGTGGCTTTCTCCAGAGCCCATTTTAATGTGGAGAAAATTCACTTGTAACGGCTTTCTCGACAGGTCGTATAGCACTTTTAATTTCTGACGTGCAGATCCGCTTAAAGAAAAGAAATAGACAAACAAAATCAGTGTCTGTTCAAAAGATAAAAACAAAAAAATAACAAAGATTATCAAACCAAACTCTCAGTGCACTGTGAAAGTATCAAAATAAGAAGGCCTTGTTAAGTCATGACACAAACTCCTCATCAACTTCACAACAGGAGAAGAATCATCAGCTAGATTCACTCCAAACCAACCATCAGCTGCACAACACACAACATAAGCCTAATATGTCTTATTAGCTATGAGTTTAATCACCAGGTCTGTGCTCTTCACTCATTTAGGCCACACACCCATTTTATTCAGTTTTCCTTTTCCCTTCATCATAAAACATGTGACATGCTGTCATGCACTTCACAAAAGAAGTTTGTTCTGACGTATTCAGAGTTGTGTATCTAAATACAGGATTCACTCGCACATCAAAGCAGGAAACTCAGTGTTTTAGAGCCTCTACTCAACACACAACAAACTCCAACACATCTCATTCACTCGTGCTAGAATTCAGTCACCTTTCATTAATCTAAGAACGATCAACTAATTTGAATCAGCTATTAACCCACTAGGATGACAGGACAACAGAAATGCATGTTCAAAATGTTATCACTAAAAGAGAATTTCCCTCATACAGTAAATTTAGTAGTAAACTTGTGCTGCATCAATCAAGCAGGAAGCTTCTCCCAATTTACTATATTAACAACTAAATTTATTATCTGATCACTGGTTGGTCAAACCAGAATCTTTTTTCCCACAAAGGTTTAAATTGTTGTCCTGCAACCTAGAGAGTCAATTTTTTGCATTGAATAAATTCAGTATTTGATAACAAGTGTCTGCTAAATTGACACTATTTTAACACTGATGAAAGATAACAAGCTAATTTTCATTGCATGTGTGTTTCTGTTATTAGGCAGGTTTAATGCATGTCTGTGGAGCTGCATCTCCAGCAGAGCATGTTCTCTGCCTTTCCTACACATTTCTCTGCTATTTGATCATTTCTTAACTACTGTGCTATGAGTCCACTGGTTTTTGCATCACACGAGGTGACTTGGACAAGATGATAAACAGACTCACACGCTTAAGATGTTGTCTAATCTTCATAAGCTCTCTTGTGTTTGGAATTGTTAGTAGGGTTAATGCATGTTGTGCTTGTGTGTGTGATTTTGTATATGTTTCTATTTTTGCAGTGTTTCAGACCCCTTCACAATTTTCCAACTTAAGCAGTCAGTTTTCTTTTCCCCAGGTTTGCTAACCCAAATTTTGATTTCCCACGTTAAATAATTCCTATGTGTTCTCACCTAGTCTTCTCACTCTGTTGTCCTCTCACTCTGTTGTCCTCTCCCACTTCAACAGTCCAACAGCCGGCAGTTCTCCTTCAGCTTTGTCCTGTGTCCCACTGTCTCTTCTTGCCATTTTACTCCACAGGTGGCAAATGTCAAACTCCAACTGTTCAGTTCTCCTCAAACGTTTTCTTCACATGCACAGTGAAGTTTCAGCTTGTTGTAGACACAGTGCCATTCATCCGATCAGTCAGGATGATGGGTTTGCTCTTCTCTGATGCTGTTTGTCCACATTGCTGCTGCTTTGCTGGGACTCTTTGCTCAGGACTTGCTGCTGTCTCTTTATCTGCCATTTTATTGCTCTTTGGAGCTGCATTCTTCAGGGAGGAGTGAGCACTTGCTTGTGAGGTTGAGAGACACATACACATTGCGCTGTAAATAAGTCAGCCAGAAACTTGGCCTGCATGTTTCCAATGATGTTAAACTATAACTTTCTTCCGACTGCTACATGTGGAAAATTGATTCAGGTCTGCTTTTCACCTGAAAGTGACTAACTAAGACATTTCATTATTATCATCGCTGCTTAATCAACACACATCTCTCTCTCTCTGTGTTTTTGTAAACAGTCTTTTCTTAAAAGCAGAAAATAAGATTGTAGTTGTTCTTGGTTGATCAACACAAAACCTTTTTCCTATTATTATTTTTCATCTACAATATAAATTCTTTCTCTTTTTCACTCTCTTTTGTTTGTATTTTTTTTTTTTTTTTTGTAAAATAGCCGGCGACCTGCAGAATCACCTGCTCTCCACAATCAGAGGCAATTACTTTTACACAGCGCACAAAAAACTGGGATGTCAGACACATTCACACTCACTTTGTCAGCTGCATAAATAAATCATATGGCTGGAGATATGTGCCATGGTGATCCATAGGCATGATCACCAGTTTATTTAACTATTTTTCAACCCAACAAAACAAATAAACAAAAACATAATGCTGATGTTATGAACACTCTACACACAAGTCAAGATGCAGGAAAACTGCTCCCGGAAACGCCCTGTTTCCCTCTCTTTGAGCAGTCCTCAGACAGCTGATAATGTGTAGCTTGCTCATCAGCTCAGAAAAAAAAACCGCAACGCAACATCACACAGTAGTTGCATGCTCTGCCCACAGCGGCAAAGTCTTACACTTTCATATTCAATACAGCTTCTCCATCATGTACTTTTAGATGTTTCATACAGGGTTCAGCATATTAGTTGTTTTCACAGGTGTGCTCTTCAAGGCTGGTGTGTTTTCTGAAAACTTCCCTCTCATCTTTATTTAAATACTTTGTGCTGCCAGGAGCAAAGTCCAGCACAAACGTCTGTCTCCCTCCGACTCACTCTTGGTTGCTTAGAAACCCATGATAACAACAACAGTCGGTGTCACAGACCACGTGTTCTGCTCCGCACACATTCACACAACAATAACAACAACAACGACAACAACACAAAATAGGCCTATCGTCCAGCACAGTCTGGACCCCGCGGAACTTCTCAACGCCTCACAAAGTGGCGGAGAACTCACCTCTCGCTGCACAAAGTAGCAAGGAACCTCTCAACGCCCCCCAAAGTGGCGGAGAAATCACCTCTCGCTGCACAAAGTAGCAAGGAACCTGTCAACGCCCCCCAAAGTGGCGGAGAACTCACCTCTCGCTGCACAAAGTAGCGAGGAACCTCTCAACGCCCCCCAAAGTGGCGGAGAACTCACCTCTCGCTGCACAAAGTAGCGAGGAACCTCTCAACGCCCCCCAAAGTGGCGGAGACTGCACAACCACACGGTTATAGAGTCGGCCTCTTTAAACTTACTTGGCGTTGCTTAGCGTGTAATATCACCCTCGAATCCCGCCGATCGCCATTCATCGAGGAGAAAGGACAGACAGCGAATCCACAGGAACTTCCTGGCTGACGTCAGTCTTTCAGCGTGTCCCTCCTCCCCTCGGTGAATGCGATTCCAGGGATCCGGCTCTCGAAGGACCAATTAATGATAGGTTTGTAGCTTGTACCTATCCGCTGGAACGTTGAAGACAATATAATAACACTGCAAAGCAAGACACAAGCAGGCTGGTTTACTCATGCATGAGGGAAATCTGGCTGGGGCCAAGTGTCGTCCCACCACCTAGCCTCCGTCAGACTCTCAGCCAGGCTCCCCATAGCACTCCTTTTATTGTGGTTACATGAATATGCATAGGGTCATTAACATATAACATCTTACATAGGTATACATGTGAACAAAGAATACTGTGTGTGTGTGTGTGTGTGTGTGTGTGTGTGTGTGTGTGTGTGTGTGTGTGTGTGTGTGTGAGTTCAAGGTGTGACCCTGTGAAGACTCTGGTGCTAGCTGGTGCCAGGCGTCTAGCAGATCTATCTGAACAAAGGGCTCTTATACTTAAACAGATATACGTGTGTTTGCTATACCATATATCAGCAAGAGAAGATACGACCTCTCCTAGGAGGTGTGTGATCTATGCCAGAACACTCTGTAGAGGGAGTGAACGCCCTCCCCCTTCATGCTACACAGAGCTGTTACAGACCTCCTAGGATGAGACATTCTTTCAATCTACAAATGATTATACACTTCTAAGCATATATGGTTAAATATTTCTAAGCATAAATGACAATCAACAATACAAATCTAACACAGACACTCAAATGTTAATGCTTTTTATAGGAGGACACAGCAAAACAGACATAGGCGCAGAGCGAAGAACTGCCCTTGATAAAGAAACCATGACAGCCATATATAGTAAGTGAAGACTGTGTATCTAAAATTGTATACTGCACAAGTAACTCACTTTGCAACAATAAAAATTGCACAGATAGGTGATGATGCATTGAAGTGGTTGGACTCAGACAAAGAAGGTCAACAGATTGAATGCTGGAGAGTAAGGATAGATGACCAAAAGGGGCGTTAGTATTATTGTAATGTGAACTGGATAGACTTTCCATCGAGGGGAAAAAAAAAGGTAAAATTATGTGTAAAATATATCTGTATCTCTATAAACGGGAATATCTATTTGCTAAATGAAGCTAGCTAATTTAAATCATGTTTTTATTTTAACTCTGATAAAAGTACTAGAACTGTGACTTTTGTTTGTTACAGTGGCGGTAAGGAAGAGGTTCCCCAATGTATCCAGAGGGGCTTTGGGGATTGCAGTCAATTCAAAGCTGGGGGAACTCAGACTGTTGGAGAAGAAAAAAAAAGTTACATTTTAATTATGTTTTATGTTCATACACACCCACATATATATATATCTATATCTATGTATAAGTGTGTGTGTATTCCTCTGCTTGTTATTGATCAGTAAACATCTTTGAGTGATCACATCTTTATTGTGTTAGTAGCAGTCCACATCAAATTCACAAATTCACAGTATCGTTACTTATAAGTGTTTGTTGCAGTTGCATTATGTATAGCAAAATGTATATATGTGTGTGTGTGTGTGTGTGTGTGTGTGTGTGTGTGTGTGTGTGTGTGTGTGTATGTATGTATGTATGTATGTATGTATGTATATATATATATATATATATGTATATATACTGGTGGTGGTGGTCAGAGGGCCCGGTGGCGCCAGTGTCCGGCAGCCTCGCCTCTGTCAGTGCGCCCCAGGGTGGCTGTGGCTACAATGTAGCTTGCCATCACCAGTGTGTGAATGGGTGGATGACTGGATGTGTAAAGCGCTTTGGGGTCCTTAGGGACTAGTAAAGCGCTATATAAATACAGGCCATTTACCATTTACCATATATATATGCCGGCTCGGACGTCGCCCAGATCAACAAGGTCCGCGTCAGGTGTTGAGGAACCAGGGCACCCTGACGAAAAGTGGGCTACTGGAACAAGAAGGCATCGGTGGGCAAGAGACGAAAACAGGGCGTTGTTGGAATGCTACTACACAAGTAACCCCGGCAGAAGGGGCTACATGAATAGGATGAGGGACCTATGGATTCTTCGATACCCAACATCCACAATGACGGTGAAACAACTAGTAGCTCAGTGTTCCAACATTCAAAAGAAGGAACTGCTCTCACAGCTAGAGATTGACGAGGTACAACACAAATGCTACGGCAAGGAGGAGTCAGGACGCCAGGTCAGGGGGGAGATATCATCACCCCCACCCGAGATTGGGTACATAGCCCCAAGTGCGATAGGAGAAGGATCATTGAGTGCGAGAGGAACTGACCTGAAAAATAGGATCATGGCCAAGCTTGAAACCTGGATCCCCCATAGCCGGTTACCAAGATTACGTGAAGTACCCTCAGAACGTCTGCTAGATGATGTTAATGCAGCACTACGGACAATACCTACAACCACGATTACCGACACTAACAAGCTGATCTACAATACGGCAGCAGTGATCAGTGAGATGCTTGGCTACAAGTTGAACAGCCACAAGGGGCAGTACCCTCCGTGGAGAAGTAGGCTAGAGGGCAAGATCAAAGTAGCACGGAGGGAGGTTAGCCAACTAACGGAGTTGCAGAAAGGTGCGACAAAGAAGGTGCGTAAGAAATACAGCAAGCTGTCCATACCTGAGGCCTTGGAAACTGCCAAGCAAAGACTCACAGCCTTGAGGGCAGACCACAGCGACCTCCCTGAACAGAGTCCAGTAACCATCACAGTGGCAGATATCCAAGAAAGGGTCCCCAGTATGAAGAGTTGGACAGCACCAGGGCCCGACATGGTTCACGCCTACTGGCTAAAGAAGCTGACTGCACTCCACGAGCGTCTGGCAGCACAAATGAACCAGCTGCTAGTTAACGAGAGACACCCGGAATGGCTAACCGAAGGTCGGATGGTCCTGATCCCCAAGGACCCCAAGAAGGGACCGGTCCCCTCCAACTACCGACCAATAACCTGCCTCAGTACTACATGGAAGCTCCTGTCAGGCATCATGTCGGCTAAGATGAACAGGTACATGGGTCAATACATGAGCGGGACACAGAAAGGAATTGGCAAGAATACCGGGGGCGCAAAACACCAGCTACTGGTAGACAGAACAGTCAGCCGAGACTGCAAGACCAGACTGACCAACCTGTGAACAGCCTGGATTGATTACAAGAAGGCCTATGACTCAATGCCCCACAGCTGGATACTGGAATGCCTAGAATTGTACAAGATCAATGGGACCCTAAGAGCCTTCATCAGGAACTCAATGGGGATGTGGTGTACAACACTAGAGGCCAACTCCAAGCCCATAGCACAAGTCACCATCAAGTGCGGGATCTACCAAGGAGATGCTCTGTCCCCACTGCTGTTCTGCATAGGCCTGAACCCCCTCAGTGAGATCATTAACAAGACTGGCTACGGATACCGACTACGGAACGGAGCAGTTGTCAGCCACCTCCTGTACATGGATGACATCAAGCTGTATGCCAAGAGTGAACGAGACATCGATTCACTGATCCACACTACCAGGCTATACAGCAATGACATTGGAATGTCGTTCGGACTGGAGAAGTGTAGTCGGATGGTAACAAAGAGAGGGAAGGTAGTCAGAACTGAGGGGATTGAACTACCAGAAGGCAACATTGCAGACATAGAGGACAGTTACAAGTACTTGGGGATCCCACAGGCGAATGGGAACCATGAAGAGGCCGCTAGAAAAGCTGCAACCACCAAGTACCTGCAGAGGGTCAGGCAAGTCCTGAGGAGTCAGCTGAATGGTAAGAACAAGATCCGGGCCATCAACACGTACGCCCTGCCCGTGATCAGGTACCCTGCTGGGGTAATAGGCTGGCCAAAGGAGGAGATAGAAGCCACTGACATAAAGACAAGAAAGCTCCTTACCATGCATGGAGGGTTTCACCCCAAATCCAGCACCCTGAGGCTGTACGCTAAGCGGAAGGAAGGGGGCCGGGGACTGGTGAGTGTCAGCACCACAGTCCAGGATGAGACAACGAACATCCAAGAATACATTGGGAAGATGGCCCCAACTGACCGAGTGCTCAGTGAATACCTCAGGCAGCAGAAACCCAAGAAAGAGGAGGGAGACGAGGAACCATCATGGAAGGACAGGCCCCTGCACGGTATGTACCACCGGCAGATAGAGGAGGTGGCTGATATCCAGAAATCCTACCAGTGGCTGGACAAAGCTGGACTGAAAGACAGCACAGAAGCACTAATCATGGCAGCACAAGAACAAGCTCTGAGCACAAGATCCATAGAGGCTGGGGTCTATCACACCAGGCAAGACCCCAGGTGCAGGCTGTGTAAAGATGCCCCAGAGACAATCCAGCACATAACAGCAGGGTGCAAGATGCTAGCAGGCAAGGCATACATGGAACGCCATAACCAAGTGGCCGGCATAGTGTACAGGAACATCTGTGCCGAGTATAACCTGGAAGTCCCGAGGTCAAAATGGGAGATGCCCCCAAGGGTGGTGGAGAATGACCGAGCTAAGATCCTGTGGGACTTCCAGATACAGACGGACAAAATGGTGGTGGCTAACCAACCGGACATAGTGGTGGTAGACAAACAGAAGAAGACGGCCGTAGTGATCGATGTAGCGGTTCCGAATGACAGCAATATCAGGAAGAAGGAACACGAGAAGCTGGAGAAATACCAAGGGCTCAGAGAAGAGCTCGAGAGGATGTGGAGGGTGAAGGTAACGGTGGTCCCCGTGGTAATCGGAGCACTAGGTGCGGTGACTCCCAAGCTAGGCGAGTGGCTCCAGCAGATCCCGGGAACAACATCGGAGATCTCTGTCCAGAAGAGCGCAGTCCTGGGAACAGCTAAGATACTGCGCAGGACCCTCAAGCTCCCAGGCCTCTGGTAGAGGACCCGAGCTTGAAGGATAAACCGCCCGCAGGGGCGTGCTGGGTGTTTTTTATATTAGGGGTGCAACGATATTCGTATCGATATTGAACCGTTCGATACAGTGCTTTCGGTTCGGTACGCATATGTATCGAACAATACAACATTTGTAATTTATTTTATCAACTTTCCTTCTGACGATGCTGTCTGTGTGGAGCGCTCAGTGAATCTGCGTTCGACTACTCCGCCTAGGCTGCACTGTCGAGCGCAGATCCACTGAGTGCTCCACACAGACAGCATAGTCAGAAGGAAGAGCGCAGGGCACCTCCCCCACCCTCATTCAGATCTGGCATTTGGAATTATTTTGGTTTTCATGTGACGTATGACCCTGAAGGTAAGCGAGTCATGGACTAAAGTAAAACAGTATGTTGGATGTGCCATGCAATGCTCAATTACATGGGTGGGAACTAGTGTGTTAGCGCAGTTAGCTCGTTAACGTGTTAGCCGTCTAGCCCCATGCACGGGGCGATCGGCGGTAGCTCGTTAATGGAGATTTGCCGTGTTGTGGTGTTAAGGTCATTTCAACGAGATTAACCTGAAAGCACTAGTGGGAACACAACGAATATGACTGCACATTTACGCCGACATCATCCTAGTGCAAAGACAAAAACAACAAGCATGCTACTAACTTTAGCCGAGTCATTTAGACAGCTGTTAGCACATGATTCTCCTTATGCTGCTGAGAATATAGCCCAGAAGAAGCGGATAGTATAGCTTTTATTTTGGAAAGAGACATTTCTCTGTAATAAACTCTCTTTTCCAAAGATGAGTGATTCCTCAATCAGATACAGGGCTTGCAATATCGCTAGCCTGACGTCCTGGGGCTAGCGATTTTTTCAGTCGGGCTACCCTGCCCGTCGGGCTATTGTAGGAAGGAAAAATATATGTCAATGCTTTTGCATTCTTTCAGAAATGTAGCTGGGTAATTATGTCATTGGCATCGGTGAGCCACTGTCAATATGTGACATATTGAAATCGCGTTTGAATTTGCGCTTGTTTTTTTGCTTTCACTTTGCAATCGTGCGAACTGTGTATAGAGAGCGACAGCACTGATCTGTGAGTGATGATAATTTGCGCACCAATTCCTCTGACATCGTCTTATTAATCGTTACCTTACTATGCAAACATGACAAGTGAAATCTCCCGCAGCAAGCTTAAACATGTGAGAGGTTGATCGCGCAGAGAATCGCTGAGCTTATGTGAGTGAGTGTGTAAAAGCATTTCAGTTCTGCTGAGCCAAACAAGACAGGTCAGGGTGAAGAAGTGACAGCCAAAGAAAAGCTTACCACAAAACGGAGAAGTTATGACAAATCAGACTATAAGGCAAAAAGAAAGTGCAGCTTTATGGTTTCATGGACAAAATAATTTCTGTGGCTGCAATATGACGAGCTAAATAACCAGGGCTGCACATAAGTGGTCCGCAGGTGCGCATTCGCTGTCAAAATAAAAAACACGCACAAGGGTTAGGGTTAAATTTAAAAACTGTACTTTTGAGTTAAAATATATATTTATAATTTTAATAAATGACAAATTAAAAATGCATGAACATTTTTTTGTATCGAAAAAATATCGAACCGTGACACCAAAGTATCGAACCGAACCGAACCGTGAATTTTGTGTATCGTTGCACCCCTAATATATATATATATATATATATATATATATATATATATATATATATATATAATGTTCTTCCTCTACACCCCCCCCCAATTTTTGCTCATGTCGAGGAGCATGTCAGGCTACATTTCACTGTGTGTTATACTTGTATAACTATGCATGTGACAAATAAAGAACCTTGAACCTTGAGAGAGAGAGAGAGAGAGAGAGAGAGAGAGAGAGAGAGAGAGAGAGAGAGAGAGAGAGAGAGAGAGAGAGATATAGATAGATAGATAGATAGATAGATAGATAGATAGATAGATAGATAGATAGATAGATAGATAGATAGATAGATAGATAGATAGATAGATTATATTATTTATTTTTATTTATTTTTTTTATTTTACAATTTTTAAGAATGTTATGAGAATAAAGTTGTATAATGTATGTTCCTAGCTTTATTTATATGCTATGTTTGTTTTAGATATCAAATAAAGATTTTCAGTTGTTACATGTGAATGTGTTTTCTTCGACTGAAATATATGAAGGGTAAAATATATTTTTGAAAGATTTTTAATTAATTTTCAATTGTATTTTGAAATATATTTTGAAATATATTTCAAAATATACAAAAAATGGCCAAAAAATATATGTGCTATAATATATTTTGAAATATATGTATGTATGTATTTTAGCGCATATATTTTTTGGCCATTTTTGTATATTTCAAAATATATTTCAAAATATATTTTTTTACCGTATGGGCTTGCATGTGAGGAGCAGGATTTTAAAATCTGGATATAACAGGGAGAGAATGAAGGGAAGCCAGTATCACTGTAAAATCTAATTAGTTCACAGAACTCAAAAAAACTATGCAAACTCGTTGCCTCAAAAAAATTGAGTAAAGTTTACTTGAGATGACTAAGTTAAGGCAACTTATTCACGTTGAGTACAGAGTAAAAACCTATTTAGTTTCCAAAACTCAAAAAAAAAAAAAAAATATGCAAACTCGTTGCCTCAAAAAAAACTAAGTAAAGCTTACTTAAGATGACTGTTAGGACAACTTATTCGTTGCAAGTCCGCAGTATTAAGAATAACTTGGTATTTCTGACTGTACAATACTAATTGTTTACCTATTGACAAACATTTCAAGTTCAACTAAATGAAAAAAACAATTTGTGGTAACCTGAATATGATTTAAAATAATTAACAATACCTTTTGTAATGATGTTAAAATCAGCCCAACTTTTATTTTCAAATGCAAAAAAGTATAACAGCCAACATGCTTGACACTGTCCTCTTGAACAACAAACAATTATATCACTGTTATAATCTTACAATGAAACAAAGTCACAGATTTCATTATTGTGAAACTAAGTTTAGACCTACCACAACTTTGTTTTGTACTTACATTACTTATATAATCAAAATAAAATATTTATTGTTCTGTCACAAGTGCAGTCTCTAATTTAAACAACACATTTGTTTTTCATTCCAACACAGGAGCTTGAATGTTGTAATATTTTAAGGATGGCTTCTTTTCAGTCCAGGCATTACTGCCTGAATGACTACCATGGACTTAGATGATCCAAATGTAAGTGCAGAAGAAAGTCTTTAACTTCCCTTAAGTACAGTGGCAGTGGATGTGGGTTGGAGATACAATGAACTTGAACCTGCAGGCAACCATCTTCACTGACCATACCATCAGTGACGGAGGACTCATCTCTCCTGGTGTCCTGCAAGCAAACAATCATATTTTTTGGAAAACAAACTTAATTGCTTTCTTAAAACATTTTTTTCTGCATTTGGTATAGAACAGACTCCACAAAACACATGTTGCTGTTAGAAAACTTGCAGACTTCACTATATACAGTGTAGCCCCTCAAAACTAAGTTTGGGGGATGTGATCTTTCAAGAAATGCTGACCAAACTGTTGTTGTTTGTTTACTTACACAGCATGTCTTGTAGAATTAACTGGAGTCAACAGCAACAGCATAGTGCAGTCATATCTCAAGTCTAATAACAGAAGACAGGAAAAGATCAGTAAAGAAACAACTTCCCCAAACCAAAGCACAAATAAACAATAAGTAAAACAGGCTGATCTAAAGTATGATTAAAGTTCAGCCTGATTAATATAAATGTTACTGACAGTTGCTAATATGTTTCGAAACCAAAATACTTACCACTGAGTTGATGTTTTTCTGTCCAACAGCAGGAGTGCTGGTCCTGAGCCTCAAAGACAGTAAGAAGCAAGCAGAGGAAGAACAAACAGAATTTTTTTAGAAGCTGATTTGATCCTTAATGGCTGTGCAATCATTATAACTTACAACACAGAAGGTCAAATGTAGACCCCATACAACCAAATTAGACTAACACATTAAAAACACCATCTACTACTGTGTCTGAATGTGTGGTATTGGCACTGTCAGTTTAGGCCTAAAGAGATATGTGCTTAAAAAAAGACCACCTAATTTAAATATAATCATTACATAATCATTACATACTTGTAAAGCACTATACAAATACAGGCCATTTACCATTTAAAAGTTAACTTCCAATATATAAAGTTTCTAATAAGCAAAATGACCAGATCTAACATATGGCAGGGCTTATATGTAACATAATGTTTCTTATGATGCCATTCTTTAGAAGGACAAGCTATATTACTTTATTATCAATTATAAAGCCAACCTAGACTTTAACCATTTAACAGGCCACTAATCTGGATTATAGCTTTCACAACAAAACTTGTTTTTAAACACATTTTTTAACAAAACAAGTACTATTGTTATTATTAGTATTTAAAATGTAATTAAACAGAGAAGTCGGTTAAATATAAAAGCAGTTTGCTTATGTTGCAAAGAAAGGCTAGATTTGACATTAATAGATGCCACAGGTGTTCAAAAGCTGCAAAAAAGAATTAAAAAATAGACTTCTCCGAAAACATCTGAGCATTTTTGCAAATATGTGATGTCTTGCTAAATCGAGCAGATAGTTGAACTTTACACAGCTACATTCTCGCATCAAAATATCTTAAAAGTTTATTTTGTGACCCAGAAAAAGTAATATTTAAAAGTTTTTAAGCCGCGCTCCTCCGCCATCCGGTTGTTCAGTCTGACGTCACTAGTCGTGTCTGGACCTAAACTCCGCTGCAGGTTGTAACGCCGGGTTGCGTTTAGTGGTTGAGAGGAGGCGGCAAAACACTTAGCAGGGTAGCCAAAAGAATACACACTCACGCTGGCGTTGGGAATTCCACAGTGTGTTCTTTAATATACCTTCTCTTCATCAACCATATAAGCCCGGTTGAACGGCTGCAGCTTAACAAACATAGCGCACAGTGTTCGTACAACCCATAACATTGCAAACAAAGGTGTCTGGAGAGGTAAAACATAAAATCCGTCCCTCCTCATGTACTAGCGTGCAAGCACATGTCCACACAATCACAGAGAGAGAGAAAGACCAGTGGCACAAACTGATGACCCCATCAACCCTCGACTTGGGTGTCTTAAAGGGACACCACACCATTGTGACTGTTACATATTCCCCCCGGGTTAAACAAAGGCTGTCCTCAGCCGGACCCAGGTGACCCTCCTCCCGCTACCCCCTTTCACTACACATAGCTACTTTAGGTAGTACGCAGGTCGTGGAGGAATTGTTACACACCTGTACAGCAGTGGTACAGTCCAGACTTAACCAGCCTCCATACATGGTCAGCAGGATAAGAAGTTAAAACCAAAACAGGGAAATGTACAGTGCAATATTGACAAACTGGCATACATGACAGTGTCCCACATGGTGAATGTCCAGTTGAATAAATGTTAAAGAAAGAAAATAAACTCAGGATAGCCAGGACAATTGCAGAATGAAATTCCCTTTTTCTTTCATTGTGTTCCTTCTTATTCCTCAAAAACAGCAACAGTAAGCATAATATGTGAAAACAGTACCAGAAAGTACTGTAGAAAACTTAAACAGCAGTCATGTCACAACAGTAACCAATACGAAATACATAAGAAAAAATACAAATTCAGGAACTATGGCAAAGCTACATCGAACCCACGCCCAGGAAACGCAGGTCGACGCACATCCAATGGAGCCACGACGAAGAGGCCAAACAGAGAACGGCACCACAGTCCACAAACAGCGCTGGAGCGGCTCCAGTCGTTGCCACGGAAATGCACCGCCGCGACCCTTGGATCCTCCCGACGTTCGCGTCCAGGCCAGCCTGGTCCGTTCCCGCGAAACACGGCAGACATCCACTTTGCCGCGTCGTACCTTTTTATGTACCAATCATCAACTGCTCGAAGATACTGCACACTGAGGTCCAAGAGAAGATGTTCAGGCGCCATTTTGTAACGTCGGGTTGCGTTTAGTGGTTGAGAGGAGGCGGCAAAACACTTAGCAGGGTAGCCAAAAGAATACACACTCACGCTGGCGTTGGGAATTCCACAGTGTGTTCTTTAATATACCTTCTCTTCATCAACCATATAAGCCCGGTTGAACGGCTGCAGCTTAACAAACATAGCGCACAGTGTTCGTACAACCCATAACATTGCAAACAAAGGTGTCTGGAGAGGTAAAACATAAAATCCGTCCCTCCTCATGTACTAGCGTGCAAGCACATGTCCACACAATCACAGAGAGAGAGAGAGACCAGTGGCACAAACTGATGACCCCATCAACCCTCGACTTGGGTGTCTTAAAGGGACACCACACCATTGTGACTGTTACAAGGTCCATATATCAAACGATCACTATGGCATTACTGAGAGTTGAAAAACTGTCTAAAGTCTTTCACCTTTAATAAAATGATCAGCGTTCTGCTCTACCAGGTGTAACAATTGAGTTTAACATCCAGGCATCCATAAAAATGGAATTTATGATATTTAACGGAGTTAGAAGTTAGCAGGAAGTTAGCTCGCTAGCTTCTATCTAAATACAATATAGCATGTCCTGACTGCGGGGTTTTGGAAACAAATTCAAACGTACAGCTCTGTCATCACTTCCAGCATAAATGAAGACAGGAAACTAAACAGCAGTGACGTTTGTAGAGTTACTGAAGTTGGGCTAGCTGGTATATAATGATGTGCTACGTGACCGCTAGCGACACAGCTATGTTAGCATAATATAAACAAGCTAACTTTTTTTCCACTCGATAAAAGTTAATGTGAGTGTTCTCGATGGTCAGGAACAAATGTAATCGCATGGCAGGATGCTGTAAAAGGACCAAACTTCAGCCAGGAGAACAACTGACATAATCCATCCATAATACGAGGTTAGTCATTCATATACTGCTGCATGGGCTGGGCTGTAGTTACATCCTAAGGTTTTAAAAACTGAGCTTAAATAAATGATTAGTGGTAATAAAAGCCGAGGGAGGTCAACAGTGATCACTGACTGTTTTAGGAGCTTTTTGAGATTAAATAGAAGAAAATACATAACATTAAACATGTTAACAACACAAAAGCCATATTAAACACAGACTACTTTAGGCCTGGAAGTAGGATTCGTCACGTCATCACTTAACAATCGGATTGCCGCGTTTGAGTTTTGGACAATTGCATTCTGGGATATTTAGCTGTACCAAGTCGCTGCAAGTCCACACAAGTCACCACCGATACATGTTCGATAAAACAGGAGGAGCTTTTCGTTTTCTCAGCTTCATGTGTACTTTGAATTGGAACAGTACTTGGTCTCCGACATATCACATGTCCACGAGACCACAAGTACGCATACACAGGCTCCAACTGCGGCTGACAAATGTGATCCTCCCTTTCCCCAGATTACCCTTTTTGGGTCACAAAATAAACTTTTAAGATATTTTCAGGTGAGAATGTAGCTGTGTAATGCTCAAATACCTACTTAATTTATCAAAATATCACATATTTGCAAAAGTGCTTGGACGTTTTCGGAGAGCTCTGTTATCCACCAACACCATAGCTGACCGGGAGGTCAAGGCTCGATAGAGCTGGCGAGCACAGCTAACTGCTGGCATATCGTTTTCAACCCCCTGCGGTCTTTTGATACTCAGGTTAAACATGATATATATAGTTAGTTAGTTCTCTTATCCTCTTATCTCACGTTTTATTTCAAACAATCAACAGAAAATTTCACAGACATATTTTTATATAAGGTTTTTAAGGCTATGGTGTTAATTTTTAAGTAACATGAGCCCAGCGGCAGCAGCAATGCTAACTAGCTAGCAAGATTATAAACATGGTGCTACACTAAGAGAAGCCACAAAATAAGTTTGAATAAGAGTAAACATTTACTCACCAAGTCAGTGTATCAGGTAAAGATCCACAGCAGTGACAACAATAATATCTTGAGCTGAAGCTTCTCCAGGTTTGCTCAACATATTCCAGAAAAAAATGCTGGCACCATGAACATACGGACTGATCCATGATAGGGAGGAGGACGGTTTTCAAACCACATCGTTTCATCCTTCCGCATTGAGAAGCAAAACTTCCAGCTTACTTAGTTTTTCTAAGTTAAGACAACTCAAATAAATTGAGTTGATCAGTGTTTTTGCATAAAAAGTACTGGTAACTTACTTAAATTGTTACCAGTACTGGTAACTTACTTACTTGAGTTCTAATAACAAATTGATAAAAATTGAGTTCAGCATACTTAATATTTTTAATTAAACACAATATTAGATTTTACAGTATAAAACAGAAATATGCTCTCTCTTTCTAGTCCCTGTCAGTACTCTCGTTGCAGCATTTTGGATTAACTGAAGACTTTTCAGGGGTTTTTCAGGACGACGAAGATGATGACGATGAGGATGATAATGACGTTCTTTCTGAGAGGTCCTGTGCTTGGTGTTGCAGTGATTACATTATTAAAGGCACTGTCTTCATAAGCAGCACAGGCCTGAGGTAAAATCACCCTTCCTCAGATGCTGCTGACCGGTTAGCCAACAGTCAGCCAGAGCAGATGGAGCCATCTAGTGTTCATGTGAAGAACTCCTGCTGATAAGGAGCTCCTGCATGGCCGTTCATATACACCTAATTGTAGCTGCCCACTTGGAATTACCACTCGTGACGCAGAGAGCTTCGACTGATGCAACTTTATTCTCTCCTCTTTAAACCACCGACAATATGGCACCATGAAAACGATAAAGATGCACAAACAAATACCATTAAACATTCAAGTAGAAAGTGTAGAAATGTTCACATTTTACTATAGAAAATTATTTTGATTAACCCAAATAGTGACATTGACATAAATCAATAGTTTTTAAACTATTTATGTTACAGCATTTAATAAAATTAATTAACAACAACCTTTCTGTCTCTTAAATACATAAACAATCATTTGCAATCATTAACCAACCTCTTTCTGCTTCCAAGGGTGCTAATCATGCTGAACCAGCTAGCAACCTCCTCCATGCGCATCTCTTAGCCAGTCTTTCCACACCGCAAACAAATGACATGCATACACAATAAAAAACGAATTCAACCACATTGAGTAAACTTTCAAAGTTATAGCATGTGACAGAAAAATAAAATACATAGTTTTGCATGAGTATTTTCAAAAAACAAATGCTTTTACTCACTCTGAAGCAACGTGTTTGCGTCGCCTCACCGCGAACAAAACAGGAAGTCTGACGCAATAAAAGAGGAAGTGCTGAGGTACTCTTCAAAATAAAGCACAAAGTAAAGTGGCTTTGCCGGCATTTACACTAATAATTAACAGATAAACAACCGAATGACAGAAAAGTCACTGTTTTTTCACGTCTGTGTTGGAAATGTCAGTTTTTTTATGTGTCCACAGTAAAAACATTAAAAATGAAAAGATTAAAAAACAGATTTAAAAAAGAAACTTTCAATTTTCTGACTGCAGGACAGTTGGAGCAATGAGCTGCTCTACACCAGTGTATACAAAAACTGCATTTGTTCCTTGTACTAGTTAAACTAGCGTACTGCGACAGACTATCACTTAGCCGTCCCACTTCAAATTAAATTCAACTAAAGTAGTTCTAGTAAAAGTACTTTACTAGAGACTTTAACATAGAGACTTTAACATAGTGCTCACAATGATACTGACTTCTTCCTCTGAAAACAACATAAGAGTATTTCAACATACATCTGAGTACTTACAGTTTTTTCTGATTGCTTAAGCACATTTTTTGTAACTATTGGCTAATTTTGCATAACTCTATACACAAATAAAAAAACCTGTCACCCAATTATCAAAACATTTTGGTTCTCTTGCAAAAACAAACACAGCTAGATTAACCCTTCACACCTTTGTAAAAATGGTGTTTTCGTATCAAACAGTACACACAAGCCATCATCTACCAAGCACACAATGCGCCAACTGCACACTGATGGTATGAATACAAAACACATCTGGCTTTTGCTTTCTCTGTGTACAGATGTCAATTTGAGGTCACACCTTTGTCATAGTGTCATGTAAACATACAAGGATCCAAACTTCAAGTATTGGTGTTTATTCACACTCATCAAAACCAAGACAAAGTCAGAACACAAAATAGGAATTCCACAAATAAAAGGGAAAAAAAAGACAATCGGCCTACATCATGTCGTCTTTCTGGGTCCGGCCACAAAATTTCGTCCACATTGCATGCGATATCCTCCAGTCCAAGGCACCGGGGAAAATATCTCCTTGAATGCCGTATCCAGGCCTGACATGATGCCTGGTCAATATCTCCACATGCCTCCTCCATTGCCTGTAAAAGGGCTACCTGTTGATGAGGATGATGGTCATACACTTTCCAGCGCCAGGCAGAGAAGAACTCCTCGATGGGATTCAAGAATGGAGAGTATGGAGGGAGGTTGAGTGCCATGAAGGATGGATGGTCTGTAAACCAGTTGCGGACCAAAGCAGCCCTATGGAAACTAACATTGTATATGACATCATATGATGACATATCGGGTCTGCTCTGGTCTCTGAACAGTGAGCATGTCATGCAAGGTGTCCAGGAATGCAATAATGTGTGCAGTGTTGTATGGGCCTATGGTTGCATGATGGTGAACAACACCATTTTGGCTTATAGCTGCACACATGGTTATGTTACCACCACGTTGTCCTGTGACATTGATGATGGCACGGTGTCCAATAATGTTCCTGCCACGTCTCCTGGTTTTACTGAGGTTAAAACCGGCCTCATCTACAAAAAGTAGCTCATGTCCCATTGCATCTGCTTCTAGTTCCATCACTCTCTGGACAAGACAAAACAAATGCAACACATCAGGCCCATGCACAGCACTACAGTATGCACTTCCAAATTCAGAACCAATGACACTAGCTTACCTGCACATAGTCATATCGCAGTTGCTTTACACGTTCTGTGTTTCTCTCGAAAGGAACTCTGTAAATTTGCTTCATTCTTATTCTGTGGCGCGCAAGTACACGACTTAGTGTAGAAATGCTTGCACTGTGTATATTTTGAAAGATGGTGTCATCATCCATTATGCTGTATTTCACGCAGTCTTATTGCATTACAGTTTTTTCTGATTGCTTAAGCACATTTTTTGTAACTATTGGCTAATTTTGCAAAACTCTTCACACAAATAAGAAAACCTGTCACCCAATAATCAAAACATTGTAGTTCTCTTGCAAAAGTGAACACAGCTAGATTAACTCTTCACACCTTCGTAAAAATGGTGTTTCCGTATCAAACAGTACACACAAGCCATCATCTACTAAGCACACAATGCGCCAACTGCACACTGATGGTATGAATACAAAACACATCTGGCTTTGGCTTTCTCTGTGCACAAGGTAGGCTATGTCAGTTTGAGCTCATACTTCTGTCATAGATCCATAAGCATAGAGGGATCCAAACTTCAAGTACTGGTGTTTATTCAAACACATCAAAACAAACACAAGTGTTTATTTCCAAGTATAGGATTATTTGCAATCGCCATAATGACTATATGGGTTACTTGGTCTGCAGTGAACATGCTTCCTCTGCCCCCAGCATCTGGTCATCTAGCAATTCTGTAAAGTAACAATTTCAGTATTTTTACATCAATGGTATTGGTGTGTTTCTCATTGGCATATGGCAGTGCTACAAATCTTTGTGCGAAGTGACTGTACTAACCGATTCTCATTTCAAGATGTCCTTATGGTACTTGCTACAGTGTAGCGGCTCGAGTTAGGCTGGACCCGTTGGCCAGCTACCCTCAGGGTCATTCCACGGTTGATTACATGGTCCACTATTGTAGCTCTGATGTCATCAGCAATTCTATTTCTTACTCTTCCTACCCTTCCTCTCCCCCCTCCTCATCTTCCTCTCCCCCCTCCTCGTCTTCCTCTTGCTCCTCCTTGTCCTTGTCGTCCTCTTCATCCTACTTCTTCACCTCCACGTCCTCTTCCTCGGCCTCCTCTACTTCTCACTCTTTCTGCTCCCTCCATTGTACTCCGCACACACAGCTTACCTGTATTATAGTGCTTAGGCTGATTGCAAAGTGAACTAATAATCTAAAAAAGTTTTCACATGTGAAAGTGTGCCAGACAGTTGGCAAATTAGTGTTAATGATAGCCATACATGTGTATACTTTTGCTAGGAGTGTGTTGGAAATTTGGTAATTGAGTGTTGTGCAGTGAATTGTGCCTACAGTTTTGCAAAGTGTGTGTTACAAAATTGCAAACTGAGTGCAAAGCAGTTTTTGTGCTTTTAGTTTTGCAAACTCAGTGAGTGGTTTTGCTATAAGTCTGAATAGTTTTAGAGATTGTGCTACAGGAATCACAGTTAGGGTTTAAGCATTCAGAAAAAACTGTAAATGAGCAGAACTGACTGAAGTTCACACCAGTCCGCCATCCTCCGTGACTTTTGACCTAGCACGCTGTTGCTAGCTGTAGCAGCCCTCCGATGGTAAACAACAAGCCAATAGGTGCAAACGTCCAGCCCACTTACATTGATTGACAGACAAAGTCATTCTGCTGAAAAGTCGCATTATGAAATAAATAGGCCATTGGGAAAAACGGGATTTTGAAATAAAGACTGACATTGAAAATGGGTCATTTTGGAATAAAAACGTCTGGAAATAAATAAAATGCCTCAGGAATAATCTCTATTATTGTGAAAAATAATGACCATGAAATAATATTTCACAATAATAAGTAAATTTATATAGTAGAATGCAATATATTTCACAATAATGAGCATTTTTTTCAAAATGTGTTTCATTATTTCACAATATCATTCTCACATTACATATCTGTGTCTTATTTATTCACATAGTTATTTATTTCATCATTGTAGCGACTTCCACAGTCGCTAGAGGCCGGGGATGGAGCCTGCCTATTTGCCTGACACGCTGTCAACTTTACGCAATAATACGAGAGGTGGAATTGTTTGCTTGTTTATTAAAATGCTTTGAGAGTTTACAATGTCATCGGCTCCTGATTCAGACTCTTACAACGTCACAGGCTCTAATATAACGAAGCAAAACATGTTGTGCAGCGGTCAACAAAAACTACAGCTACCCAGCCCTCCTCTCTGTCAAAATCAAAACCAGTGAATGACAGACTGACAACGCCCATTTATGTCACCGCTAGCACCCACGTGACTCCCATAACAACCAAACAAATAAAAACCCAGTGATCATCAAAATTCAATACATTCAATTATGGCTCCTACACACCAGCCCCTAATTATTAGGATCCCTTCTAATAATTACCCATAATTAACCAAGTAGGAGACATAAAACATGCAGAGAAAAGTCAAGCATTTACTGTATTTCAATATTACCCGCAGGAATCCTATAGGTAATCTTAAAGTCTATCTTTAAAGAAAAAAAATGAGAGACATTTTATGTCCAAATACAATCAATGTCTGATAATTGGACCCAGAAGTCTTTAACTGTGATCTTCCTCCAGCAGTAGACACAGTTTGGTAATAGGCCGATCCAGGCAACTAGTCTGAGTTTTAATCCGAACTTGACGAACGAATCCTCTTCGGTCAGGAAAAGTCTTTATCACACGTCCCATTGGCCAAGAGTTTCGAGGTGCCGAACTGTCCATGATGAGAACCAGATCTCCCACGATGAGGTTCCTTTTTACTCCAATCCATCGCTGACGTTCCTGTTGCTGTAGTAGGTATTCCTTCACCCATCTTTTCCAAAACAAGTCAGACATGTATTGGACATGTTTCCATCTTCTGTGTGTGTACATATCAGTGGAATGGAATACTCCTGGTGGTAATATCGGTGAGGTCTTCAACAGAAGAAGATGATTAGGGGTCAAAGCTTCCAGGTCGTTAGGATCCATTGAGGCTTTGGTAATTGGGCGGCTGTTAATGATGGCTTCAACCTCACAAAGTACAGTATGAAGACCTTCTTCATCCAGGTTTTGTACTTTCATTATGAAATTAAGTACTTTGCGAACCAGTCTTATCAGTCGCTCCCAGGTTCCTCCGTGATGTGAACCTCCAGGTGGATTAAAGGTCCATTTAACTCCCTTTTGCAGAAAGACGTCATTGATTTTTACCTGGTTCCAATGTTCAATGGCAGTTCTAAGTTCACGTTCAGCACCTACATGTCACAGGTCTCTGACCCAGCACTCTGAACTCATTTTTGTATTTGTCTCATTTTAGATATTTGATTAGTTTGCGTCATTTCCTATTTATCTTTAGTTTAGGCAGTTATTGTATCTTGTATCGTTCATCACTTGTTAGGTCTGTTAAGTTTGTTGTCATGTCTAGTTTCAGTGTTTCCTGTTTTATTTTGGAAGGAGTCGTGTGTTCTTGGTTCTTTGTATTTAGCTTCACTGCTCCTGTCATTAGGTTCATGTTAGTCAGCTGTTTCCTCATGTGTCTCCACTTCCCCTGATCACCTCATGTGTGTATTTAAGTCCTCTGTTTTTTGCATGTCATTTGTCGGGTCGTCAGTTATTTCACCATAGTCATAGTTATAGTCATAGATTTTCTTGGTATTTGTTTCTTAGTGTTTTTTCGTTTGCTTAGGGTTCCTGGTTAACCCCTGTAATCACCTAAATAAAGGATCACTTTTCTGTTTAAACTTACAACTCCTCATCTGCTTTTGGGTCCTGTTTCCATTACACACCCCAGCCAACATGTATATATGGGCCCCACCTGGTTTTTGCTCGGGCTGGATGGGTACCATGTGGGCATGGGCTCAAACTGGGCTTTTTGTATGGGGCCTACTTGGGTTCTTCACATTAAACCCATATGGGCCATCCCAAGTGAGCACTTTTAGTAGGTCCTAGCTGGGTCAAACATGGGAAACACTTAACTTGGTCCAAAATGGGAAACACATGTAGGACCCACTTGGGTTTTCCACCTGGGATAGACATGGGCAAACACAGTCATTTAAGGATAGGCTGTTGTTGTGTGCCCCAGGTGGGGCAAAGTTAGGTAATCAATATATGTTTTAGTATCGATGACACAGGTGGGCCCCACCTGGTCAAACTATATGGGTCGCACATGGGCAAATGCAAGTCAGACCCTGAAAACATGTCTATGTGGGCCCCAGGTGGGGCAAAGTTAGGTAATCAATATATTTTTTTAGCACTGATGACATAGGTGGGGCCCACCTGGTCAAACTATATGGGTCACACATGGGCAAATGAATGAATGAATGAATGAATGCTTTATTGGCCATATGCAGGTTGCCCCACAGAGGAATAGGACCCCCCCCGACTTACACACACAACAACAAGACATCACATGGGAATACAGTCGGAGACCGGCAGCGTTGAGAGAATAACACTGAAAAAATTACACAACATTGGGAAAAGTACAAGAGGAAAAAAAGAGACCTCTTCACACGCTGGGCAACCTATGGGAGGACAGCATGAGAACAGGAAACAAAAAAACTCCTCTGCACAGAGAGCACATTAATGTCCACATCACAACATCAGAGCACATGACAAGCCACAGGGGATGGAAAGGGGGTGGGGGGTGATTCGAAGGAACACAGCAGTCGTCCTGCACCATGCTATCATTTCAGCGCGGCACGCAGACCCGCTGCCTTCCCCCGCAGGAACAAGCATCGAAGGCGTTTGGAAGGGAGGGGGATGAGTGCGTGCTTATCAGTGTAAGTGTATGTGTGTGCGTGTCCATAGTTCAGCTGAGACAGTGTCCTTCGCCGTATCAGGCTAAGTAAACAGTCCTCCAGCCGATCCAGGTGTCCTTCATGGGGCGGGAAGAATAGTCATCACACAGTCGTTATCAGGGAGTTGTTTTGGTGGGCTCCAGCCTTGGGCCTAGCAGCTGGCGCCGTGGTGTCCAAATGTAGAATATTGTTGATTTCTCCTTTATGCGAGCAGCGAATTTAGCACTCTGACACTGGGGCCTCGATTTCCCGTTGGAGCGCTGCGAGCCTCCCCATGATGGTATCAAGCTTCTGTTCCGTGGTGTTGTCATTCTTTTGGTTCTGAGACCCCACAGCTGCAGTGAGCCGTTCTGCGATGTTATCCAACTTTCGCTCAAGGGTGTTATTGTGAGCAGGCCCCTCTCTGATGTATCCCATCATACGCTCAATGGTGTTAGTTTGAGTCTTCACGGCAGCTGTAAGCGTCTCCAAGGTGTTAACCATGCTGCGTTCGGTGTGGGAGGCCGCGCCTCGCCCCATCGCTTCAATTCCAGCGGTCAGCTTAGGGGGAGTTTGAACAGCCGGTTCCGCTCTCTTATTTCTCCGATAAGTCAGGGCCAAGCCAGCTCCGATCAGCAAGAACCCCGTTATCATGGTTCCGAATAGGTAAATATCCTCAGCGTCCTCGATAGACAGTCCCGCCAGGCACAAGATCCTCCAGGTTTGCCACCCATCCATCGTGTATCCGGCAGGGAAAGTCCCTCCAGGGCACTCGGGCTCACCCGAGCCCAGACTTCTCGTTGAGAAGAGGGTGTCAATAGCGTTCAGAGACCAGTTGATCAAATCCATAATTCTCTATTAGGTTTTAGAGAACGACAGTGAGAGACTGTTCCAGGGAAAAGTAGTGCACACGAGACAAGACAGGACACAAGAGGCTAAGCAGGGAAGATAAGGGGAAGGAGGAGAGGAGAAAAGTGCGACCGCCTTCGCCGAGAGCCAAGTAAGAATGCAAGTTAGACCCTGAAAACATGTCTATGTAGGCCCCATATGGGTTATGTTAAGTTAATATGGGCATATATTTTATGTGGGCTCAAGATTGTTTAGTATATATGGGACCCACTTGGGTTTCTCACATGAAAGCCATATGGGCAAAACCAAGTGGGAACATATAGTAGGTCCTGGCTGGGTCAAACATGGGAAACACTTCACTTGTTTCAAAATGGGAAACACACGTAGGACCCACTTGGGTTTTTCACCTGGGTTAGACATGGGCAAACACAGTCATTTAAAGAAAAGCGTTTGCTGTGTGCCCCAGGTGGGGCAAAGTTAGGTAATCAGTATATATTTTTTAGTACTGATGACACAGGTGGGGCCTACCTGGTCAAACTAAATGGGTCGCACATGGGCAAATGCAAGTCAGACCCTGAAAACATGTCTATGTGGGCCCCAGGTGGGGCAAAGTGAGGTAATCAATATATTTTTTTAGCACTGATGACATAGGTGGGGCCCACCTGGTCAAACTATATGGGTCGCACATGGGCAAATGCAAGTCAGACCCTGAAACATGTCTATGTGGGCCCCAGGTGGGGCAAAGTTAGGTAATCAATATATTTTTTTAGCACTGATGACATAGGTGGGGCCCACCTGGTCAAACTATATGGGTCACACATGGGCAAATGCAAGTTAGACCCTGAAAACATGTCTATGTAGGCCCCATATGGGTTATGTTAAGTTAATATGGGCATATATTTTATGTGGGCTCAAGATTGTTTAGTATATATGGGACCCACTTGGGTTTCTCACATGAAAGCCATATGGGCAAAACCAAGTGGGAACATATAGTAGGTCCTGGCTGGGTCAAACATGGGAAACACTTCACTTGTTTCAAAATGGGAAACACACGTAGGACCCACTTGGGTTTTTCACCTGGGTTAGACATGGGCAAACACAGTCATTTAAAGAAAAGCGTTTGCTGTGTGCCCCAGGTGGGGCAAAGTTAGGTAATCAGTATATATTTTTTAGTACTGATGACACAGGTGGGGCCTACCTGGCCAAACTATATGGGTCACACATGGGCAAATGCAAGTCAGACCCTGAAAACATGTCTATGTAGGCCCCATATGGGTTATGTTAAGTTAATATGGGCATATATTTTATGTGGGCTCAAGATTGTTTAGTATATATGGGACCCACTTGGGTTTCTCACATGAAAGCCATATGGGCAAAACCAAGTGGGAACATATAGTAGGTCCTGGCTGGGTCAAACATGGGAAACACTTCACTTGTTTCAAAATGGGAAACACACGTAGGACCCACTTGGGTTTTTCACCTGGGTTAGACATGGGCAAACACAGTCATTTAAAGAAAAGCGTTTGCTGTGTGCCCCAGGTGGGGCAAAGTTAGGTAATCAGTATATATTTTTTAGTACTGATGACACAGGTGGGGCCTACCTGGCCAAACTATATGGGTCACACATGGGCAAATGCAAGTCAGACCCTGAAAACATGTCTATGTGGGCCCCATATGGGTTATGTTAAGTTAATATGGGCATATATTTTATGTGGGCTCAAGATTGTTTAGTATATATGGGACCCACTTAGGTTTCTCACATTAAAGCCATATGGGCAAAACCGAGTGGAAACATATAGTAGGTCCTGGCTGGGTCAAACATGGGAAACACTTCACTTGTTTCAAAATGGGAAACACACGTAGGACCCACTTGGGTTTTTCACCTGGGTTAGACATGGGCAAACACAGTCATTTAAAGAAAAGCATTTGCTGTGTGCCCCAGGTGGGGCAAAGTGAGGTAATCGGTATATATTTTTTGGTACTGATGACATAGGTGGGGCCCACCTGGTCAAACTATATGTGTCACACATGGGCAAATGCAAGTCAGACCCTGAAAACATGTCTATGTGGGCCCCAAATGGGTTGTGTTAAATTAATATGGGCATATATTTTACATGGGCTCAAGATTGTTTAGTATATATGGGACCCACTTGCGTTTCTAACATCAAATCCATATGGGTGGGCATCCAATGTAGGTCCTAGTTGGGTTAGTGATGGTAAATGTGTACATTGGTTCAAAATGGTAGCACATGCTTATGTGAGGATTCTTCTTCTGTGAAGAGCCTGAGAAAGTGTTATTTGAATAAAGGAGGATTTATTTCAAACAAGCCCATCACAGATTGCGCACAACCCAGGGAGTTCTGAAAGTCAAATTGTAAAAATAATCTCAAAAGAAAGTATGAACATAACTCTCTTTTATAACCTGCAGACGGCACCCACGTGGTACCATTCTCTAAGAAATCACCCTAACTTTAACATATTTGGCACAACCTCAGTCTATCACTTTTGCTACCCTTACGTACAGTCAGATGTTCTTGACCCTTCATTTTTGACCCTCTCAGTATTTAGCCTTGGCTAGCAAATGTACTCAAAGTCCACATTGAGACCTCAAGATGTTATGTGTTATCAGACACTACAACCCAGCTGTCAAGTGAGACTATAGGAACTTTGGTGTTTTTGAACATTCAATGTTACTCAAAACACTCTGCACACTATTCCAAATAACTGGTTTGAAACTGGTTACTTTTTAATTTTAGATTTCATTTTATGTACTTAATGTGAACTCTGCATGGTAGGCTGCATGGTGAGGCTCAGATAAGATAAAATAAGGACTTCATGATTCTTCTTAGGTAAATTCACTTGTCACAGCAGCAATAATAAGTGATTAAAACGGACACAAGAGTAGAAAAAAAGAAAAGCAAAAAATACGAATAAAAAACCTAAGATAAAAGTGAATTACACAGACAAAATCCAGATTTGGCATTTGCAAATTAAGGATTACTGGTTGTTCAAACAATTAAGACTATTTACTTGAGCAAACATGCAGTTGAGGATTTTTAGTAGATCAGACACACTCTACTGTATTAGAGAAAAGACAGTTAGTTACATGGAAGATGGAAGTTTTGGTTAATCAGATCCAGTAAAGCTCCTGAAGTATATTACCGATCTGTTAAAATGTTACTCTTCAAACTTGTGCCCTCAAATTATATAACCAGAAATAATTTATATTTTCTTTGAACTAGTGGAAAGGAGAGGGAATGGGGTCTTTCAAGCAGTCACACTTCAACTGTGAAACTCCCTTGTCCTTATGGTGTATTGACACTATTGAAACTTTTCAAAACCAGTCTAATGTTAGAAGAGCTTTTAGGTAAACTGTTATTCTTCTTCTTATCATTATTATATTTTTATTAATTATATTTTTATTATGATGTTGATTTGGGTGACACTTTTTGATAAATATTATATATTACTTTTTAAAACATATTAACCATCCCTATGCTTAAAAAACTTTTAAAAATAAAATTGTTCTTTTAAACTTGTGCATTGTTTGACTTTTAAAATTTTTGTATCAGGTGTAAAACGACTTTTTAAATAAAGTTGTTTTTAATGTGAGCAGCTCCTATTGGCTCGTTTAAAAAGAGGGAGGAGCAGATTGCACCGCCTAGCGTCTAGTCTTCGCGGTCTTTCGTCTGTTGCGCCTTTTCTCTCCCTGGTGTTTAAGAACGTGGAGGACAAAAGGATACCAAAGAATCGAAAACTATGACAAAGGTAAATACTTAAAGTTTGATACGTTTTCATCAATGGTTATTTTAGTAACTTTCTATAGTCGTCCTAAACGGTATAAGGGGGAGAAGCATAACATCTTTAGCTAGCAGGTAGAACTGGGTTAATTTGCTGCATTGTCTTTGGCAAACATAATTTAAAGTTAATTAAAAAACTCTTACTGCCTATATTCTACTCGATAAAGTTCATCTTATCTTATTCTGTTTTCATTGCACCATTCTCTCTATACAGTTTTTGAATTTACACACTATAACGTACACGGCAGTTTTTTTTCTGTGCTTCTGCAACTGTTTCTTGGGTTTTCCTATAAGGTTTTTGTAATTAATTTAAAAAATTTATATTATTTTTTTGGCTTTAGTGGATTCCTGCTCAGCTAACTCGGCCATTATGCACTACCCAGTAAACAAAATGGCTGAACAGTATCTTAAATGTCTGAACATGAGCTAGTCATACCATGTTACGTAATATTCATGTGCAGTGTAGCAAGGTGATTGTTTAAATTACAGGAGTAGATGCCTGCAGCTGAAACGGTTTTCTGATCTGAATACGGTAATGTTACCAGATATGCATTGTACTATGGGAAAACGGTGGTGGATCAGTGTGTAAAAAGCCCCCAAAAGAAACACACAGCGTCTTTAGCTCAAACACTGTCTGATCACTCTCTTAGATACTGTGCTGTTCCATCTAGTTATTGGTTACTGAGAAATGTTAGGTCATTAATTAATTAAGAGAGTGCAGCTGTTCAGATCAGATGGTGAAGTAGGAAAATGCAGAACATGTTATTATAGCTGAATGCTGTGTAAAATACTAGTAATAAATCTAACTCCCATTTATGGCTTTTACTACTGTGGGGCTAAATAAAAAATTACAGACAATGAAATCTGCTACAATTACAAAGCTTAAGTTTAAAACAATTATTATATATTAAGCATTTTTTTGCTCTTTTTTTTTTTAAATTCTTTTTGCTAATAATGGACTCAATTTTATTATCAACTTCAAAGACCTATTAAACTTTTAAACCATTAAATCCAGGAAATTAGATGCCCGTAAATGTACGAGACCCTCTTTATGTCTAGTATCCCCAAATATTTAATAATCCTTTCTAAAAGTACACAAATTTTGTTCTTTTCAATTAAATATTGCATGTTCAATGTATTCTTGAGCAGGTAAAAATTCCACTAAATTAGTTTTTGCATATTTTTAAGTATAATCAAATTTTTATAGTTTGCGAGTACTTTTAATTTGGAGATTTTGCCACTTGATTTGAAGTTTGGATAGTGCTTTATAGTAATTTGTAAATGTTTTGAACTCATCTGGCTTCTTAATAATTTAATAAAAAATTAACAAGCCATGTAATAATTTGAAAACCACTAGGGACCACTTATAAAAAAGTAATTCCTTTTTTACTTAAAGGAATTTAGGATTTATGTCTGTCAAGTCATTTGTTCTGGCATAAGTCACCATTTTGATATATCTTCCTGTGACTTTAAAGTCTGTCAGCTAGTTAGATACATTTTTGCACTGCTAGTGTTTTCTGCTTGAATTAGTCAGTTTATCATATAAACACATGCAGTGCCTTTCAAACTTTTAATTACACTGTTCATTTTGTGCATTAGTAAGAGAATCTTTTATATTGAATTATCCTGGGAAAAAACAAAAATGTTTGTATTTTCTCATGCACTTTCTTTCATTTCCTTATCACGTTTAGATTCTTCAAGATCACAAGCACCATCTTTGACATGTAAGTAACTTTCATATTATTTGTATTACTTATTATTATTATTATTATTATTATTATTTTTGAAAAGTGATGGTCTTTGGGGCATCCTTTTTTTTTTATTGGTATTAAGTATATATATTTATTTAGGCACAGGAGGCAATGATCTATTTTAAAATTTAACATTTATTTAATTTTCATCTTTTATGCTAACAATAATGCCAACAGTGTTCTCTTCACTTGACCCACAACTCTGACAGTTTTGGTCCTCTGCTCTCCTCACAATTGGCTGATTTCCATCTGAGCTGCTACTGTCAACTGCATTAAACTGATTTTACATTGCCTTGTTATTCTAATCTTTATCTGCGTTTTGGACTCCAAACATTCACACCTGCTGTTAGTAACCAGAGCTCACAAGAGTGTAAGGCGTGTAGTTCAATAAAGTGATCGATGTGTTCACTAGCTGATTTCAATAAACCGGTAACTTATCAAATCCATATTTTATAGGAAGTACATTACTGATAAAAGTGGTAATAAACACGGTAACCAATAAAAATTTAAATTTCCTGTTATAAAAAAAAATACTGCAGTGAGCTCGGTTTTCTAACACCAGGTGTGAACATCTACAGTCTTTAAGCGCTGGTAAAGATTTAAAAATAAAAGCATTCAATAACATAACATTAAACAGTAAATTAGTTTGATGGTGTTGACTGCAGCAGCTCAATGTTAATCAGCTGATGGTGATGGAAGCAGATGAGCGTTTTTCATCATGGTTGTTAGTGATGTGTTGGTCAAAACGAAACGGCTCTTTGAAGTGAACGACACAAGCGTGTTTTTTCTCTCTCTCTCACCCTCTCTCTCGCACTTTTTTTCCGCTTCACTCTGCACGCGAGCCTTGTGCTTTGCGCTGGGAAGAGGGGGGAGGGGCGGTTGTTACACACGCAGTAGCACAGTAACAGAGCAGGAGGGAGAGAGAGAGAAAGAGAGCCAGGGACAACAACGTCACATTAGAAAGGTATAGTAATCATCCACAACTATTTTCAATTGCGGATGATAAAGGATTCAGAAAGTTTATTCATGCAGGCCCATATGACAGAGAATGTGCATCTTCTGTTTGTTTTCATATTATAATTTATATTTAATTGTGTTGTGGTTTGCAGTGTTTTGTGTTGTTTCACTTTAAATTTGTTTAAAAGGAAAAAGCTGAAAATTTAAATAGTTAAAAGTTGAAATGTAAATAGTTGTTTTTTTTGTATTATATGATTTATTTATTACATTTTATGTGGAGAGAATAAATAAAAGTATATTTACGGTGGCTGCTAGAGACAAAGCACGTACAAACCCCAAAACACGTAAAAACTCCATAGCACGTACAAACTCCAAAGCACGTACAAAACACAACAGAAGTGCTCCAGGATGCTAGGCACAGTGTTGAGATTTTGTTACCTAGTGGCTACACAAGCCAGGAAGTACCAACGACCGGATTTGGTGTGTGGTAGTAACAGGTAAATGAACAGCTTTTGGAATTTTTTATGAATATATATGAGTGCTTGTGTATAAATACACAAAAAATACACATATGATTTCAATTGTGTAAATTAAGTGATCTAGATAGCTCTGTTTTGGAAGTTCAGTTGACGCTAGAAATGGGTTTTGGAGTTTGTACATGCTTTGTCTCTAGGGGCCACCATATATATTTATATATAAACATATATAAATAAAACCACATTTCTTTTTTTACATTAGTAATTCCTTTTGTTCATAATTTTATATTGTTGTTAATAATAAATTAATTAAAGCAACAAAACAACCTGAAGAGCCGGTTGGGAGCCGAAAGAGCCGGCTTTCTAAAAAGAGACGAAAATCCCATCACTAGTTGTGTAATATGCTGGTATTGATATGATCAAAAATGAACTGAGTTGTTTCGTATTCTATAGAAATTGTACATCTAATTAATAACAAGGCTTTCTGCTGATGTTATTAATTAAAAATTTATTGTTTTATTTTTAAGCAACAACTTTTTAGCATGCAATCAGTCCATGCTGTACAGGACAGATTTGTAAACTGTGCATACAAAAATAGACTATTTTACAAAATTGCTCTTTCAACAAATGTAAATCACAGCAGATTTTTTTTGTTGTAGGTGCACTGTCACAACTAGAAATGTGGGGGGAAGTCCTCAAAGTTGAAGGCAGAACAGGAAAATACATGGAAATAACAATTTTCCTTTAAATGGTAAATGGCCTGCATTTTTATAGCGCTTTTCTAGTCCCTAAGGACCCCAAAGCGCTTCACACTACATTCAGTCATTCACCCATTCACACACACAATCACACACTGGCGATGGCAAGCTACATTGTAGCCACAGCTGCCCTGGGGCGCACTGACAGAGCACATCAGTAAAGGTCGATCTGGATACTTGATAACTGTTGGTATAGGTATGACATGAATTTGAATCTCCATTATCACAGGTTTTAATTGGGAGGGAACATGCAGATATACAGGAGGACTATAAACAGCAATTCCTATTGCATACAACTGTTTTAGAAAATACCAACAACACTGTTAATTTATCACTTGCTGGTCTATAGACTTTACAGTGTGGATGGATGGAAAATCCATCTGGCTCCACTCTGGCTGAATTGGTGCTACAAACAACTCTGCGCTCGGCTTTCCTGGCTGTGTGTGGATTTATACTTACACATCCAAATTTTGACCCTATTTTTCTTCCTTTCAGCTGATTGGTCAATTTCATGTCAATCACCAATTAAACAATCCAATCAGAGAACATCTCCAGAAGTTGATTCTGTTCATCTGGACGTAGCATTTTCAGTGGGAGAAAATGCTGCAAGCGCTACGTCCAGATGAACAGAATCAACTTTTGGAGATTTACTTACCTGGATGATTGAGCATGCATCAAGACAATCAGAGAACAGATAGGTTTGGCTGTTGGAGGGCTGCATTACGGAGCTTCAGGTCCTGGAAGAATAAATTCCCTTTTACATACCAGACCAGCATTTTTCTTCATTAGCACGAAGGAAAACAGTCTGTGCGTGTCAGAGTTCTGTGGTTTTTGTGTCACAGGGCTTATAATATGTGTAAAAATCTGGCCAGGGACCATCACATCACACTGCTATCATATTTTTCTGTTGCTATCATGTTTTTTTTCTGAGATGTTGTTACTTTTATGACAGATGTAACGAGAAATCTTCCAGAAAGTTAAATTTTTTATTCTAATCAAATATTTGATTCTGATAACAGATAAAGATTTTTTTTTTTACTTTTGTTCTGCTATTTCATAGTTTATACAAATTTTGGCCAATTCCTATTTATTTTAACCCTTTAGCCCCCAAAAAGTCGCCAGCGACAGGTTTTTCCAAACCTGTCTCGTCAAACCTGAGCTCTGCCAGGGGCCCAACACGCCTGGACTTTTAGAAGAAAAGAGATGTCCGAAAATAAACCACAGGGTCAAATACTTAATTTTGTTCAGTGTTTTAGAGTTATTAATTTGAATTGACTAATTTAAATATTTTATTCATGTACATTTTGATTGCCTTTAGTAAAAATGGCAAAATTTCAATTTCTTTTTTCTTTCTGTTATTAATCCTTGATTACATTCATATAGTATACAGTAGAGGAAAAAACCTACCAGACCTACCAGTTATCCTGCGTAACATTATTGGGGATAAAGGGTTAAGGAAGCGCAATTAATTTTTTTAGTTTAGCTTGTGTTTACTACCATTTTTTTTTTATCACCACACAGTAAACATTAAGTAATATGTAAAGTGTCCATTTATCCTCCATTCCGGTCCATTATCTTAAGCTTAGGCTGCTGCCCCTCGACCCAATCCGGTACTAAGTAGAGAGGCCCAGACTTCGCTCTCTCCAGGCACTTGGCCCAGCTCTTCCGGGGGAATCCCAAGGCATTCCCAGGCCAGCCGAAAAACATAGTCCCTCCAGCATGTCCTGGGTGTTCTGGGTCTCTTCCTGGTGGGACGTGCCCAAAACACCTCACCAGGGAGGCATCCTAACCAGATGCCAGTATCTAATCTGTCCTTTTTGTATGTTCCCCTCAGGTTGCCATGGTAGCAGATACAGGGGAAACAAGTGTAGACGATGCCACAAGAAGGATGATGAAATTCCTCATATCACCTGAGCTGGCTGTGGAGTACAACATGCTTGGCCGACATGGGGAAAAAAAGTTCAGAGATTTGCGTCTTTTTAATGTTGTGTATGGTAAGTTAGTTTCACTTGAGACATTTGAACTTTAGAAAACTAAACTTTTTTAATAAAGTGTTTGAAAGTGTAACTGAGATTGGTTATCATGCAATTTGTATATATTTTTTGAGGCAATAAAGTGAAATAAACATTGTTCTTTGAAAATCATCACCAAATGAAGTAAGCTAAGATTAACTTTACTTTGGCTTGCCCGTTTTTCTTCTTCTTCATTTGCAGAGGCACTGAAGAATTATTTAACATCAAAAGTCAACTTGCAAGAAGCAGAGAAGGCTCTGTCCAAGTGGTTCAGTGGAGCTAAAGACAGAGGAGGACCGAGGGCTGCAAGGGTACAAAATAGACTTACGGCTCTGTAAAAAAACAAACCCTGCTGATTCAAGATAAGCTTTTGAGTTTTCCATCTGACTTTTTCCCCATGTTGCTACAGTTCCAAATATCTAAGGAATTTTGCTGTAGTTTGACATTTCTAGTTTTTAAACGTTTACGCACTTTGGAATACAGTTACGTAAAATCACAGTTGTTGGACAAAATAAATGTGAAAAATGTTGTTTTGTGTACCCTCGTGATTTTTGAAATGGTTTTATTTACAAACTAGATTTTGTTTGCGGTCAGCTTTAATATATTTGGTGTCTTTGTGTCACAGAACCCGTATTAGCCGTCTGAAAAATTGATTTTGTGACTGTTTTACTACATGGGGCCCACTCAGTGCCAGAACTTAGTCAATTCAAACTAGAAATAAGATGCAAATACAGAACCCACTGCTAATGCCATTCCAACTTTTTAGCTCATGTTTTCCTCATGTTGTACCCACTAAGAACTTGAAAAATGGGGCCTAGGTGGGTTTCAGTGTACTTTGCCCAGTTGGGGTCCATTTAGTTCCCAGATTTTACCAATATAACACCGAGATGGGCTTATAAAATGGGGCCATTATGGAACCCGCGGACAATCCCACTTAAAACCCACTTTTTAGCCTATGTGGTACTCACATGGTACCCACAAAACAACTTGAAAGGTGGGGCCTGGGTGGGTTTCTTTGTACTTTGCCCAGCTGGGGTCCATTTAGTTCCCAGATTATACCAATATAACACCGAGATGGGCTTATAAAATGGGGCCATTATGGAACCCGCGGACAATCCCACTTAAAACCCACTTTTTAGCCTATGTGGTACTCACATGGTACCCACAAAACAACTTGAAAGGTGGGGCCTGGGTGGGTTTCTTTGTACTTTGCCCAGTTGGGGTCCATTTAGTTCCCAGATTATACCAATATAACACCGAGATGGGCTTACAAAATGGGGCCATTATGGAACCCGCGGACAATCCCACTTAAAACCCACTTTTTAGCCTATGTGGTACTCACATGGTACCCACAAAACAACTTGAAAGGTGGGGCCCGGGTGGGTTTCTGTGTACTTTGCCTAGTTGGGGCCCATTTAGTTCCCAGATTTTACCAATATAACACCGAGATGGGCTTATAAAATGGGGCCATTACAGAGCCCGCGGACAATCCCACTTAAAACCCACTTTTTAGCCTATGTGGTGCCCACATGGTACCCACAAAAACTTGAAAGATGGGGCCTAGGTGGGTTTCTGTGTACTTTGCCCAGTTGGGGTCCATCTAGTTCCCAGATTTTACCAATATAATACCGAGATGGGCTTATTAAATGGGGCCATTATGGAACCCGCGGACAATCCCACTTAAAACCCACTTTTTAGCCTATGTGGTGCCCACATGGTACCCACAAAAAACTTGAAAGATGGGGCCCAGGTGGGTTTCTGTGTACTTTGCCCAGTTGGGGCACATTTAGTTCCCAGATTTTACCAATATAACACCGAGATGGGCTTATAAAATGGGGCCATTATGGAACCTGCGGACAATCCCACTTAAAACCCACTTTTTTAGCCTATGTGGTGCCTACATGGTACCCACAAAAACTTGAAAGATGGGGCCCAGGTGGGTTTCTGTGTACTTTTCCCAGTTGGGGCCCATTTAGTTCCCAGATTTTCCTAACATAACACCTATATGGGCATTTAATATGGGGCCATTACGGAACCCGCGGACAATCCTATATGGGGCCCATTTTTCAGCCCATTTCCAAACCATATGGGCCCCACATATAAATGTTGGCTGGGACCGGCGCACCCCGCTGTGACAGAACGACCCGACCAGTATGGACCCAGCGGACATCTGTGAGGATTTTTGGGAGTTCAACACTCAGGTGACCGTTCTCCGCGGACAGTGGATTTGCTACTCCGCGTGCAGACAGGAGAATGAGAAGGAGTCAATCAGAGTTCAGCTAAAACAGATTTTGTCTGCATATCCTGCTTACGCGGCAGGATTGTCGGAGGATGTGCAGGATTTTGTTCGCACCGTTTTGCCACCGCAGCAGCATCAAAACCGCGAACAGGAATCACTGCCGCTGCCTTGCGAGCCTGAGACGGTTCGTGTCGGTTCGCTGAGACTCGCCGCAGCGTCACCACCTCTCAGCTCATCAGTTTCCACACCCTCGTCACAGTCTTGCCACACTCTTGCCACAGTCCAGCGCGAGGAAGCGCTGGACGCCATAGATTTGGACTACGACGAACGTCAGTCAATATTCAGCGCTCTATTGGAGGAGGAGCTCCGGTGGAAGCCATGGTTCATTCCAGAGCACGAGCACTCTTTCCGGGGAACTCGACTGGCTCTCGGGGGTCCCCGGAGTTACCAGGGACTTCCACCCATTGCTCCGCCGTCTTCCACTCTCAAGAAAAAGCGGCGTGCGCACCACCGACGCTCCGCACCACAAACGAAAGTGAGTGACTATATTTTGGCTCCTCATGTTTTTTCTCAGGAGAATATTAAAACTAACACTGACTTACCAGTTCATTAGCCCAGCTATAAAGAGACTGTTTATGATTTTCACGTTGCTAAGACTGAGAATATTTCGGCCGAGTCTTCCACGGACCATCCTATCCCTTTGCAAACTTCCCGCTTCTCTGTGCATTGATCATGCCACGAACTATGCGTCCAAGAAGCCTAATTATGAGACTGTTTGCACTGGAAATGCTAGCCATCAGGCTCAGCTAAGCTGCTGTGGGACTGTAATCCAGGCCGGGTTGGAGCCAGGGGCGGAGGTGCAGTTTGTGCAGCCTTTTCCAGTGTCAGCTGGAGGGCCCGAGGAGCCCGTCCAGCCTCACTGGACTCTGCTGGGGGTTCGGGAGAACCCAGCCAGCCTCATGTTTCGTCTGCTGGGGTTCGGGAGAACCCAGCCAGCCTCATGTGTCTCCACTTCCCCTGATCACCTCATGTGTGTATTTCAGTCCTCTGTTTTTTTTGCATGTCATTTGTCGGGTCGTCTGTTATTTCACCATAGTCATAGTTATAGTCATAGTCATAGATTTTCTTGGTATTTGTTTCTTAGTGTTTTTTCGTTTGCTTAGGGTTCCTGGTTAACCCCTGTAATCACCTAAATAAAGGATCACTTTTCTGTTTAAACTTACAACTCCTCGTCCTCATCTGCTTTTGGGTCCTGTTTCTATTACACACCGGCGCACCCCGCCGTGACACTACAAAATTGGTTCCGTTGTCAGAACGCAGTTCTCGAACCTGACCTCTTCTTGCATTGAAACGTCTGAACGCATTAATGAGTCAGTATCCAGTGATGGAGCAACCTCAATGTGAACAGCACGGATAGCAAGGCAGGTGAACATAACACCGTATCTCTTCACCACGCTCCTCCTACTTTTTACACTGAAGGGTCCGAAGTAATCCACTCCCATCCGCGTGAATGGAGGTTCATCTGGAATGATTCTTTCATTGGGCAAATCCGCCATCTGTTGATTCACTGGTGGAGCATTAAGACGTCGACAGATGACACATTTAGATAACACTTTTCTTATTGCTGTACTAGCTCCAATCAACCAGTACTTTTCTCTTAGCTTAGACAGCATGTGGTTACGACCACCATGTCCAACTTCCTGATGTATGTGTCTAAGCAAGAGCTCGGAAATGTGTTGATCCTTTGCTAGTATTATGGGATGTTTCACCTCAACTGGCATCGATGATCTACTGAGTCTCCCACCCACTCTGAGAATTCCATCTTGCAGCTGTGGGCAGAGTCTTCTTAGAGGACTTGATTTTATAATGGGTTGTCCCTTCTCCAGACTCACAAGCTCCAAGGAAAATCTCCTCCTCTGACAGAACTTGATAATGACAACCTCAGCTTTGTCCAGATCTTCCACTGTAAGATTCTTAATCACAGATGTCCTCTTAAAGTTCCTCAGCTTTTCTTCCACAAATGATTTCTGTTGCTCTTTGGTGACCTCTGACTGTGGTAAGCTTGAACACAATTCTCTCCTTTTCTTCACAAAGGACAGAAGCAAGTCCTTAAATTTTAACAGCCATGCCACTGACTTCTTAAGACGTGTCCAGGTGGAAAAATGTTTAAACAAGCGAGTAACAGAATTTTCTCCAGCTTGCTCAACACTCTCTGTGGCAACTGTTTTTACCTCAGGATCATCAGATGCAAGCAGACTGATGTCATCTGGGTAGACAGGCCATTCACTTCTAGATTGTAGAAGATACTGAGGCCCAGACAACCATTTTGTATTCTTCATAAAAACATCGACTTTCACTCCTCTTGAGGCCATATCTGCTGGATTACTGGCAGTGTCCACATATCTCCATTGCGAGGAAGATGAAACTCCTAAGATTTGTGAAACTTGTTTGGCCACAAAAACCTTGAATCTTGAAGTCTCACTCCTGATGTATTTAAGAACAGAAGCACTGTCTGTCCAAAACACAGAATCCAGAAGTTCCATCTGCAGCTCTTTCCTCCAGAGTACATCCAATCGACTGCCCATGGTTGCTGCAATGAGCTCCATCCTCGGGATGGTAAAGGATTTAAGAGGAGCAACACGAGCCTTTCCCATAACAAACGCACAGTGTCGTTCTGAACAGATGTTTTCAATCAGCAGACAGGTCACTGTTCCATATCCATCCTCACTGGCATCAGAGAAATGGTGCAACTGAGCACTCGTGATTTCTCCAAATCCATCAGGTTTCAGACAACGACTCACTTCAAACTTGCTCAATAGCTGGAGCTGCTGGAGCCATGTTAACCATCTTTTGGAAAACAGCTCTGGTACGTTATCGTCCCAACCGATTCCTTCCTGGCATAGATCTCTTAGGATTTTCTTAGCAGTTAAGACCACAGGACTTAGCATTCCAAGAGGATCATAGATAGAACTGACAATTGAAAGGATTCCTCTTCTGGTGAGCGGTCTGTCCTTGAGCACAATCTTGAACTTAAAAGAGTCTGATTTTATGCACCACTCCACGCCCAAAACTCGCTCGATCATTGAGGAATCCAATTCCATGTTCAACTCTTTCATTCCTGTGGCTCTGTGACTTTCAGGAATTGATTCCAGCACTCCAGGCTTGTTGGTGATCCACTTTTTGAGCAGAAATCCTCCTTTGGCACACAAAGAAACCAACTCGTGGTACATTAACACTGCTTCCTCATCAGTTTCAACGGACACAAGACAATCGTCCACATAAAAACAATGCAACAACTTCTTCACAGCTTCCTCACTGTAGAGATGTCCAAAGTCATCCGCACACTTTCTGAGTGCAAAGTTGGCGCAACTTGGCAACAAGTTGCCCCGAAGAGATGTACATCCATCCTGTATTCAGATGTTGGTTGTTTTAGATCACCTTTAGGCCACCAGAGAAATCTCAATAGATCTTTATCTTCAGCTGGAACCATGACTTGATGGAACATGGATTCAATATCTCCCATAATTACAACTGGCTCCTTCCTGAATCTTGTGATCACTCCTATTAAAGAGCTTGTAAGATCAGGTCCTTGTAAGAGTTGGGAGTTTAAAGATGTTCCATGATAACTCACTCCACAGTCAAACACAACTCCGAGTTTCTTCTTGGTCTGATGGTAAACACCATGGTGTGGTATATACCACAGCTTGCCATCATTGCGATTGATCTCCTCTTCCGGGACCTTTTCAGCATATCCTTTAGCCAGAAGCTCATTCATGAAGACTTTGTACTCAGTATGAAACACTGTGTCTCTCTCAAATCTCTTTTTTAGAAAGCGCAGACGTTGTTGAACAACTTTCTTATTGTTTGGCATACTGATACTGGCATTCCGAAAAGGTAATGCTATCTGGATATGACCACCCACATATTTGGCAGAGTTAGTCACTATTTCCAGAAATCTCTGATCCTCTCTTGACAATCCAACCTGCTCATCAACTTTGCTCTCAGGAAAGTCATTCTTGAACTGTTGCTGCCAAAGATCCTCCAGCGTGACAACAGAAATTCTGTTGACTGTAACTTGTGGATGCTTCTGATCACCTGTAGCTTCACAGTTTCCTGAAAGTGGTCCATTGATGGTCCAGCCAAGCCTTGTCCTTACGGCATACGGTCCTCCATTAACACTACACACCACTTCCAGAGGTTCCAAGGCTTTGGGAATGTTTGTTCCAATCAGAAGTTCGATTCCTGCATTTATTTGAGGCAAGGTTATGCGTTTTAAATGTGCCCATCCTTCAATATCTCCTGGTGTTGTAATATTTCCTTTATGTACAGGCATGGACTCCTGTGTGTACACTTTTGGCAGTTCCAGAAATTCGTCACCACAAAGAGCGGCAACCTCCAGTCCTGATAAAGTGTTGCTGCTCACAATTCTTTCCTGGCTCATGGTTCTGAGGAGGATGTTTCCTTTCCTTCCCTCAAGGTGAAGTCTGCGCATCAGACTCTCAGTGCAGAAAACTGCTGTGCTCCCTTGGTCCAAAAAAGCATATGTTGTAATAATGTTGCTTCCTTTCTTTGACTTTACTTGGACAGGCACAATGGGCAGTTTACAGTCCTGATCTCCAGCCCCTGTAAGACCACTCGACACCAGTGTGCTCACATGCGGCTGCATGTTCCTGCCGGTCTTTTCAGAAGGTGAACTTTCTTTGTGCAGGATGGTGGGATGTTTTCGGCTGCATTTGGAACAGGAAATCCTCTTATGGCAATCTTTACTGATGTGTCCTATACACAAGCAGCCAATACAGATGCCATTTTCCTTTAAGAAGGTTATCTTCTTCTCATGAGCCATTTTTCCCAACTGTGCACAGACATCCAACATGTGTCTTCCTCCACAACAAATACAGACGTTCCTTCCAACCTGATTATTTTTGATTTCCATTTCCGCAGGCTTAGGTGTTCTCTCCACAACTTGCATAGTGGTGGCAAAGCTTGTTCCTTTATTTCCAGGTCTGCCTTGATACTTGGCTTTACTCATTCCTTTTGTTGGTAAAGAAAGCGGAGAATCTTGAATATCACCGAATACAGGATCAGTTAATATTCTTATTTGCTTCTCCAAAAAGTCTGCAATGTCCATAAATTTGGCTCTTCTTTTATGCCTTTCTTGCAGGTCACAAACATGGCTTCTCCATTTGTCCCTAAATTTATACGGCAATTTTTTAATAATGTTCACCATATTAGAAGGCATGTCCAAATCACTCAGATGCTGCACCTCCTCCATTGCATTACAGCATCCCCTGAGGAACAAACCGTAGTTCTGAAGAGCTTTTACTTCCTCTGTTTTAATTGATGGCCATGAAAGTGCCTTGTCCAGATATGCAGCTGCGACCTTCTGTTCATCGCCATAGTGCTCCTTTAACAGTGATTTTGCCTTACGATAACCACGATCTGAGTTCATTTGTTGACAGCTTCTCACCAATTCCTTTGCATGGCCTCTTGTGTACTGTTCCAAAAAATATAAACTATCGCTGTTATTTTTCGTATTGCACTCAACTGCATTCTCAAATGCTTTAATAAATGAATAATATTGAAGTGGATCTCCATCAAAATGAGGTATTTCTCTCTTTGGTAAAGAAAAGAGGCTTTGTTGTTGGATTAAGAGTGTTGTTATTTCATTTTGTTTAGTCATTATTCCAATAACATCATTTTGTGGTTCCAGTTCCACCATACCATTTGTATGACAGCCATTTTGTCCATTTGCATCAGATGGGTTTGAAGGAATAACTGAATATTGTCGAGGATGCTTATTTTGAGAAGATTCAGTCAGCATGGCTTGTTGCATGACACATTCCAGGGTTTTATCTTTTCTCCTGTTTTGAGTTTCAGCATTAGTCAATGAATTTTGTTTTGCAGAAATGTGAGGTATAAATTCCAATGCATCAACATTAAGGGTTTGTTTAGATCTTTCATGGGAAATGTATGAATTCATTCCATCTGAAACTTTTAAAGATCCTTTTTTGCTTGTTATACTTTGAGCTTTAAGGACATTTATTGTAGCCATTTTTTCAGCAATTTCAGTGTCCAATTTTAGCCTTTCCTTTCTTTTACGAAGACGTTCCTCCTCTTCTTCCAGTACATGTTTCTCATCCAAAATCTTCTGCTTTATCATTAAAGCTGCCAACTCTGCCTCAGCTTTCATATGAACAGATGAAGTTGAAGATCTTGATGAAGAAGTTTTGTCACTTTCAACATTTGAAACACTATCACTTGGCTTGATATCATCCTCCACTTCTGTCTCAGTATTTGATGCAACATTGTTTTCCAATAAATTGATTTGCTTTGGACAAACAGCAGGATTTTGTTCTCTTTGATTTATCCAATTTTGAATTTCATTTAAAAACACATTGGTGTATTTCATGATGTTTGAAAACCATTCCTCTTGTTTTATTACTTCTTCTTCTGGCACCAAAGACAACACCTCAACATGTGAACTTGAAGCCTTTTCACACAGTGCCTTTAAATCCACCAAATACTGCTTAATTTGAGAAAGATTTTCATTGTGTTGCATGAGCGCTTTCATTTTTTGTATTCATTTTATTGACATAAATTTTGCATTCATTTTTTAATTTTTCGATTTTATTCAACAATGCCTTTCCAGTCATTTTTCTTTCTCTCTTTCCCCCCAAATCATTAGAGGAACAATCATCACCTCCTGTTTGACTCATGATTTTCCCGTTTGTTTGTTCGATTTTTTATTTATTTATTTTAATCTTCAGTGATCATCCATTAAAACATATATCCACTGGAAGCCACAATAGACTTTGACCATAAAATCCTTTCAACGTAACGGCACTTTAGTTGTCCATTTGAACATCATCCAAGCAGCATAATTAATAAGACGCAGCGCAGACATCAATCCAAGAGCGCACCCAAAAACGTTGCACATATAACCAACATTCATTCCATTCAGTGTCTCCTCTTGAAACATCTCAGTGCTAATCCAATGTGGCTTCCTTTTCCACAACCAGACATGCACAGGTATTCTTACCTGCGCTCCTCAGAATTGCGTCAGGTGTGTCGGTGCTACTGGGCTCACTCATTCAGATGCGCTGCACTTACTTGGCGTCTCCGCTGGAGGGCCCGAGGAGCCCGCCCGGCCTCAAGCCACGTCAGCTGGAGGGCCCGAGGAGCCCGTCCGGCCTCATGCCTCGTCAGCTGGGGGGCCCGAGGAGCCCGTCCAGCCGCCTTCTGCTTCGCCGTCACCTGGTCCAGCCTCTGCCTCAGCTCCTGCTTCGCCGTCGCCTGGTCCGGCTGATCTGATTTCTTTGATCCTGCTTGCGGCTTGCTTCTCCAGAATGCTGTTTTTTTGTTGACTAAAGATGTAGCGACTTCCACAGTCGCTAGAGGCTGGGGATGGAGCCTGCCTATTTGCCTGACGCGCTGTCAACTTTACGCAATAATGCGAGAGGTGGAATTGTTTGCTTGTTTATTAAAGTGCTTTGAGAGTTTACAGAGTAATGTCATCGGCTCCTGATTCAGACTCTTACAACGTCACAGGCTCTAATATAACGAAGCGAAACATATTGTGCAGTGGTCAACAAAAACTACGGCTACCCAGCCCTCCTCTCTGTCAAAATCAAAACCAGTGAATGACAGACTGACAACGCCCTTTATGTCACCGCTAGCACCCACGTGATTCCCATAACAACCAAACAAATAAAAACCCAGTGATCATCAAAATTCAATACATTCAATTATGGCTCCTCCAATCATGACCTATTTATTTATTTAATTTTGAACACTTTGGAGTTCCATAGTAATTAAGTCATTAAGTGTGATTGGAGAAAAGGAAGTAAATGACCCAAGACAACAAGGGGTATCTTCACAGGGCCGTGCAGAGAGGTTTAAAGGGGCGGGTGCTCAAAGTTAAAAAGGGGCACATTGAACCAGGCTGAATAACAACAACACATTCATCAAGAATCTAATATGGGAAGGGCAGGGCTGTGTTGATCTGAGACTGTAGACATTAAAAAGTCCATAGGAGAGATGGTAGCTGATTAAACAAGTGTCATGAGATAATAACAAAATGCAAAGATTGGTGACAGCGCTTGGAACCATAAGGCAACAAAACACTGTGAGAAATAAACTCGGCTCTGCCTGTGAATCACTCTTTGCTTCTCTTCTTCCATCCCATCATTTCATATATCACTCTCCACTTGCTGTCTATCTGAGAACAAAGCACAACTTGCTATTGCAATAAACTATAATCTAATTATCCACATCTAACAACTCTTGCACTTAATCTAAAATAAAATGATGACAGAAAAATGTTATAGCCCTGCCTTTAGTAGCCTCCCACAGCTCCTGCTGTTTCCTCCTCATGTCCTTACCAGGCATGTCTGGATAATGTTATATCATGAGTAATATTTTTTTTTTTAATTCATCTAAATAAAACACACACATGCATGCACACACAGTGACATTTTAGACCTTCAGAATACTGTATATACTATGGGCATCATGGTGCTGATCCACAATCCTTACATTATTATTTATTACTAGAGCTACAATAATAAAGCAAAGAGGGGGAAGTAATAAATATGAAATAATGTCATTATGATGATTCCATTTGTTTCACTATCCACTCTGTGCAGGGGCAAAGCTTATTACATTTTTAAACTGTAGAGATACAATCATTTTACTGCTGTAAAATCCAACTTTTGTCTTATTTAAAATATAAATCTAATATAATCTGCTTCTTAATGTATGTTCTTTAAAATACAGCTTGTGTTTTTAAATATATTATAATTATAATTATTATTATGTGGACATGCATATTAGATCATTTTTTAGTGAAATATAATCCCTCCAGAAAGGCAGGAAAAGCCCGGAAACTTACTTTAAAATTAAATATGTTTCTAAATACTTTAAAACTAAATATGTTCCCTAAAACGGTGGACAGAGCTACAGACCCATGACAGCCAGGTAGCCAGCAGCTATGACCAGCACTACTTGTGCAGTTAATAAAAGGACAGGTAATGTTTGTCACGCTGTTGCACACACAGCACGCTCGTTTGTTTCAGTTCCTCAGTTGCAACAAGACATCTTACCAACGTGTACGTAATAAGCTAATACTCCTGGGTGCTATACACTACAGTGTACGCTGTACACCTACTTACTGGTTTTGTCGCATCAGTCTGTGTCTCTGAGTTAACTTGTGTCTCTCCTACAGCTCCGGACCGCTAAAAATGCGCGTGCTCTTTGTGAGCTCGTTCCCGGCTCGTAACCAGCGCGTTCTGCCGTCAAGGGCGATCATTGGTTAAATGTGATCATGTGACTGATGCAAGCCAGATCCTTTTATTTAGCAAAACTGTGATTAATAGTTAAATATTATTGTTGAGGGGTACAGACAGGACTCCGCACGCACGCACACACACATAAAAAAATAATAATAATACTAATTTTTTTTTTAAAAGTTACCTCAACAAAAGGGCACTTTGGGCACCCATCAGGAAAGGGGCGGGTGCTCAAGCCCCTCTAGCCCCCCCCCTCTGCACGTGCCTGTATCTTCATAAGGGGTGGCACTTGAGGAAATTTTGGATCTCAAGTCCATAACCTTATTTACAAAATGATTGAGGAAAGTATTGCAATCTTCATCAGAAAGTCACACAGCATGCTGAGTTGGAGGAGAAACAATATTGTTTATGGTATCAAATAGAGCTCTCGAATTACTTTTATGATGATTTATAAGATTATTGAAATAAGAGGAGCTAGCCTCTTTGACTGATTCATTATATAAGTAAAGAAGTAATATGTGGTTTGAATGCAAGCAGGTTTGCCTACAGCTAATTAAAGGCAGATCCAGCCCATAATACTGCAGCATGCAGTTTGTGATTTATAGGCTTTCTGCTGTTGAGTTGCAGTTTGATCATCTGATCTCATGGAACAAATGGAACAGGTGCAAACAGCTGTAAACAGCTGTTCTGCAGCTAACAAAATTAATTTAACATTTTCCAATCTACACACGTTCAAATACTCATTGAGTCTGTGTAGCAAATCAATGAACTCTACAGGCAGGTCACTAAAGGCGCAAAGCAGCAACAACCTTGACAAAATGAAAACTATGAAAATCACTTTTTGTTGCATTACAGAGTTCCTGGCTGCCGTTTTACAGATTATTAATTAGAACTTTTTTTCTTAATTTGAATTTCACAGCTCATATGTATTGAATAAGAGCACTCAGGATGTAGTGAGAAAATATATTTAGTTCAGGCTGAGTCATAGCAAACCTTTTGTCATGGTCCTGGGTCGTGTGACCCAGTGTTTTGTGTTTAGCCTATTTTGATGTTTATTGTTTGTTTAGGTTCTCTAAGGTAGTCCAGCCATTTGTATATATTACCCTTGTATTAAGTCCCTTGCCCTTCGTGTGTTTATGTCTGTGTGTCTTGTATTGTCAAGTTCATGCTGTCAGTTATGTCATCTCCCCTGTACTAAGTTTCCCTGGGTCGTGAGTCATGTCTGCGTGGTTATGTTTAGTTCTTGTCATGTCTAATTTCCATGTTTCCTGTTTTACTTTGTAAATCTGTATTCATGTCAGTGTATTCAGTTGCACCCTCCTGTCCTGTTGTTAGGTTCATGTGTGTCAGCTGTGATCCCATGTGTGGCCACTTCCCCTGATCATCCCTCATGTGTATTTAGTCTCTGTGTTTCATGTAGTCTGCGTCGCGTCGTCTGTGTTCCCACCCTCTGTGTTTCCATGCCCGGTCTGTTGTCTTCCAAGCCATAGCCTCACCTAGTGATGGCCAAATGAAGCTTTCCGAAGCACTGAAGCTTGTATTGAAAAACGGTTCATTACTCGAAGCTTTTCAACACAGTCCTCTCCGGTGACATCTGGTGGTGAAAATTTTGAAGAGCAGCTTGAATCTGCAAAATAAAACGGACTGCTCAATTATCACTGCTCACTCAAGAGTGGAGTTCTCTCTGATATTGGGCCACCGTTCCGTTGCTTTGAACATGTAATTGGTTTTGTTTTCTCGATTGGGGGGCTGAAAAAAATGTAATGCGTATCTGCGTAATACATTTTGATCAATAAACTTTCCCTATTTAAACATGCACTATGGTGTGGCCTTTCTTTGCTCATAACTCCTTGATGTTGGTAAATACAATAAGTGAGCAATATATATAATATACATATGAGAATGCACAGCACATTATGGAGTATGCCCCTGCTGTGAAGTCCTGCCTCCATCTACTTGTCGTTTAATCACTGGACAGCTGGACAGGTTCATACAAAATATTAGATTAGGCCAATTCCTATACATATTTTTGACCTAGGGGTGGGATTGATTGTGAACTGGAAAGGGAAAATGCTTAGGGAGCTGAGTACGGCTGCATCGTTACTGATTTGTAGAACCATTTTGATTCGATACAGGATCCGGTTCAATTTGATTGGAATCTGGAAAGTTTTGCCTCAGTCAGAAATATTACAATTCTGATCATTTAACAATATATATCCATAATTTCGTATCTATTAAAAGAAAGCTGACACATGTGAGACTTAATTAGAGATGTAAACAGAGAGTTATGAAACCTGCAGCTGCAGAAGCCAGCGAAAAAAAAGGAGGCAAACACAGCGCGGACCCGACGACACACCAAAATCTGATTCTGACGCGTCGGGTCCGCGCTCTGTGTTTACGTTTGTATGCAGAATCCGTAAACCTGCTCCCAGTTACTGTTTTAGCTGTATGGTGTTTGACGACATGTTGTGAGGTTTAACCTGAGATGCTGGCGTTTCAGGCATAATAACGTTAATTTACAAATCGACACGGGATTTTAATGAATCAATATCACTTTATTCAATTTAGCATGGATTGTAATCAGAAAAGCGATAATCAAAACCCACCCCTAATCAAGAACTTGCAAAGTAAAAACATGATCTATGTAAGGTAGCCCTTTTGTTATTTACATTTAAAAAGAGGATTAGTGTTACTGTGCGCTGGCTGAGTCTGTTTCTTTTCTTAGAAATAGTTTCTCCTGCCCTGGAGAAAATCCACTTGCATGGAACAGAAGAGGCTGTGGAGTGCAGGAACCACACTGCAAGCTGGTAGATATGCAGGTATTCCTGGGTCCTGCAGACTATCACCTAAAAACAATAAACAAAATGATTTTCTAAACTGTGTAGCAATGTAATAGTGTCAAATACATTTTTGTAGTCTTCATTAGCTTTAATTCACATGGAAGTGTTCCTAAAGTCATATGCTGTAATGATATTTACATTATGAAAACATGATTTTGGACATTTCAAGTTTTGCACTTCGGCAGATAAAATGAATTGAGCAAAATCAACTCAAAATATTCCCACACGCCAGAATGTCCTCTCTTCCTCGCTGGCTCCATATCTGTCAGTGGAATGATCACCTCGTCACTATCTGTCACCATCAACACACTCCACGAATCCCGTGGATGATTCACTTCCTTATATCCGTTTGAATCAGGTACCGAAGCAGTTACGTGCGTAATGAAGCTTCGGACGTCACTGGTCACGTGACTTTTGCCAAACGAAGCAAGCCTCGACACAGTGCTTCTGAACCAGTGTGTTGTTTTTTTCGACACACGCTCCGGAGCGTCAGCTTCAAGCGGGCCATCACTAGCCTCACCATAGTTTGTTCCCAGTTTAGGTTTCTGTTTAGCCACGCTATCCCTGCTGTGTTTGTACACCTTGTTTTCAGCCATATTAAAGGCTCGCCTTCTGTTAAGCTCACTCCCGTCTGCTCACTTGTGTACTGTTGGATTGTAGTGTTATTTTATGCCATGTTATACCCCGAATTAAAGATTGTGAATTATTATGTAGTTTTAGTTTGCATTATTCTCCTGAATTAGAAAAAGCTGATAACTATTGCATTAGTTAAACTGATTTGCATTACATTAAACTGCTGACTTGTTGTGAATGAATGACATTGTTTTATGATGCATTATACTGCTGAGTTATAAGAAATACTGTTCGCAGAGAGTTATTGTCTTATTTGTCTGATTAGAAGAGAACAGAATATGCTGGAGTTTTCTGCCCCATCTCAGCAGGAGCAGATAAACAGGGAGCCAAGGTCGTAGCTTAGACGCCGTGTGAGAGAAAGCATGCGAATGTTTAGGCTTTTTATGATAAGGTGGAGGCACCAGACGCTATAAAAGTTTGAGCAATGCTCCACCATTTTGAGATCTGAGGCTGTCTGCATACAGTGTCCATCTCCCACGCGTGTGATCATTAAAATCATCGTTTGACTCAACCCGGCCGGACCAGTGTTGTTATTGTGGTTTTTTCTCTTGTTTCCATCCCCAATTTTGAACTCGTAACAGTACGCACCTGGGTCCATTACACACACCACCGCACGGCCTGTCTCTGCAGACCGTGACACCTTTCCTCATCAGGTTTAACTGTTAATTGAACGTCTTCAGCTCTGGGACTGACCAGAACGGACAGATTAGAAAGAGTTTTTCAGAGGGACGGGTTCACTAAAGCTCAGGTGTTTGGACATGTACAGGCTTGTATTTTTGACAAAGGATGTTGAAGCTGGCAGGGAGGATGAAAAGAGGACCTCAAGGAAGATTCATGGATCTACTGAAGGAGGACATGCAGAAGCCTGCTGTGTTGGGGAGGATGTTAGGAACAGAGTGATGTGGAGACAGATGATTCGCTGTGGAGACGATAGCAGCCGAAAATTGTGCAAGAAGTGGTCTTGACCATCTGTTGCAGACACCGACAGATGAAGTCCGCTCCTGGGGTGCAGTTCTCTGTGGGTGAGTCCACATGGTCAAAAAACCACAGGCAGGCGTCCTCGTGGTCGCTGTGCGACGACAAAACACTAGTGATGTGCGGATCGATCCTGAAATATCGATTCCTCCGATACCAATCATTTATGTTCTAGAATCGATTCTCACATTAAAATATCGATATTTTAGTAATTTAGGGTAAATTTGTAGTTTATCATTAACAGGAACACAGTGGAAAGAAACTATAACATTCGGATTGTCTATATTCAAAGGAACTACTTCCTCTTCCGCCTTTCATAGTCATGTGCGAAATACGGCTGTATAAATGTCTCGCAGCCCCTTCACAACAATGGCTGAGCGTAATTGTGTGAACGTATTTTACCTCCACAAACAGCTGAGACGTGGTTTGCAATACATGTGGCAAAAAAGTGAGGTGTTGTGGCCATACATGCCAACCTTGAGACTTCAGAATTAGGGAGACATTCAAAAGGGCTGTTGGGGGGGTGATAAATACATTTTACAGTGTTTATTTATCGGATAAAATACGTTAAATGTCACCGTTATTATTGGCCGGCCCGGAAACAGCTGGCGTAAACTCTCGACCGTCTCACACTTTGTTTAATTAGTTTTCTGTTTAACGTTTATTCAGCTGTGTGAAAACCCCAGAGGAACCCACCCGAGGGATTAATAAAGTTTAATTTAATTTAATCTAATCTAATAACTTTAATCTCAGCCAAACCGATTTACTCACGAACAAATAAAACACTGAAAAAAGCCAAACAATAACATTTTTAAGTTATCAAAGTGACTTATATCTCATGTTTAACCCGAGTAGCGAAAGACCGTGGGGGTTTGAAGACGATGTGTCGGTCGGCTCAGATATTTGAAGTTTACACAGCTACATTCTCACCTGAAAATATGTTAAAAGTTTTTTTGTGACCCAGAAAGAGAAATAAGAGTAAAATTAAAACTAAGTAGCTGCCGCCATTGTTGGAAACTGGAATTGGCTGGGCCGCGCTATGAATTCTGCAATATGGTTTTTCAATTTTGCTGCCCGGGTGGAAAATCGGGAGAAATTCGGGAGAATTGTTGCTCCGGGAAATTTTCGGGAGGGGCACTGAAATTCGGGATTCTCCCAGAAAAATCAGGGGGGTTGGCATGTATGGTTGTGGCAACATCACTAACCTTGTCAAACACCTCAGAGTAAATCATATCACAGAATATGATGAGCTTATGTTGAGGCGAACTGAAGAGGAGGAGAAGGACAGGTGCTGCTAGGGCAAGACAGACGTCTCTCACGGAGTCCTTTAGTGCTGCAGGCAGGCAAGGTGTTCAAATAGTGCACAACTTCAGTTTTTTTATTTCTATATGATGAACTCTGCATTATTAAGTGATAAGAACAAGTAATCTGATGTCCTGTAATTATTATGATGCTATAATTTAAGATACAATAAATAAAATAATGTTTTGTACAAAGTATCGGTATCGGATCAGTATCGTCGATACCACCCTGAATATTACTTGGTATTGGATCGGAAAGGAAATCAATGGTATCATACATCAGTACAAAACAACAGGGTCGTGTGACAAGTATAACAGAGGCCTTGTTTTATTTCGACACACAGACGGTGGAGACGTCACTGTAAGTGGAAAGAAGAGACAATTGTGGAGCTTTTCTGTTGTATTGACTTGCTTCACCACAGTTTGTGGTAACATAAAGCAGCTAACATTAAGGTCGTGGAATGGCTGCGCTTAGAAGTCGGTCTGTGCCAGGAAACCATGAACTTTACCAGTTGTGAGAAGAAGAGATAGCTCATTTACGCAGATACATCAGGAAGCCATTTTAAACACGGACCAGCGAGGAAGGGAACAGGCAGGTTTTCTACATCTGCGTGTGTGGGATTGGCTGCCCGCTCTAAAAGGGGGAGTACGGTCTATGACAAGCACTCAAACTCACAGACACACACACACACAATCTGTGTGTGTCTCTTTGTGTGTGTCCTTGAGTGTAAGTGTTGATGATGATGCAGCTTTTCTGAACCGAAACTGAAAGTGTTCTTTCAGGATGATGTGAGGGGGATTCAGACATCACCTGCTCTCAGCTGCATCCAGTCCTGGTCCCGGTCGATCTGATCGTCGTACTGCCCGCGCGGAGGTACTTTCAGCTCCTAATGAGTCATCAGAGGAGTAAAGGTGAGCTCATCTATGTTTCGGTTCAGGTTAGACTCCTGCTCCTGCTGCTCACGCGCCCTGCCCTCTCCCGCTGCTCCTTCAGACACAGAGCGGCCGGTGAGGAGATTAGCGGAGCTGCGGAGTCCCTGTCGTCGATTTGACGTTTGTGTGTGTGTGTGTGTGTGTGTGTGTGTGTGTGTGTGCTGGTGATCGATAAGCGGACTCATTGATCTGATTGATCGGACTGTTTGAAGTGTTTCCATCAGAGCTACAGCGGCAGGCCTTCAGACTGCAGGTGGTGCTCTGCTGGGGAAGTGCAGAGTCCGCACCAAACTCCGCTCAAAAAAACTCAAATTTACGGCGCAGCAGCGAGTTTCACTCTGGTGTTCATATCAGTGCTTCATGCTGCCGCTCAGGTTTAGCTGGAAAATCTGTGAGCCCTCTGCAGTGGACCCGAGCCTGTCAGCTTACACTGTATTGACTGTCTGCAGCAGGGCTTTCATCATCATTATCCATTGCAGTACTTATATCTATGTAGCGTCACAGCAGATGCCTTTGTGCCAAAGTAACTGAGGATAAAAACATGAAGGAGATTTTCCCGGCCTGGCTTTTTATAGCAGATAACCGCCTTAAAAATATTCTGCAGTAGATCAAAAACAGAAGAAAACCATGAAAACATACTACCTGATGCTGCTTAAGTAAATCAGAGCAAAGTTACAGAGGTTTGATTAGAGAGACAGCTAAGCAATCATTTGTAAAAGTTTAAATTTCTTCAGCATTGAACAGCAGAAATGAGGCTTTCATGTTGGAGGCCGACAGCACTGAACAAAACGGTAGACTTGTGCATAATAAGCAGCAAATAATGCAGAAAACAGATATTTTTGATGGTAAACTGGTCTCTGAGTAAACTGACAGAGAGAGAGAGAAAGAGAGAGAGAGAGAGCTGTGCAGGGAATAACAGCCAAAGTAAGAGGGAATTAATGACGATTTTTATCAAATGTGAAGCCCAGTTTTGATCTTTTGCTGCTAGTTAAGTGAATTTTAGTAGGAAAGCGATGAAACCTGATGTTTCAGAATATTTTAGATTTTGGCTTTCAGCACCAACGGCGTGTCTGTGTTGTGTGCCGTCAGGTGAACGAGCCGTGCTTTGTGTTGACATCTTTTTCCGTTTTCCCGCTCTTTAATCGTTGCTGTTTTAGCTGTTTTGCAGTTGTTGAAATAGTTTTGTGAGCTCTAAGCTAAGATTCTGGCAAAATACATTTATATTTAAAATTCGATTCAGGATTTAATTAATCGATATCAGCTGCACATATTCATTCATCATCTTACTGACTGCAGCAGGAGGTGCAGAGGAAAGTGGAGAAGAAGGAGGAGCCTGGAGCAAACTGCCAAGACTGAAGATCCCCTCAAAGATCTGGAAGAACCGCAAACTGCACAACAACAATGAAGGTGAGACCTGCAGAAGCCCTGCTAGAACCAGGTAGCTCTCCAGGACCACAGACTGTAGATGAAGGATGGACATAGCAACAGTCACGTCACCCACTGGTAGCTTTCGTGAAGGCTCAGTTTGAGGATTTTCTCTATGTTCGTTTTTGTTTCCAAAAATGGCAACATGTGGACGCTAATGGTAGCTAGGTTAGCATAGACTGAATGGGAGCATCTTACCGAGATGGTGCCTGCTAATTAGTGCTCAGTGACATCCAATCACAATACTTTCACCAGAGTTCTGCCCTCTTGGACAGTCTATTAGTACAGTAACCTCACAGCAACTATACGATTGGTCACATGATTTCATTTAAAATGGTTCAAAAGGCTCCAACAGGACAAACACAGTCCAGAAGTCCAGTTCAGGTGAAGTTTGCTAGCTACCAGTGTAGTGGCGAATTTCTGTCCCAAGCTTCGAAAAAATAATTCTTCCACTTCTTAATGTGAGCTGTTCAGATTTATTTCTGACTCGTACATACAAACAAAAGATGTCACGGTCTAAAAAACTATTTGCTGCTACAGCGCACATTTCCATTGCCGTCCTGGCTCACTCTAACCTGCTACCACACATGCGCTGTAATGTTTTCTTACCCGACACAAATTAAACGCCCAGCATTTATTCTCTAACAACATATTATACAAAATTAAACATGTAACATAATAACTGAAACAGTATCAAAAATATTTCTCTATAGATTGGCTCTAACATTTCCAGCCCCCTAATTGGAGGGCGTGAAGACTGACAATTAGCGAACACTTACAAAAGAGCCAAATAACATTAACACTTCCTGTATCACACATGGTCATTCAAATTATCTTTCACAAAACCTGTAACCGATCAGAACATATACTGTATTTTCTCATTCCAAGTTACATGACATTCTCACAGATCAAGCATAGCTTGTCAATGGGTCTTTCTAAGGTGTTAGTCTTTGTCTTGATGATCACACGCCGCACCAGACCCTTAGCATCTGGAATGACACGAAGAACTCTCCCCAACATCCACGAGCTTCTTGGCGCTGACTCGTCGACCACCATTACAATGTCCCCCACAGTTACATTTCTTCTGACCTGAGTCCACTTTTGACGCTCTTGAAGCATAGGCAAATACTCGCGCACCCACCTCTTCCAAAACAAGTCAGCAAGATATTGCACTTGCTTCCAACGGCGGCGGGAGTATGAGTCTTCCTTTCTGAAAAGTCCAGGAGGCAAACCCGGCTTTTTCTTCATCAGTAGCAAGTGGTTAGGCGTCAGTGGTTCCAGGTCTGTTGGATCATCTGTTACTGTAGTCAGCGGTCTGTCATTTAGTACTGACTCCACTTCACACATTAGTGTCAGTAAACCTTCATCATTGACCAACTGTTCCTTCAGTATAGACCTCAGGACCTTCCTCAAGGTTCTGATCTGCCTTTCCCATATCCCTCCAAAGTGAGAACCAGCGGGTGGGTTAAATACCCACTGGATTCCCTTTTGCATGAGACAGTCTAGAATCTTTGACTGATTCCACTCTTGAATGGCTCCCGTTCAGCAGCGACTAGGTTGGTGCCATTATCTGAACGCATGACAGATACCTGACCTCTTCTGCACACAAAGCGTCTGATGGCGTTCAGACATGAATCAGTGTCCAAAGTGTGCGCAATTTCAATGTGCACTGCTCTTGTTGTAAGGCAGGTAAACAACACACCATACCTTTTTACTGTGCTGCGGCCATGCTTCACATTAAACGGTCCAAAGTAATCCACCCCAACATTAGAAAAGGGGGGTTCATCAGGTAGAAGCCTATCCTCTGGCAAATTTGCCATCTTCTGTTCCAGTGGTTTGCCTCTAGTTTTCCTGCAGATTACGCACCTTGACAGAAACTTCCTCACTTCTGAGTTAGCGGATGGAATCCAATACTTCTGTCGCAGCCGTGAAAGCATATACAGTCTTCCACAGTGCCCAATCTTCTCATGTATATCCTGCAAGATCAGTGTGGTGATATGTGAGCCCTTTGGGATAATGACTGGGTGCTTCACATGTTCTGGCATCCCAGCAGCTGCGAGGCGACCACCAACTCTCAAAACTCCGTCCTGCATCACGGGATCAAGTTTCCTCAAGTGACTAGTCTTTGTCACACACTTGCCTTTCTTTAACATGGTGATCTCTTCTTGGAATTGTTGACTTTGACAGAACTTAATGATCTCTGCCTCAGCTTGCACCAGATCTTTCAGGGTAAGTGTTGTCTGCATTGATTCGTTGTCTTGTTCTTTCTGTTTAGCGTACGTCTCTTTCCTTTTTTCACATCGTCGTAGCAGTAAGTCTTTGAGTTTGATCATCCATGCCACAGCTCTCTTCACTCGATGCCAGCTGGAATAGTGATTGATCAGCTTGTTCAACGTGTGAACATTCTCAGCTGCATTTGTGAGATGTACCATGGTTGCATGCCTCACTTCGCTGTCATCTTTATCAATCCTTTCCTTGTCAGGTCTTTCTGGCCACTGTCTTTCTGGGGTTTTCAGGAAAGCTGGGCCGTGGAACCAGCTTAGATTCTTCATGAGCTTAGATGGTGCAAGCCCTCTGGATGCACAATCAGCTGGATTGATTGCTGTACCAACGTACCTCCACTGCTGAGGATTTGTTAGCTCTCTAATGACCGCAACGCGATTGGCCACGAATGTCTTGAAGCGAAGATTTTCATTTTCAATATACTTCAACACAGTTGTGCTGTCAGTCCAGAATGTAGATTCAAGAAGATTCATCTGAAGCTCCGTTCTTAACATTTTGTCTATCTTTGCAGCAACCATAGCTGCAGTCAACTCTATTCGTGGAATAGTGGTTTGCTTCATGGGCGCCACACGGGATTTTCCCATCATTAATGTACAGTGAACCCGTCCATCATTGCTGGTCATCCTCAAGTATGATGCTGTTCCATATCCACTTTCGCTCCCATCAGAAAAATGGTGGAGCTGTGCTGTTGCGACAGGACCGAAGTCCAATGGTCTCACACACCTGGGTACGGTTACCTCTGACAGCTGGCACAGCTCTTGTAACCACTTGTTTCACTTATGACTGAGCTGTTCTGGGATCTTATCATCCCAAGCAAGACCCTCCCTGCATAACTGCTGCAAGATCATTTTTGCAGGGAGAGTTCTTGGGGAAAGGAATCCCAGTGGGTCATAGATGGAGCTGGTGACGGAAAGTATTCCACGTCTCGTCACAGGTCTTTCTTTGATGTTAATCCTGAACTTGAATGCGTCAGACTCAGGGCACCATAGAACTCCTAAAGCACGTTCCATAGGCAGCAGGTCATGGTTCAAGTTCAGGTCTCTGACAGCTTTGGCTCTCTCATGCTCAGGGATGAATGAGAGCAAGGCACGACTGTTGCTTGTCCATTTCGTTAGGTGAAATCCTCCACCAGAACACAATTCAGTAAGGTCTGTGTATAACTGCATACCTTGAGTTTCCGTGGCAACAGACTTCAAGCAGTCGTCAACATAAAAATTTTCCAGGACTGTGCTTACAGCTTCAGGTGATGATTTGCTGCGGTTCTCCTCTGCTGTAAAGGCGATAGACTATTGCCTGAACCGTGTCAGCACTCCGATCAATGAGTTTGTTAAATCTGGCCCTTGTAGAAGTTCACTATTCAGTGAAACTCCTTGGTAGCTGGCAGCGCAGTCAAATACCACCCTCAGCTTCTTTTTTTGTGGATGATATACCCCATGGTGGGGAATATACCACTGTTTTCCATCCTTGCGGTTTAACTGTGTTGTTGGAACCTCAACGGCATATCCCTTGTTCAACATGTCACTCATGAAGGCAGTGTATTCTTCATGGAGTGCAGGATTCCTTTTCAGCTTGCACTGAAAGGCTCAGTGCACGCTGTAACACTGCACTTCGATTGTTCGGCATCTAAACGCACGACTTCTTCGTAGGAAGACTTATGGCATAGTGTCCATCAGTGAGACGAGTAGAGCTTGACACAGACTCCATGAAGTGGTGGTCTTATTGAGACATTCCTGCTTTATCATCACAGTGACGCTCTGGAAAGTCGTGGTTATACTGTCGTACAAGCAGTTGTTCCACGTTGTCGATGGCTATTCTGTTCACAATAGCACATGGTTGTACATCATTGGCTGCAGTATCTGTTTCTCTGAGTGGTCCATTCAGAATCCATCCAAGTGCTGTCTTTACGCCATATGGACCATTGTCCTCACTTGGGATCACCTTCCATGGCTCCAATATGGTGTATTCTTTAGTTCCAATGAGAAGCTCCACTTCAGCCTCAATATGAGGCAACCTCACCTCGCGTAGGTACGGCCACTTGTCAACCTCTTTCTGGAGTGGGATGTTCTCTCTGGAAACAGGAATACTTTTCTGTGTGAAGACCTTTGACAGTGCGATAAAGTTGTTGTGTGCCAGACTGCTGACTTCCAATTCTGTGAGCACATAACTCTCCTCTCGACTTCTGGAATTTATGGTCCTCAACGTTAGCTCGGTTCGTCTGCCTTGCACCTTCAACTTCCTTGCCAAGGCTTCGGTGCAGAACGATGCAGAGCTACCTGGGTCAATGAAAGCGTAAACCTCCACAGCCTTGTCACTCTTGCAGGACTTCACCCTTACAGGTACAATGGCAAGCACGCAGCTGCCTCCAGCCCCAGTACAGGCACTTGTCTCCTTTTCTTCAGACAACCCTGCTGGGCCTTTAGCAGTGCTACCCATATTGACCTCATCGGGAGGCTTCTCTTCCTCATAACTTGAGAAGTGCAACAAACTTGGATGCTTGAGTGAACAAACCTCGCACACCATCTTCCTTTTGCAATCTCTGCTCATGTGACCCTCTTGTGAAGGCGCAGTTGAGTGACAGGTCACTCTGGTTCTTACTCACTCTGCTTCTTTTGTCCATTTCTGAACCTTGGTTAACCTTGATAGCAAAGCTGCTCCCATGTCTAATGTCTTTCTTCAACTTATTTCCTTGCTGTGGCTTTTTCATAACCTTGTCTGACACTGCTGTTTCAAGATCGCCAAAGAGTGGGTCGGACATGATCTTTGCTTGGTGTTCAACGAAGGCCACCAGCTCTGTGAATCTTGCTCTGTTGCAGCGCCGCTCCTGGATATCATATGCATGGATTCTCCAGCGCTCTCTTATTTTAAATGGCAACTTGGAAATGATGACCCTCATAGTTGCAGGGTTGTCCATCTCTTCCATATAGTCCACATCCTCCATGGCATTACGACAGCTCACCAGGAATACAGAGAATGCGCTCAACGCCTTTCCATCTTCAGCCTTAATTTGTGGCCACTTCGATGTCTTCTCAATTAGTGTGCTAGCAATCTGTAACTCATTTCCATATTTATCTTGAAGCAGCTGCAGAGCCCTTTCATACCCCCGATGTTCAGGCATATGCTGACAACTCCTCACAAGATCACGAGGCTCGCCTCGAGTATACTGCTCCAGAAAATATAGCTTGTCTGAATTGCTATCAGTTCTGGTGTCAATAGCGTGCATGAATGCCCTCATAAACGACCTGTACTCCAAAGGATCTCCGTGGAACACTGGCACATCCCTTTGTGGTAACCGAGCCAGCTGTTGGTACTTTACAAGCATCTCTGTGATATCTGCCTGTTTCTGCATAACTTGATAAAGCTCACTTGGTCTGGTCTCCTGAAGTGAGACACCATCTTGGCGTTGGCTCGGCCCCTGCAGTGGAGTTCTATGTGTCTTAGGTATGGCCCCTGCTGCAGTACTTGGATCACCAGGATTCCTCCAAGAGGCAGACCTATCTATCTCTGTTGGCTTCCCTGGTGTGTGTTTTACGTTGCCATGACGATTTTCGTTATTCATCTTCAGGAGGTCACGACGTGGCATTACCGTAAGTCTGGTTTCACTCACTTGAGACTTAACCCCTTCACATTCCTCATACACTTTCACTTTGGCAGTAGACACTGCAATGGCTGTTTCAATTTCCAGTCTTTCCTTTGCAGCTTTAATTTCTGCTTCTTTTAACTCTAGAGCCTGTTTTTCTTTCAGAGACGCTGCTCGTGCCATCAGAGCTGCTCTGTTAGCTTCTTCCTTGACGCGCTCTGACGATGCTGTCGACACCCTTGACGTGTTGGATACTTTAGACTTGTTTGACACTCTAGATGTTTTTGACACTCTGGATGCACTGTCCATGGGAGTTATCTCTTGATCACATGTTTGTATTTCAATCCATGTATTAACTCTATTAATGAACTGCAAACATCGTTCTGACATTGGCTGAAACCAAAATTGTTGGTCAGCCTCCTTTTCCTCCTCATCTTTAATACACAGCAACACTGCATAATTGCATTCTTGAAACTCTTCATACAACTTCTTGTAAACTTTCAGTGCCTCTCTCACATCATTTACAGCCAGCAGAATTTCATGGCTCAAAAGTCGCTCAGTTTCATCTTCTTGTGCTGTCACTTGTCCTAATTTGCCTCTTCTCACCTTTGTGAGCTGATGCAGTTTGAACTCCAGACCTTTGTCTGTCATCGCCCTCTGGCTGTCATCACGCGTAACTACACCCACACTGTCATTAATGTCGTCCGCCATTGTAATTATATAACACCGCTAAGCCGTAATGATTTTCTTCGGCACAGCTGTCGGGTGGTGTACTGCACAAACTCCTTTATGCTACTTCCACAGGTAAGATGCATCTGACAAAACACTTTTTACTTAGCTGTTCGCCGTGTTGTTGTGTGTAGGCGTCCTTATGCCGACGATCCGGTGACTTTTCTATGTCTCAGTCGGTGGCTCTACCGCGGAAAACATTCCTCCGTTACTCGATAGATTTTTGACTTTTATGTAGTGGCGAATTTCTGTCCCAAGCTTCGAAAAAATAATTCTTCCACTTCTTAATGTGAGCTGTTCAGATTTATTTCTGACTCGTACATACAAACAAAAGATGTCACGGTCAAAAAACTATTTGCTGCTACAGCGCACATTTCCATTGCCGTCCTGGCTCACTCTAACCTGCTACTGTAATGTTGTAATGTTTTCTTACCCGACACAAATTAAACGCGCAGCATTTATTCTCTAACAACATATTATACAAAATTAAACATGTAACATAATAACTGAAACAGTATCAAAAATATTTCTCTATAGATTGGCTCTAACAACCAGCTATCCGGTTGTTCAGTGATGACGCGACGAATCCTACTTCTGGGTCTAAAGTAGTATGCGTTTAATATGGCTTTTGTGTTGTTAACATGTTTAATGTTATGTATTTTCTTCTATTTAATCTCAAAAAGCTCCTAAAACAGTCAGTGATCCCTGTTGACCTCCCTCTCCTTTTATTACCACTAATCATTTATTTAAGCTCAGTTTTTAAAACCTTAGGATGTAACTACAGCCCAGCCTATGCAGCAGTATATGAATGACTAACCTCGTATTGTGGATGGATTATCTCAGTTGTTCTCCTGGCTGAAGTTTGGTCCTTTTACAGCATCCTGCCATGCGATTACATTTGTTCCTGACCACCGAGAACACTCAAGTTAACTTTTATCGAGTGGAAAAAAAGTTAGCTTGTTTATATTATGCTAACATAGCTGTGTCGCTAGCGGTCACGTAGCACATCATTATATACCAGCTAGCCCAACTTCAGTAACCCTACAAACGTCACTGCTGTTTAGTTTTCTGTCTTCATTTATGTTGGAAGTGATAGCAGAGCTGTACGTTTGAATTTGTTTCCAAAACCCCGCAGTCAGGACATGCTATATTGTACAGTGGGGCAAAAAAGTATTTAGTCAGCCACCGATTGTGCAAGTTCCCCCACCTAAAATGATGACAGAGGTCAGTAATTTGCACCAGAGGTACACTTCAACTGTGAGAGACAGAATGTGAAAAAAAATCCATGAATCCACATGGCAGGATTTGTAAAGAATTTATTCGTAAATCAGGGTGGAAAATAAGTATTTGGTCAATAACAAAAATACAACTCAATACTTTGTAACATAACCTTTGTTGGCAATAACAGAGGTCAAACGCTTACTATAGGTCTTTACCAGGTTTGCACACACAGTAGCTGGTATTTTGGCCCATTCCTCCATGCAGATCTTCTCGAGAGCAGTGATGTTTTGGGGCTGTCGCCGAGCAACACGGACTTTCAACTCCCGCCACAGATTTTCTATGGGGTTGAGGTCTGGAGACTGGCTAGGCCACTCCAGGACTTTCAAATGCTTCTTACGGAGCCACTCCTTTGTTGCCCGGGCGGTGTGTTTTGGATCATTGTCATGTTGGAAGACCCAGCCTCGTTTCATCTTCAAAGTTCTCACTGATGGAAGGAGGTTTTGGCTCAAAATCTCACGATACATGGCCCCATTCATTCTGTCCTTAACACGGATCAGTCGTCCTGTCCCCTTGGCAGAAAAACAGCCCCATAGCATGATGTTTCCACCCCCATGCTTCACAGTAGGTATGGTGTTCTTGGGATGCAACTCAGTATTCTTCTTCCTCCAAACACGACGAGTTGCGTTTATACCAAAAAGTTCTACTTTGGTTTCATCTGACCACATGACAATCCTCTGCTGTATCATCCATGTGCTCTCTGGCAAACTTCAGACGGGCCTGGACATGCACTGGCTTCAGCAGCGGAACACGTCTGGCACTGCGGGATTTGATTCCCTGCCGTTGTAGTGTGTTACTGATGGTGACCTTTGTTACTTTGGTCCCAGCTCTCTGCAGGTCATTCACCAGGTCCCCCCGTGTGGTTCTGGGATCTTTGCTCACCGTTCTCATGATCATTTTGACCCCACGGGATGAGATCTTGCGTGGGAGATTATCAGTGGTCTTGTATGTCTTCCATTTTCTGATAATTGCTCCCACAGTTGATTTTTTCACACCAAGCTGCTTGCCTATTGTAGATTCACTCTTCCCAGTCTGGTGCAGGTCTACAATACTTTTCCTGGTGTCCTTCGAAAGCTCTTTGGTCTTGGCCATGGCGGATTTTGGAGTCTGACTGTTTGAGGCTGTGGACAGGTGTCTTTTATACAGATGATGAGTTCAAACAGGTGCCATTCATACAGGTAACGAGTGGGGGACAGAAAAGCTTCTTACAGAAGACGTTACAGGTCTGTGAGAGCCAGAGATTTTCCTTGTTTGAGGTGACCAAATACTTATTTTCCACCCTAATTTACGAATAAATTCTTTACAAATCCTACCATGTGAATTCATGGATTTTTTTTTCACATTCTGTCTCTCACAGTTGAAGTGTACCTCTGGTGCAAATTACTGACCTCTGTCATCATTTTAAGTGGGGGAACTTGCACAATCGGTGGCTGACTAAATACTTTTTTGCCCCACTGTATTTAGATAGAAGCTAGCGAGCTAACTCCCTGCTAACTTCTAACTCCGTTAAATGTCATAAATTCCGTTTTCATGGATGCCTGGATGTTAAACTCAATTGTTACACCTGGTAGAGCAGAACGCTGATCATTTTATTAAAGATGAAAGACTTTAGACAGTTTTTCAACTCTCATTAATGCCATAGTGATCGTTTGATATATGGACCTGCAGCGGAGTTTAGACCCAGACACGGCTAGTGACGTCAGACTGAACAATCAGATAGTCTCCTGTGTCAGTGAAAATAGGCGACTCCCCTAAAAAACAGGGGAAGTATAAAGACCCCACCACCCCATTCATGTGCAATGAAGGAAAAGACCAAACTGTTTGTTTATCAGGCTGTAAATATGTTTATTTGTGCTGTGAAGTTTTAACATGGGAGTCTATGGGGGTGACTCACTGCTGTTTCTGCTGGATGTCATAGGAACTGCAGGTGTTTGGTTCACATGAAGAATGAGAGCTAGCAGGACCTGATCTGTTGATGGATTTAGCTCCTGTGGTTTTTTGCTTCTGATGCTTTCTGTTTTCTTCAGGGGATGAGGTCAAGCAGGTGCAAGTGGAGAAGGAGGAGCAGCTGGAAGAATCAAGCAGGAGGCTGATAGAGAGGGAGGAGGACCTGTTCAGCTATGACTCGGTCAATGAGGAAGAGGAGGACGAGCTGCACAAAGACTTCGAGGCTCTGCAACTGAAGCTGTGGATGGCCATCAATGACACCTTCAACCCCTCCTCCTCTGCAGGGGAGCTGAAGGTCCTGAGGAGTGCCATGGTGTCTATCCAGCAGCAGGAGGCGCAGGACCGGCGCTGGAGAGACTGTCAGGAGGAGCGAGTCCCAAGATGGCGTCCTCAGAAATGTCTCAGCATCCACAACATACTGCTCCAGAACATGGTGGAGGGCCGAATAAAGGAGGCTGCCAAAGACACCTCGGGAGGAACCGACTGGCTCTCTTCACCTGTGAAGAGACAGGTTAGTCACCTGGGAGGAGGTGTGGGAGGAGCTCTGCTGGTACTCAGTTTGAGCTGGATGAGAGTTTTTTTTTAAAAATTCAATTATTTATTAGATTTTACATTTTATAATAACAAATACAAAAATACAACAACCAAAAACAAGAAGCAAAAAATCAAAACAAAAACAAAAGAGAACAAGAAAAAAGCAAACAAAAAGAACAAAACAAAAAGTCAGGTAGACATGTAGGTGCAGAAATTGCCCCATTGTTCCACCAAAGCTTCCGTCACATGATCTTACCTTCCCAACATCTTTTCGCAAGTAAAGTTCCCAATCATTCTGGCCACATTTTAAGCATTTGAGTATAGGTGTCCTTTCAGTATTCCAAAATGACACAGGCACATGTTACTGGTGCAGTGCTTAACACTCTAAACTGGTGTTTATTTAATTGTGGCACCTTTCTTTTATCTCCTAGTAGACATAATTTAGGTGATTTGGGCAAGTTACAAACCTTCCATCCCTGCATATAATTCAATACAGTGTTCCAAACTGAAAAAACAAACAAACAGTGGGCATTCAGGGGGCATGTATCAGTACCTTTGGCTTGTTGGCATTTCCAACACAAGTCCTCTCTACCAACACCCATTCTATACAGCCTTGAAGGAGTATAATAATATATATTAAGATTTTTTACTGAATAAATTAAAATTATTCTTATTCAATTAAAATTCAGTTTATCTTGTTTTTCTCTGCTCAATGTTTGCCTAATCTAGCCATTTCAAAAGTATGCTTTAATAATCTATATTGGGCAGGACTAATCCCCCTTTTTGTTTTGGTTGGGACAGTCGATTAATGTTAATACGGGGTTTGATGAGAGTTTTTACCCTACTCCCTGTTCGATGAACCTGTCCAGGTGTGTCGAGTGGGAAGATGTGTGAAGGAAGACCTGCTGACGGTGGTGAGGAGGGTGAAGAACTGCTACCCTCCTCACATGGACATCATGAACCTCTACGCCGGCCTGTACCATCAGGAGTTCTCGGCCCACCTCACTCAGCTCACCGCTGCAGGGCTGGACGACGATGACTGCAGCTACCTGTTGTCCTGGGTCAACCAGTACTACCCACAGTGAGTCTGTGTGGCACTGGGTGTGGCAGCGCTGCCCACAGGCCAAAGAGCAGAGTGCTAATCACCATAGCAACAACCATAACAACAACCCTGAAACAAATCAATGCGAACCTAAACACTTCTACTGAGCTTAACCATGACAGCAGAACCATTACTGGGGAGCCGTTATTGCAGAACTGTCACAGCAGAACCGTTACAGCAGAGCCATTATTGCAGAACCGTTTCAGTAGAACCGTCACAGCAGAGCCATTAAAGCAGGGCCATCACTGCAGAACCGTCACAGTAGAGCTGTTATTGCAGAACTGTAGCAGTAGAAGCATCACAGCAGAGCTGTTACAGTAGAACTATTACAGCAGAACCATTACTGCAGAATGGTTACTGCAAAACGGTTACAGCAGAACCGTCACAGCAGAGCTGTTACATCAGAACTATTACAGCAGAACTATCACAGCAGGTCCTGTCTGAGCATCAGTCCTCTGCCTTACCTGAACACAGCCCAGATTCCTGCTGCGCTGTGAAACATTCACAATTATTTATTTAAACCATCAGCCAGACCTGTAGGTCCCAGTTCTGGTCCACAGGCCTTATCTTTATCCTCTCTGTAATAACCACTGGCTAGTTTCTTTTGCATGATCGTATTCTGTCAGACTCATGTGAAGGAGAGAAGTTAGTGTGTGTGAATTATGATCTTTGCTCGGTGTGGTCAATAAGACTTCAGAAAGTTGTCACGGTTGAGGATTGAGTGGACTCAAGCACGGAGCTGTGAATATAAGCAGTGCGTTTATTTACAATGGATAAAGGTTGACAATAGTTAAAATGTGCAATGATAATAGTTGGTGCGTCCTCCTTCCCGTGCTCAAACCGTGCGTGGTAGTGAGTGCCAGTCTCTCCTCCAAGTGTTTTCTTGTGCTCGTGAATCCTCCGTCCCAGTTCCTAGTTGCACACAGACAATAATAATGAATAACCAAAAAGAGCAGACAACACTGAGCAACATGAGCGGCTCGTAACATTACCAGGCTTAGTGCAATACTCCAGCGCTGTCGTTCGCTCAGCCACACCATTAAATAGCCCTGCCCAAGATGGTGGATGATTGGTAGCAGCTGGTGGAGAATCGGTTGCAGGTGAGGCAGCTCAGGGCCACAGCGCCTCCGGGTCGGAGGTCCCTCGTTGCTATCCGACCTCCGTAAACACCACAGCGGAGGGAAACAGAGCGAGAGAGGAAAACACACACACACATATACACACAGGCGGGTTGACCGGTCGGGGCACCGTCCGACCCTGACAGTACCCCTTCCTCTAACGCGAGCCACCCGGCGACCCACCAAACTTGTAAGGGTGCCGGTGGCAGAATTCTCTCACCATGGCATCATCGAGAATTGCGGACCGCGGCACCCAGGAGTGCTCTTCCGGACCATACCCATCCCAATCCACCAAAAACTGAAAACCTCTACCGCGGTGCCTAGCCTCCATAATGCGGGTGATGGAGTATGCCGGGATGTGGATAATCTTTGATTCAGTTTTGAGTGGAATGTGTTTGGTTGAGAGCCATACCTGCTGGCCCACCTGGTACTCTCAGAAAAATTATGGCTCTTAAATGGTTCTTCAGATGTCTTCATGGTTCTTTAAAGAACCATCATATGTCAAAGAACCTTTTTATTTTGTAGATGGTTCTTTAGGTACTACAAATGGTTCTTTAAAGAACAAAAGGTTCTTCATCCTTAGCTATCTAAATTTGATGGTGTAAAATGGCATACATATTTGTTATAATTATAGTGTGAATTATACTGTGTGTTTTGTTTGTGTACATGTGTGTGCAAAGGGGGAGGGCGGGTTACCTGGCAATTACCCTTTAAGAGCAGATGGTAGGAAACTGAATATTCAAATAAAAGTTAGAAATACTTGGTTAAAAATATACTGGTGGCAGGGGTGGGGGCCAAAGCCTAAAGACCCTACCCCCAACACCCCTAACCCTGCAAACCCACTGATCACAAATAATGTGGTAATAGAATATGGAATTTATTATTAAGACGTTTACTGTACTTTAGTTTTAAGTTTTAATAAAGTATTACTATTTTCTGTTTCAAGGCATTACTTTTGAGATTATTATACATATTAGAAAATATAGCAAAATGATAATACTAATTATTGTAAACTTTATAAACCACCCAGCAGTATGTAAAGTCAAATTATAAAATACAAGTAAATAACAATTGTACAACAGAATGTCAGTGTAATGAACACACTTATGTGTAGTGAACACACTTATGTGTTCATTATCGACACACTTACTTAGTTTTGACAAAGCGCACTGCTTAGGTAAAGGATCTGAGTACTTGTTTATCACTGAGCAATTTGTTAATATGTGTTTCGAGCCAAATAAATGACAGAGAGAGAGAGTCACGTTAGAACATGTCGTACTGTGGCAACCTTCCGAAAGAGAAGGGGGGCGTCAATTGTTGGGATGCACATGCGCAGACAGATTGTGCGACCGGTGGGCCTTGAACTTTGTAAGGGAAAAAACACTTTCTCACAGTCGGTGACAGCAAAGCGGATAACAGTCTTCAGTACCTGCTGGTCTTTGAAGCTCTGGATTCTGGGACTGTTGGAAAAGGTAAAACATTTTCATTAAAACCTTTTTACTGTTTTGTTTTTGTTACTTGTCATTGTAGCTTGCTGTTAATGCTGTGCTAACAACAAGGGTTAGCTATGTTAGATACGTTAGCCGCTGATGTTAACGCAATTTAGTATCCAGTATACAGAACTGTTTTCCTAACAAAACCACTGTTATAATTAAGTGAAGGTGCTCCCAGCTAATTTGAACCTTTGGCTTCTCAAATTGCGTGCTGCGTACATAACGTAATGTCAGCAAGACCGATATTAAAATTTATAATATTGTTAAAGTCACTAAAAGGGCGCATGAAGCCTGTTTGACATGAGCGCTGTGTCTGCTCTAGAAACTCTTACATTAAATACTCACATCAGCCTGTACTTTGCAGTCTGTAAGAGCTGTATAAAACACAGCTATGCGTAAGTGTTTTGAATGAATAGAATGTGACACATGAGAAGGTGTGTCTTTGACTGTTACTGTATAACTTATTTTCAGACTACTTGACAAGTTATGCTCCGGTCATTTGATGTTTCAAAGATAGATGATCTTTTGTGATATAGTTAAATTTTCTTTGTACATTTCATTTATCCACCATCATACATTAAGCCAAGAAGAGGTCATTATACTATACAAGTACTATACTATACTATACAAGAGGTATCAACGCTGGGCCAAAGTTCAACACGTGGTTAAAGTTTGTAATCCAGCCGGGGTGTAAATATCACTCAGCAACCAGTCGTAGAGATGAAGCAGGCAGCATCAACACATAAATCTACTCTTCCCAGCTTAAATCACAAGAGCATCTCTGACCGAAAAGCTGATTTTTCACATTTGCAAAAATTAATTCAGATTCACACTAATTCCTTTCACAGCTCCAACAAAATGAGGAAGAGGAGGGGGAAACACAATTAGATTGAATTACAATTGGATGGAAGTCGAGGACAAGGAGAAGGAAGCTTTGGATGAGGAGGAAGAAAAACAGCAGGAGCATCTTTAGGGATCTCTGTGATGTCATTGAGATTGGTTTCATTAATATGGTCCTCTCACAAAGAAAGATGACTTGTTTTAGTTCACCTACTTCCTGTATTAAATAGTGATGTGCAAAATGTTGTGGAAAACCACAGAGCAGGCACGTATAGGGCATCTGCAGGTAAATGAACGTCAAATCTCTCAGACTAAAATCTGTATTATACTTTTAGTCTTAAGACCATATGTTGTATATTTATCACCCTTATGATAAAACCCATGTCAGCCATTAGTTTATGGACTTTGTATTTTGAAGCCTCAACGTTTGCTTTATTGCTATAGCTATGTTGGTTGTTGTGAGCCTTTTGGGACCATATTAAGACAAGGGATCAGAATCTGAAGTCGTGCACACTACTGTTTCATTTATTGTGTATCCATAAGATTTGTACAGCAGATCCAAGTTGTGCCTTGAAAACAGGAACGTTGTCTGCATAGAGGAGAACTTTAATAGCAGGCTTGTATAAAGTGAAGCTTTGTGCTCACATTTGCTACAAACACTTGTTTTAATTCTGTCTCCCTGTTTTGATGCAGATTTCACTTGAAATCAGGCAAGAACGGGACTTTCTTTTTTAATGTGTTCTTGTGAATTGATTGTGTATCGCATACATTTGATTTGACTTTCTGCGAGACAACAGTCGTCTGCTGGCCAAAAAAGTTTTCCAAATACCTCCACGTGATCAAGCCTGGATTTAGAAAAGAATAGCAAAAAAAATCTGCACCTCCTGCTTTACATGCAATTTGTGTTTGTGTGTTTAGAGGTGGTGGTGAAAGGGGAGACCTTGGCTCATCCAGCTGGAGAGCCTGACCAGGAAGAGTCGAAAATTAACTATGCTCTTCCAGGGCACCCTGCAGACTCGGCTGCTGGCATTGGCGAGTGAGTGCAGCCGCCGCTGGGATGACGTGAACACCAAACAGGAGTCCATCACAGGTCGACCTTCTGAGGAGGGTTTCACTTTTCTCTCTTCTTTATAATTGACCCTTGTTTTCTCTCTCTCAGCTCTCAGCTCCTTGTCTCAGAGTGGGAGGGATTTGAAGCACAAAGGGAGGAGCTTGTTGTTTGGTTGGGTGATATGGATGTCCACCTGAGTGAGGTTGACCACTGACAGGAAACACCTGTGAAAAACTGAAACAACTGCAGGTGTGGGGTTGTTTTGATATGACATATATTTGATATGATACATACGTCAGACACATGGTCCTAAACTGGAATAACAAAGGACCGTGAGTCCAACATGAAATTTCCCTTACATAACGCTGAAGTTCATTCATCATTTTAATCAAAAACTTGTTGTTGAAATATTTTTACTGAACATGCAAGCATCTGCTGATGAAAATGTGTTGATTTATTGGTCTGTTATGAAGCTATTGCTATTTCTAATCTGTTTTTATATCTTTCTGATGTTTTATTAATTAAGCAATACATGTATTAATTGTTGTGTTATCTATAGATATAGTATTTATATATTTTTGTTTATAGTATAGTAAAAATATTTAATTATTACTGTTTAAATGACTAATATGTGACATGTATTAGCTGTGATGTTGTGCTGAGGGTTAAAATGTCCTTTTGTCTTTTGGTAACTACGAAATGGCAATAAACCATTAATATACAGTGGGGCAAAAAAGTATTTAGTCAGCCACCGATTGTGCAAGTTCCCCCACTTAAAATGATGACAGAGGTCAGTAATTTGCACCAGAGGTACACTTCAACTGTGAGAGACAGAATGTGAAAAAAAAATCCATGAATTCACATGGTAGGATTTGTAAAGAATTTATTCGTAAATTAGGGTGGAAAATAAGTATTTGGTCACCTCAAACAAGGAAAATCTCTGGCCCTCACAGACCTGTAACGTCTTCTGTAAGAAGCTTTTCTGTCCCCCACTCGTTACCTGTATGAATGGCACCTGTTTGAACTCATCATCTGTATAAAAGACACCTGTCCACAGCCTCAAACAGTCAGACTCCAAAATCCGCCATGGCCAAGACCAAAGAGCTTTCGAAGGACACCAGGAAAAGTATTGTAGACCTGCACCAGACTGGGAAGAGTGAATCTACAATAGGCAAGCAGCTTGGTGTGAAAAAATCAACTGTGGGAGCAATCATCAGAAAATGGAAGACATACAAGACCACTGATAATCTCCCACGCAAGATCTCATCCCGTGGGGTCAAAATGATCATGAGAACGGTGAGCAAAGATCCCAGAACCACACGGGGGGACCTGGTGAATGACCTGCAGAGAGCTGGGACCAAAGTAACAAAGGTCACCATCAGTAACACACTACAACGGCAGGGAATCAAATCCCGCAGTGCCAGACGTGTTCCGCTGCTGAAGGCAGTGCATGTCCAGGCCCGTCTGAAGTTTGCCAGAGAGCACATGGATGATACAGCAGAGGATTGTCATGTGGTCAGATGAAACCAAAGTAGAACTTTTTGGTATAAACGCAACTCGTCGTGTTTGGAGGAAGAAGAATACTGAGTTGCATCCCAAGAACACCATACCTAGAACACCATACCTACTGTGAAGCATGGGGGTGGAAACATCATGCTATGGGGCTGTTTTTCTGCCAAGGGGACAGGACGACTGATCCGTGTTAAGGACAGAATGAATGGGGCCATGTATCGTGAGATTTTGAGCCAAAACCTCCTTCCATCAGTGAGAACTTTGAAGATGAAACGAGGCTGGGTCTTCCAACATGACAATGATCCAAAACACACCGCCCGGGCAACAAAGGAGTGGCTCCGTAAGAAGCATTTGAAAGTCCTGGAGTGGCCTAGCCAGTCTCCAGACCTCAACCCCATAGAAAATCTGTGGCGGGAGTTGAAAGTCCGTGTTGCTCGGCGACAGCCCCAAAACATCACTGCTCTCGAGAAGATCTGCATGGAGGAATGGGCCAAAATACCAGCTACTGTGTGTGCAAACCTGGTAAAGACCTATAGTAAACGTTTGACCTCTGTTATTGCCAACAAAGGTTATGTTACAAAGTATTGAGTTGTATTTTTGTTATTGACCAAATACTTATTTTCCAACCTAATTTACGAATAAATTCTTTACAAATCCTACCATGTGGATTCATGGATTTTTTTTTCACATTCTGTCTCTCACAGTTGAAGTGAACCTCTGGTGCAAATTACTGACCTCTGTCATCATTTTAGGTGGGGGAACTTGCACAATCGGTGGCTGACTAAATACTTTTTTGCCCCACTGTATGTCTATGCTGTTGTTCTTGTATTTATTTTACCCTGCTCAAATTCAATTTATCTTACACTTTATTTTGTTGTTTTTTTTTTGGGGGTTTTTTTTTGCCTGTCCCGTTTGCCTCCTTTGCCATCAGAATTATTGTCTAAAGGCAAAGAAAGATGCCCAACGGATTTACTTTACCAAATTGACCATCCCAGCCTTGCCATAATGGTCCATTTGATTCATCTTTTATTGTTTATTTTATTTTCACTTGCTGAATACGGGACAGACTTGACTGAGGGAAAGAAGGGGAGAAAGAAAGAGGGAAAGAGAAACAGCTGAGAAGAGGGACGGGGGAGAAGGGCAAAAAACAACAGAATGGGCAGAAAGAAAAAAAGAAAAGAAAAGAAAATGCATATATCGATCACCTGGATCACCTGTTGAGAAAGAAAAAAGAAAACAAGCAGAAGAGAACAAGAGTAATAGAATAAACAACATCATGGGAATATGACAGTAAATGCTAAATATTAAACATTATTGTGCAGCACGTAAGATCAACAGAACACAGTGTGCTTTGAGGTAGGAGCCAAAAAGGGTGTAGTTTGTGGGTGTGATCACCCGTGTGTACACCTGTGAGCATGGACGCGCTTGTTTTGTTTTTTTTAAAAGGTTCTTTCATGTAATGATCTGCTAGAGGGTGTGGGGGGGCCACAGCCCCGTCCTCCAGGGCATGAAGCAGGTATGGAGGAGATCAAAACTCCAGACATCCAGAGGCCCTCAGAACACAAGAGACCAAGGAAGACCAACAGAGGGGCAGCCACGCCACTGTCCCAGAAAGAGCTGAGGAGAGTCCCAGATGAGGGTTCACTCAGCAGCCGCGGAGCAGAAGCCAGGGGGAGTTGCAGTGACGCGCCCGTGAGCTCCGCCGGCAGCCAGCCGTGCCTGAGTGACCGAGCCCCAGGCCGAGAGGCCGGGGCCACCCCACCTCCGAAGTGGCCTGAGCGAGCCCCAGGCTCCAGGCCCCGATAAGCGGCCGCCAAGGAGTGAGCCGGTGTGTACCTGGACGCCCATCCCCAGACACAAAGAAGCACCAACGCACCGATGTCTGAGGGAGTCTGCCACTGGCAGGGGAAGTGGTGGTGGGGGGAGATAGGCCTCCAAACCTTGGAGGGCCTGAGATGTCCCCAGAGAGGTGGCGTCTGATACCCAACCTGACATATAGACACAGACATACAGGCACACACAGATACAAACATCCATTCCCACCCTCATGCTCTCATATGCACTCACTCCACACTCAACCAATGTGGAGACAGACATAAAGAGACGCTGTACACACAATCACACTCCCCAAGCGTACTCTACGAACCGGGTCTAGGTACCCTTGCCCCTGGAGGGGGGAATTGCACCCAGACCCAGGTGGTGTTACCCTTTTCCCTGCGGCGGGGAGAGGCAGACCGCCCCGACTCCGCAGCAGCAGGGAGGCCCCACACTCCAGACCGCAGTCGGACGGCCAACTCCTCCTCTTAGCCCCCCCGCTCCAGCAGGCCGCAGAGAATGGGGGTGAGAGAAGACTCCAAACCTCCCTCCACCCGCTCATTGTAGTGTTGATGCATGTGTGTTCTAAGGTGCATTTAAAACCCAGGAGGGCATGGAGCTACCTGCCAGAGAGCACCAGGTACATTTTATTTTGAAAGATTTAAAATGGTTCTTTAAAGAACCACTCAAAAAAGGTTCTTTAAAATGTTTTTTTTAAAGAACCATTTGAAGGACCTTTTTAAAAATGGTGTCTTTACAGTAAGACCCTGACAAAAGTATTCTCTCCGTAAAGTATAACTCTGGTGTACTTGTAATCAGAATGATCCCAGCAATACGTCACACAGTAAGAACCTGGTCCGTGTTCTGAGGCACCTTGGAACCCACACAGGTGCTGAACTTTGTGAGGTCATCACAACACACAGCAGCTACCATTAAGAGACAGTCACGCCTTTAAACGAGGTGCACAAGTTCTGGTCCCGTTCAATGGAGTAGTCACAGTATCTGAGCCTGAGTTCAGATTTGTGTTTTAGGACTTTTTATGGTCTTTTTTTCCTCCTCCACAGAGCACAAAGTGCTTTACACAGAAAGGATCAGCTCATGTTACAGGCTGAAGAAACAATAAGAGACTTTAGCAGTTAGGTTAATTTTAGCTCATCAATAAAAAGCTAGAAGCTCTTAACTGACCAAACACTCAGTTTTATCTCACATCTATAAAGAATCCTTCCAGAAATTCCTGAATCCAGAACACCTTTTGGGTCATCCATCTCCTGTAGGGTGGTCACGCTAACAGAACCAGATACATTGTTTCATTTAATTTAGTTCAATTTTATATTTCTATCACCAAATCACAACAGTTTCCTAAAGTTAAAAACTCAATAATAAATAATAAAAAGAAAACAGAGAAAAACCCAACAATTATATGACCCTGCTTGAGCAAGCGCTTTTTGACAGTGGGAAGGAAAAACTCCCTGTTTGACAGGAAGAAACCTCCAGCAGAACCAAGCTCAGGTACACAGCCATCTGCTGTGAGCGGTGGGGGGTTATGGGAGGAAGATGGGACAAAAGACATACTGTGGGAGAGAGCTAGAGATTAATAATACCTAATGATTAAATGCAGAGAGGTCAATTTTCACATAGAGAGTGGAGATGAAACACTCAGTGCATCACGTCCTGCTGCATGCTCAATCATCCAGGTAAGAAAATCCCAAAAGGTGGATTCTGTTCATCTGGATGTTTTCAGTGGGAGAAATGACCTTGTAAACAGTATATTTGTATAATGACTGAAACTAGCACAACTGGCTGTTAAGTCAATTTCTTGATCATTAATATGCAAATTGTCAAGACCCTTGATCAACAACCACTGATAAATGGCCATGAGTACCATTCACAGAGAGTTGGGGAATGGCTGAACTCACAGCATTGTAAGATGGTGAAAAATGTACCCTTAGGCTGCCTCCTTGATTCAGAGATGGTCTTTCCCTTTTCACATAAATGGCCTCCCTGACTTCCCGCTCCCTCCTTGTCCAGGATGTGTACATCCTCATTATTGAAAGAGTGTCCAGTGGCCTGTTGGTGTGAATAGACTGCTTAGTCCTGGCCTGATGAGCTCTTCTGTGTTGCGCCACCTGCTTTACCTCTTTAGGTTGTTTGGTTTCCCCGATGTATAAATCATGGCAATCCTCCTGGTACTTGGTGGCCCAACACATTCACATTCACCAGGGAGATGCAAAGTGGCAGGTTAGCCTTCTTAAACTGTGAAATTTCCATCAGTAATGGGGGGCATTTAAAAGTTGATGTGAACCGTAAACCTACACACACTGTTCAGAATTTAAGGTCTTACTCTCATCATTCACTGGAGCACAAACTGGGTTCATCGGGACGCTACAACACAGAGCGAACACCATCCTGACAGGCAGAGCAGCCAGGAGTTTGTATCAGGAGTATCGGAATAGTTGAGACTCTTAGCACCGCGTCTCTTTGGCTTTCAAACCGCAAAACAGGCTGCGCCAAAAATTGGTCAAAACAGAAACAAAGCTATATAGTGTATGCTGTTAAGTAGCAGGAGGATTGCCATGATGTATACATCGGGGAAACCAAACAACCTCTGACTATCAAAAGGGCCTGGAAGCCTGTATGTAACTGCAGACTCAAGTGCAGAACCAAACGCAGAGACAACAGAGTAACTTTTGTACAAACATCTACATCTACAATCGTAGAGTTAAAAAAAATCCTAAACATCAACTCCATTAGCAATAACCCAATCATCCTTAATGGACGTCCTCTGGAGGAAGTACACTCTTTCAACTAACTGGGCGGCATCATCGACCAGCAACGTGGAACCGATGCAGATGTCAAGGCAAGGCTCAGCAACGCAAGAGTCGCCTTCATCCAGCTCAAGAACATCTGGCCTTCCAGAGAGCTGACCGAGACTACCAAGATCCAGAGATGGGCAGTAACGCGTTACTTTTAATGCGTTACTGTAATCTGATTACTTTTTCAAGTAACGAGTAAAGTAAGGGATTACCATTGCAAAAACGGTAATTAGATTACTGTTACTTTCCCGTAGGAATGCTGCGTTACTGCTTTACTAAAACCGTGATTTTTTTGCCAGAATGTCTCATGACAGTGACGTAAGCGAGTGCGACGTTCGTGACAACAGCTGTCTGCAGATCAACAATGGATCATATATCAAGTGCGGGAGAGAGTATGCAACGTTTAAAGCTTGGAAGTACTGACCTTACTTTGAGTTTGATTCCATAAAAAGTGACAAAAACATTAGCGTCCATTGTGGGTGGGAAGAAAACTTCTTTTTACACCGAAAAAAACCCGTAAACTTCCAAGCAAGCTCCGAGTGCGCAACGACGTAATGGGAAATTCACAGAGAAACTCGCGGATTCTTCCACTGACCGCTGTGCCACACCTGCACCAGAGCACACCTCCGCCTACCCCACTCCTGCTTTACAGGTGAAAATAGAGCAACAGGACTGCTAGTCTTTGATTTTATTTACTTTCTGCTGTGTTTTACTTGCATCTATTTGAAAGACTGAGTGCAGACACAAAAAATATTTTATTTTATGTGCTGGAATGTGCAGAAAATAGGTTTAAATGTTAAACTAATTTCTTCAAGTCAGAGAATGGTGCATATAATTTAATTTTTGCTTGATGCATAAAGTTAAAAGATTAAAACGGATAAAACAAGTTTAAAAAAAAGAGACTTTTCCATTTGATTACATTTTGTATGATGGATTATGCAGAAAAAGTAGAATTGGCTTGACAGATCTATCGTTTTATCACCTATTCAGGTTATAAATCATGTTTTTAAAAAGTAACTAAGTAACTAAGTAATTAATTACTTTTGAAAATAAGTAATCAGTAAAGTAACTGGATTACTTTTGGGGGAAGTAATCAGTAATTAGTTACTGATTACTTTTTTCAAGTAACTTGACCAACACTGCCAAGATCCGACTGTTCAACTCCAACATGAAGTCAGTCCAGCTGTATGGGGCTGAAACTTGTAAGACAAACAAACCTCAAACAGAGAAATCCAGACATTCCAGAACAGCTGTCTCAGAAGGATTCTCCACATTCGCTGGCCAGACACTATCAGTAACATAACCTATGTTGAACCTGTCAACTCCCAGTAGAGGAAGAATCAGGAAGAAAAAGAAGAACGGACAGGGAAATCTGCGCTTTCACAGATAGCACTTTATCAATAAAGAAGTGTAGGAAGTTTTCACAAATTTCCTGAGAGGACTCGACACCAACAGTCTGTGGAGCATGAAGGACCCTGTCAATAGTCTTAAATAAGACATGAGGCTTACGACAATTTGACTGAATAATAGCAGCAAAATGTTTCCTCTTAGCATCTTGTACAGTCTTCTGATAGGAATTCCAGTAGTTTTGTAATATTTGGTATGACACCTGAAGTAGATCCTTCTTCCATTTACTTTCAGTTCTCCTACACTTTCTTCTGGCAGCACAGAGTGTCTTCATTCAGCCAGGGTTCAGATTTGGCTTTAACTTGCCTAAGTTTAAAAGGGGCCACCGAATCTAAAACAGTTTGGCAGACTGAGTAAAATCATGTACTCAGCTCTTCTGTATCATTACATATGGAGTCAGGAAGGCTGCAGTTCTGATTAAAAACAATAGAGAACTGACCAGCAGAGGAAGGGTTAAAAATACGACAGCATCTAGCAACAACAGGAGGAGGATTAACTTTGGTACAAGGAAGGGAAACCTCAAACAAGACAGGCTTATGATCCGACCATACAATATCACAAACCTCTAAGTTAGAGACAGGTAGATTGTGAGTTAAAACAAGATCCAACGTGTGCCCATATTTTTGGGTAGGCACAGACAAAGGTTGCACAAGATCAAAAGAGTCAATAAGATTTAAAAAGTCCTTTGCCATTGGCTTGCCAGGGCAGCACACGTGAATATTTAAGTCCCCAGTAATAAGGACATGATCATATTTTGGCATAATTTCAGCCAACAGATCAGAAAAGTCATTTAAGAAGTCCTTATTGTATTTTGGGGGTCTGTAACCCACAGCACAGAGCACTGTGTGACAGCAACCTAGCTCAAACACACTCAGTTCAAAGCTACTAGGTGATGTTGATAAGGACAGTGGTTTACATTTATACTGCTTCTTAAAAACAACTCCTGCTCTGCCTGATATTCGAGGAGAGTTTAAAAAGCAGCAGTCATCTGGTAAGAGATCTATGAAAACGCTGGACTCACCGGCCCTCAACCATGTCTCAGTTATACAGAGGAAATCCAATCCTTGGGTCATAAAAAAATCCTTTAAAATAAAAGTTTTATTACTCAGCGATCTAGTGTTCATCAATCCAAATCTGGTGGAGGTCAGCGTGTTCTTGGCTGACTGCGAGACCCGACACAGCGGCCGCAGGTTCTGTAGGTTTGCACCGCGCCGACGAAGATGAGGGAAAATCTTTCGCGGCTGGGACATCTGATCCGAGCCAACAACGGGCACCAGCCAGGCATCGATGGGCTCCAGAGAGCATGGAGAAAAGACATGGCGAAGCACAGATCCACGTTCGTTCCAAGGAGCTGGGGAAGAGCGCACCAAGTATGGCTTAAGTTTCACGAGCAGACAGCTGCGTTTGCCCCGGTGTCTGAAACGCTTTCGCTGTGAGGCTGGGGCCAGGGTCCAACAAAGGTTAGCTGGTATCCCAGATACCGCGCGCCGCACGCCGCACGAGGCCGCTTTGTAAGGCGCTCATATCACCAGTGGCGAGACCCGCGTTGTAGGTGGCGGTCCTGGCGTTCACATCAGTTTTCTCTGATGGACTCTCCATCCACAAATGCACATTGGCCAAGAGTTGGGAATGTCTACTAATGTCCGTAGACTCATCAAGTTGCAATGCAAACCTCCCACTGAAGCGTATCTTCTCCAAAACCACACTTTTGATGTCTGCAGACATGTCATCAATACGTCTGGCAATTGTGTTATCTGAGAGCAGGACTTTTTCGGGGGCTATTTCTTTAACTGCATCAGGTCCGAGCATCTCATTCACAATGGCTTTGCAGGCAGGTAGAGTATTAATGACTCTACTACGGTGTGGTTTTTTTGCTATAAGTTCAGCCACTAAGTGGCTAGCTTTGAGAGCTCTTTCAGACACCTTTGTGTTTTTTCTCAGTAAAGTTGTTTCTCAGCGTGTTCAAGCAGGCAAACAAAATAGTCTCTGTTCTTGTTTTGAAGTGAGGGATGTTTTGTGTGGAAATGGCGTTTGAGCTTGCTTGGGACCATGGTACTGTTTGAGAGCTTTTCTCCACACACCAAACATAACGGAGTCGGTGCAGTCGGATCTCCAGTGAAAGCAAATCCGAATGAAAGATAACTTTCGCTGTATTGCCGCGAGCTCACCGTTTTTGCTTTCTTTTGACTAGCGCTCGTACTAGGCTCTTCTGGATTAGAATTTTTTGGACCAATTAATTAAAATTAAATAATTTCCCACGGCACACCTGACAATCTCTCATGGCACACCTATGTGACACGGAACAGTGGTTGGAAAACACTGGGTTACCTGATCCAGCCGTAACTACATGCTTTATCAAAAAGGAAAGTTTGAAGCAAACTTTCAAACTTGCCTTTCCTTTTCCTAGTTTTAAGACTATAGTCTTAAAAGTAGAGATAGTGCCTGTCTCCTAAATACAAACTGGAAGCTGGTTCCACAGAAGAGGGCCTGAAAACTGAAGGCTCTGCCTCCTATTCTACTTTTAAATACTCTAGTAACAAAAAGTAAGCCCACAACAGATCATTTGCCTCCTATCCAAGAATACTCCTCTGTCACACCATCCCTCTGCATGTCCTCCTTCAGTACATCCTCCTCTGAAGTCTTGCTCTTCTCCTTCTGCCTGGTAACTGTATCTCCAGCCTCCACGCTCCCTCCTCTCCACATGCTCAATGCAGCTCATTTGTGATCCTGTCTATACTGCTCTCTGAAAATCTTCACCTCTGTCTCCTGTCTTTTTGTCAGTGCTACTGTCTCCAAAGCATACATCACAAAAACACTCAGATATGGTCATTATGTTTGTAGCCTCTGCCACAGCCGCCTCTGTTAGGTGGCTGGTTTCTGGAACCTGTCTAAGGACTGGGACAGGGCTTTCCTGTAGTGCAGAGTTGGTGTGGAGCCAACTGGTCAATTTTGTTAGTGTATGTACACTCGTTATTTATAGACACCAGGTCTATGAATAACGAGTGTAGAGGAACTTTGTAGACTCTCCATAGGCTCCTGTTGTTAGTCTTTTTCTTTTGTTCATTCTTCTGTTATTCACATTAGTATTTGTGTACTTTTGCAATGCCAGAGTTGACGAGTGGTGTAATCTTGAATGTCTGTTGTTTCATTGCAGTGAAATCCTGGAACATACGGAGCTGGATGGACAGATAAAGGTGCCCTGTCTGGGTTCTCTGCTCCCGCAAAATGAGCTGAAGCTGCTGGAGGAGCAGTACCTGACCCACAAAGAGGTAAAGAGCAGCAGGAACTGATGCTGCTGTCGGGTCAACTCAGTTCTGTCCCCCCATGTTAAAACTGTTGAGGGTGGCTTCTCGCTTTGGCCTGATGGTCGGCTTTCTGCTGGGGTGATTACATAGAGAACCCACACTCTATGATAACTCAACAGCGTCTGATTATAATTTGTAGAACAAATGTGAAGTGAAACGTTTTCTTTAGGAAAAGGTGAAGCTGTGGCTGAACACTGCCCTGAAGAAGGAACAAGAGAACTGGCTGAGTGGAAGGACACCCGAAATCATCGATGGTTATTACTTCAGTTGTCTGGCTGTAGACGTCATACAGGTGAGGCTCAGGTGAGACCCATTGTGCAGGTGAGGCTCGGTCTGTGTTAAGTTGATTAGTGTTGTGATGTTTGTGTTTTCAGGTGATGACCGGTTCCCTGTCTGAGTTCAGCTGTGCCATCAAAGACAAGAGAAAAGCTCAGAGGCTCACAGTTCAGCTTGAGAACTTCATGTACAGGTACAGTCGTACTATGTGGTTCGCTAATCTTGAACTTACTTTTTATGTTACGGCATCATTCCTCCCATGCTCACTGAATATTTACTACAAATATATAACTTAATGCTGTCAGCATTAATCCCGTTAACATGAAGTTAACGCCATAACGGCATTAACATGACAAATCTCCGTTAGCGAGTTAACGCGGATCGCCCTGTGCGAGGGCTGCATGGCGTCAACGTGTTAACGTTGTTACCTTGTTAACGCATTAGCACCCTGCAGCCCCTTGCACGGGGCGATCCGTGTTAACTTGCTAATGGAGCAACGATAATGTGGTTATGGCGTTAATGTCATTTTAACGAGATTAACACTGACAGCACTAATATAACTATATTGTAACGTTTTCCACTTTAAATAAAAATGGTAGAGCTCAGCAATAAATTGTTCCACAAACTTATTTAAATAAAATTCTTCATAAAGCCTTCACTGCTTGTTCACATTTTCCATATTAAAATTGATCTTCAGTCAATATTTGAAGTCTGTTTTTGACCTGAAAAAAATGCAGACATGTAAATGACGTCTGATTGACACCCAGATGTGTAACAAATGTATGTGTGTGTGTGTGTGTGTGTGTGTGTGTGTGTGTGTGTGTGTGTGTGTGTGTGTTCAGCTATGTGAAGTGTGTGGAAGAGTTTGTGAAGGGAAACCATGGTAATGTCCGCTCGGTGATCAAAGCTCAGCTGGTCTGCGAGCAGCAGCTCAGGTGAGGTCACCTGTTCAGTTCTCAGACACCTGAGTCTTTGAAAGTCTTCCAAACAGAGTGGACTAGATCACATGACCTGTCTAAGGACCAAGGATAGAGTAGGATTAGATCTACCTAACTTTCAGCACTACTTCTTAGCCAACAGGCTTCAATTTATCTCAGGATGGCTAAAACATACCTACATCAAGCGACATGAATGCTTTAAAAGCATCCACATCAGCTCTCTGACAGCATGGGGGGAGTTTCTAAAATTGACACAGTCTTCATTAATCCCATGCAAATGTAGCACCCCGGTGAGGGAATGGCCACATTAATATTATTTTGTGTAAAACACTTGTGTTATGGGACATTTTTCATTACTATATGTACTCATTTTCAGTTACTTTAAAAGAATAGAAACCCATGTAAAAGGGAGTCATTTTATGTTAGAAAGCAGTAAGGGCGGAACGTTGGTGGCTGCTCTAGGGTTTCGGGGTGCAGTAAGTGGAGCCCACCTTCTGCTGCTTCCTCAGACACGTTCTAGAGGAAAACAGAGATGCATTGTGTCTTCCTTACTCCACTCTTCACCTGCTTTTACAGGTTGGTAAATGGTGTTTGTACTGAAAAAGTTGTTTATTGTTACCACAGTTACCCATGGTAATGTGAATGAGAGAATTTAAGGCGGTCCGCCTGAGTTACTTACAGTGTTGTGCAAGTTACTTTGAAAAAGTAATTAATTATAGTTACTAGTTACTTCTTCAAAAAAGTAACTGAGTTAGCAATTGAGTTACAATATTCTAAAAGTAATTAATTACATGAAAAGTAACTATTGCGTTACTTTAAAAAAAACGTTTAACCCCCTGGGTCCAGGGTATAATTGGCCATTTTTAACTACTTTTGATTTTCCCTCCACATTTTACCTTTAAAAACTATTTACTTTGCCTTGTGTTAATTCCAGTTCTTTTGATTCTTAGGGCCAAGAAAACACGGCTCAAAAGTGGTCTTTTACTTTAAAAAATGATCTTTATTTACATTTTCTGGAATATGGAGACCTGAGCACACAGCACACAGCCCCAGGTCTGAAGCACAAACGGAAGCCTAGTTATTTATATACTTGCTCTCATGTCACACCACACTTTAAGTTTCGATCAAACAGCCTAGTTGGTTTCACTTTCACTTCATTTTAGCTGCAAAAGCACGCTCTGCAACAGCAGCACTTTTTGGCACAGAGTGTACTCAGAGTTAGGCCTTTCTCATATGAAGCAATATAATCAGCATATAAACATTTGATATGATAAATTTAACGTCAACACTTGTTTGGTATCATCCTTTTCAGCACAACGTCCCATGTCTGAATTTACAGTCATATTTTCATTTTGACACACTGTATTAACACAATTGATCTATAATCAGACAAAAAACATAAAATCATAGTAGAAAAAGTTATTTTTTACTGTAACAACCACAAACATGTTGTCATGAAACGCTGTGTGGCAGGCAGGAGTAGGACCCAAGATGCAGGCACTCAGACGCGAGGGATGAACTCAAAAAACTCAGCTTTATTTGCTGACAGGGGAAAAGCATACAAAACTAAACTGGGAAAATATAAACTTACACTTGACAGAGAGGCACACGAGGAAACACACAGCTTGAGGCAGTGGTTCCCACACACACACACACATTGCCACACACACAAACACATCCTCCAACCACACATACCCATATTTTCAGGGGGTGGCTGTAGCTCAGGTGGCAGAGCAGGTCAGCCACTAATCAGAAGGTCGGTGGTTCGATCCCAGGCTGCATCCTGGCTGCATGCCAAATATCCTTGGGCAAGATACTAACCCCATGTTTGCCTACTGGTGGTGGTCAGAGGGCCCGGTGGCGCCTGTGTCCGGCAGCCTCACCTCTGTCAGTGCGCCCCAGGGCAGCTGTGGCTACAATGTAGCTTGCTATCGCCAGTGTGTGTGAATGGGTGGATGACTGAATGTAGTGTAAAGCGCTTTGGGGTCCTATGGACTAGAAAAGCGCTATACAAATGCAGGCCATACCCATATTTTGCTCCATTGCGGTTTATTTCACACCTCAAGCATTTAGTAAACAATTAAGCAAATACAAGTAATCTGCAATAAGTTACAGGTAGTAATAAAATAAACTACTAACTCTTTTAGGCTATGTCAGCACCTACACGGGTATTTTTGAAAACACAGCTGTTTCGTCCACACGTAAACGGCTTGGAGGCTGGACCAGACGAGGATGAAGGTTCGGAGGCTGGACCAGACGAGGATGAAGGCTCGGAGGCTGGACCAGATGAGGATGAAGCTGCTGATGGCTGGACCAGATGAGGAGGAAGCTGCTGATGGCTGGACCAGATGAGGATGAAGCTGTTGATGGCTGGGCGGGCCCCTCAGACCCTCCAGCGGAGGCAGGTTGCTGGACGGGCCCTCCGGAACCCCCAGTGGAGACGAGGAAGTGCTGGCCAGGCCCTCCCGAGCTTCCAGCAGGAGCAGATGCAGAGCCAGAGGGTGTGGGGACCCCTGGCTGAACATTAGGCTGACTAGGTGGGTGAGTGTGTGGCTGACCAGGGAACTGAATTGCTACAAGGGACTGAACTGAAGTCTGAAGTGGCACAGGGGACTGAACTGAAGTCGACTCAGCTAATGGTTCATATAGGGGTTGTTTTTGTGTGTGTGTGTGTGTGTGTGTTGATATTTTAGAATATCAACAAATTAAATACATAGTAAAAAAGAAATTTAAACCCAGTCGAATCACAAACACCACCAAGTGTGGTACAGTTTCTTACTCTTAAAACCCCAAATTACTGTCCAAAATATACAGAATGCTTTCTAAAACATATGAATCAATATCACTTCCTATTGCAAAATGGGAAATAGATTTATCAGTCAACTTAGACTGAAACTTCTGATCTCAGGTATGCATAAAAACCTTTCATTTAAATAGAAATTCCATTCTGCAATTAATTCAATACAAAACATTACATACTGTAGAGTGCACTATACGGGTCATCGGATGCTCACATTGTCAAGCCAATACACCAGACAATTATATTCACGCTCTTAGGTCCTGTCCACCAGTTTAGAAGTTTTGGTGCGGAATATGTGAAGACTTATCAGCGTCTGAAATGTGACAGCAAAACACAATAAAATACAAACGAGTGAGAACAGAAGAGTCAATAAACACATTCAAAAGTGATTTACTCAAGCAAGAATGGGAGATGCTGTATAAGGAAAAAAATATTGATAAAGCTTATGAGATTTTTTTAGGAAAATTTAAACTGTTATATAATAGTCATTGCCCAGTAAAGAAATATAGTAAAAAACAAAAATATGCAGAGTGCCCATGGATTACAAAAGGATTGCAAAATGCATGTAAGAAGAAAAATACCTTATACAGAGAATTTATAATGAACAGAAGTACAGAAGCTGAAAATAAATACAAGAAATATAAAAATAAATTAACGAGTAATTTAAGGTCATGTAAAAAGGAATACTATGAAAAATTACTGATTATGAATAAAAATAATATTAAAGGGATCTGGAAAACATTAAATACCATCATCAAAAAGGGCTCGGGGCAGGCAGACTATCCTTCGTATTTCGCAAATAATGATAGAAATATTACTAATATGAGAGATGTGGTAAATGAGTTCAATAAATTCTTTGTAAGTGTTGGGCCAGACTTGGCTGAAACAATTCCTGATATAACAGATTCTGTAGAGAAAGAAACTAGACTCATTGACCGCAATCCTCATTCAATATTCTTAACGGTGGTGGAAGAAATGGAAATCATTGATATTGTTGGGAAATCACAAACAAAAAACTCTACAGACTCTGACGACATTGATATGGAAATCGTTAAGAGAGTGATAGAGGGCATTTCCAAACCCTTAACACACATTTGCAATTTGTCCTTACAAACTGGTACATTCCCAAAACAAATGAAAACAGCTAAAGTAACACCACTGTTTAAAAATGGTGACAGACACCAATTCACAAATTATAGGCCTGTCTCTCTACTTTCTCAATTTTCAAAAATACTGGAAAAAGTCTTTAGTAATAGACTTGACAAATTTATAGATAAACACAAAATAATAATGGATAGTCAGTATGGTTTCAGATCAAATAGATCAACATCATTGGCATTAATGGAACTGATCGAAAATATCACCAACAATATAGATAAAAGTTAGTGTATTCATTGACCTAAAAAAAGCTTTTGACACAATTAATCATGACATATTACTTGATAAACTGGAGTACTACGGCATTAGAGGAGTGGTGTTAGAATGGGTAAAGAGTTATTTGAGAGACAGGCAGCAATTTGTGAAAATTGGGGAATATCAATCAGAGTGTATGGACATTGTTTGTGGAGTTCCGCAGGGGTCAGTATTGGGACCAAAGCTGTTTATCCTCTATATCAATGATATATGCAGAACATCAGATATATTACAGTTTATTCTATTTGCAGATGATACAAATATTTTTTGTGCTGGAGAGAACTTACAGCAGCTTTTGGAAATTGTCACACAAGAAATGATTAAACTGAAAACATGGTTTGATAGAAATAAGCTATCATTAAATTTGGAAAAAACTACATTTATGTTATTCGGAAATTGTAAAAAAGATGCAGGAGCAAAATTATTAGTAAACAATGTTGAAATAGAGCAAGTTTCGGATACAAAATTTCTGGGTGTGATAATAGTAGGGATGGGTATCGTTTAGGTTTTATCCGATACCGGTGCCAAAACGGTACTTTTGAAACGGTGCCGGTGCTTAAACGGTGCTCGAACCGGTGCTTAAAGAATAAAGAACACAAACTTCGTCCAAAAACCTCGTGTTTTTATTTTCCCCAGTAATTTTTTTAAGCAAAATTATAACAAAGTTAGCCCTTTCTGTCAATAAAACATAACGTCTTTGGAACCAGTGCTTAAACAATTGAAAACAAACTTTGTCATGAAACCTGTGATGTTTAGCAGTTTTTTTGCAAGAAGATAATCATATTAGCCTTTTCTGGAGCTATACGGCATCGCTCTTGGCTGATGGCATGCCCAGCACAAAAGAAAACACTTTCAGAAGGCGTTGATGAGGCTGGGACACACAAGTATTTTTCTGATAGGGCAGATAAATTGGGGAGTGTATCCCTCTTACTCCACCACCAGGCCACAGGGTCTTGTCCAGAGGTAATTCCTGGCAGTCTTTTGTATATTTGAAGCTCCTTATGTACCTGCTCTGTGATTGAGGGGACTCTACCCGCTTGAGAAGCAGTCTGTTGAAGTTCTCTGTCTTCATCCTCAAACAGTTTTTCTAAGGGTGACTTCTGGACCTTACTTAGCTGAAAAACAACAAAAAAAGATGTGTGAGGTTTGCAAAATAAATAAAGATCACTTTTAGAATGTAGTGGTTGTGTTAGAAAAAATCTGAAATTACATATTTTTCTGGCTTGTCCATGTCAGCATCATCCACCTCGCTGTGTGCTTTGGGGTCCTCAGTGGGAGGCTATGGACACACAGATAGTAAAAGAGCATTCCTTCAACATAGAAACTACATCATGATGCAAAAGGACAAGATTGTACACACACAATGAAAATACCTGCGCAACTGCTACTGTGGCATTTGCAACTGCTGCCTTCTCCAACCTGTCCCAGATGTCAGTAGCTGCCTCACCAGCTAGCCTGCCTTTAAAACGTGGGTCCATCATCGTGGCCTCCTTCAGAAATTTCTGAAGGTTTTCATCCTTTAAGTAAAACAAGATATAACATAGGAGCTGATACTGAAAAAAGGTAACCCTATTTTCCATGCGCATTGACATTGTCTGCAAATACCTGATATCTTTTCTGCAGACTACCCCAGACTTTCTCTTTTATTGAAGAGGTGAAAACACTGTCTTCATCACATCGGCTGAAATGTGCCTCCAGCTTGGCCAGGATGGGGATGATTTGGCTGCATGTGGGTGACTTGTCACTTGAGACACACATGGTTGACGTGTACAGGACTTGCATGCACTTAATAAACTCCTCTGCCTTGATTAAATCAGTGTGTGTGAACCTTTCTAGTCTGTTGAAAAATATTCACAATGTTAAAGGTAAATGACGTTATTTAGCTCTTGCAAGTGATGCTCATGTCATTCACTTACTTGTCCTTCTCCATAGGCTTCCTCAGCCGTTGATCCAGAGCAGCTGCCTGGATTGCATCAAACTGCTCCATAAATCTCTCCACCATTAGGAAGAGAGAATTCCAGCGCGTCTTAACGTCAAGAATTACATTATGCTCTGGCAAATCTAAAGCACAGATAGACACAAACATTTTTTTAAATTACTATAAAAAAGGTAATATGAATAACAATACTTCTTGATATGTAACTGCATGTGCTACTTACTCAGGATTCGCTGCTTTTCTCTGAGCACAGTTTTGCTCAAGGATGAACGTTTGAGCCACACCACAACTGAACGGATTTTGGCACACCAGCTGGAAACTGCAGGAATGTCATACACCTTTTGTGCGGCCAGGTTGAGGGTATGAGCAAAGCATCCCACTTTTAAAAAGTCCAATTTTTTCAAAGCAACATCCATGTTGCAGGCATTATCTACAGTGGCAGCAATTATTTTCCCTCCCAAGTGAAATTGCTCCACAACGCTTGATATTTCTTTAGCGACAACTGGACCTGTTTGTGACTCATAAACTGCTTCAGTGCTGAGCACATTCTGCTTCATTTTGCCTTTGTAGATGTAGTGAACAGTCACTGTGAGGAAATGGTCCTGAGCAATACTGGTCCATCCATCACAGGTGATAGCGACCTTGTTAACCTGTGCCAAATTCTGGATGAGGTTGCTTTTCTCCACACAATACCAAGCAGGTATAAGTGTGTTGGATAGATCATCCCTGGATGGGGGCTGATACCTCGGATTAAGGGCAGAGGACATCTCCCTGAATTGAAGAAAAAAAACAAAACAAAAAAGAAAAAAAAACATATAACTCACCTTTTATTCAAATATAGTTTACTTATAATATTTAGAGAAGACTTACAAAGCTAAGCAGCTATGAACATATTAACCTTTACAGTATTATGCAGTCTATTTTTTATGTCAGAGTAATACAACATTTTTCACCTGAATGATGGTGACTCCACCGTTGAAAATGGATGGAGATCTTTGACTATAAATTTTGTCACTGCCCTGTGAATTTCGTCCACTTTTTCTTTCGTCATTTTAGCCTTTTTGGCCAGGATGAAGGGAGTATCTGCCATCAAACAAGAAGAAAGCCGCATGTAACTACGACGGTGTTTGCTAGTTCACCTTACATGCATTAATTTAATAACGTGGTTAGCCTACTCAACTTAAATTACACACGAACAACATTAAGATACTCACCCAGAGAAGAACGGGTGCTGCTGCCATCATCATCATCAGTTATCATTTCCGCTACACTGGCGGCAGGGCTAGGGGCCGGACTCTCCTCTTCGGGTTCTTGGATGTTGCTAACTCCGAGAACAGGCACCGCAGCAGATGTGCTAGGTGTGCTGTCTTGCTGCAAGTTATCAAATGCGGTGCATTTCTCGGCTTTTAAAAAAACGCTATGCAACGCCATGTGTTTCATTAGATTTGAGGTGTTACCTCCTTTGCACATTATTACCTTTAAGCACTTGTTGCAGACTGCTGAGTTTATATCTTTTGCTGTGAAGTACAGCCACACTCTCGAGCGCTTCGCCTTCGGCATTTTAGCTCCGCTCTAAAGAAAAAACCGTACATACCTGGGCCCGCCTACTATCCTGGGAAAGGAAGTGATTGGCTAGATTTCTCAGGGGAAAAAAGCACCGAAATGAAGCACCGAATTGTGCGCTGCTTTTCGGTCTGGTTACTACCGTTTATGTCAGAACCGGTTCCACAATGGCACCGGACACCGGTACCCATCCCTAGATAATAGATAACAAAATCTGCTGGAAACCTCACATAAAGCATATACAAGCCAAACTGTCAAGAAGCATCTCCGTACTAAGTAAAGTTAAATATTTTTTGCCTTCCAAATCACTCCGGGTACTTTATTGTTCACTTATATTGCCATATTTGGAATACTGTGTGGAAATTTGGGGAAACACATATAAAACTGCACTTCAACCAATATGTAAAATTTAAAAAAAAGCAATCAGGATGATTAATAAAGCAGGATTTAGAGACCATACTAACATCATGTTTTTGAAATTAAAAATACTGAAGTTTATGGATCTTATAAAATATAAAACTGCAAAAATTATGTACAAGGCCAGATACAATATGTTACCAGGAAATATACAGAGGATGTTCTATGACAGAGAAGGAGACTATGAATTGAGGGGGAAATTGAATCTAAGGATTCTTAAAGCACGGTCAAAGGTTAAAACCTTTTGTGTCACTATTTATGGGGTAAAACTGTGGAATAGTTTTACTATAGATCTACAGCAATGCTCAGGAATTAGTAAGTTCATGAAAATACTTCGAAAACTGATTTTGGAAGAATATGATACCGATAAAGATGATCACCCATTGTATGTATAAAAATATCAAATTATATCCAAATTATATCAATCATGGTAGCCAAGTTTATATAGGTTCTCCTCGTGTATCGTGTGGAGTATGTGATGATGGGAATTAGGTGAATTATGTGGGATCAATAAGATGTTGAGCAGGGGTAGGAATTAATAAGTATGTTCATACTTCTTCCTACTCCTTTTCAGACCAAACATTGTTACATTATGTCAGACGATTTTGTTTTATTTCATTATATATTTTTTGTTTATCTGAACACATACGTGTGTGTGTGTGTATCTACATATATATTCGTATCTGTAAAAGGAAATATATATATATACACACTACATGTGTGTATATATTGTTTTTTGTTTTATATGTCTGAAACAAATAAAGATACAATACAATACAATACAATACAATACAATACAATACATTCCAACTTCCCCATTAGTGTGCTTGTTGGGCAACTTAGAATATGTCACAACGTATTGGGGGGTCATAGTTTGGTCCCAACTTCGCTGTTGTGATTGATGTGGGGGTAGGGACAGGCTTGGGGCGTCGGGGGATTCCCTAGGGACGTCTTCCTTGGAGGACATCAGGAATATTTCAGAGTCATTTAATAAAAATCTGATGAAACATTCGTCTCTATATCAGGACTTTATCTGTCATCCACTGTGATCACCTTCTGTTTTCTTTCATTTCTACAACACCGTGAAAATAAAAGGGAGGTTTGCGTGCTTCGTACACCCCCGTTCTCAGGGCAGGTGGGCTGGGAGGAGGAGGTCTGGGTTGTGGGGCCTCCCTGCTACTGCGGAGTTGGGAGCGGTCTGCTTGTCTCCAACCCAAGGGAAAAGGGTAACACCTCCGGGGTCTAGGTGCAGTTTCCCCCTCTAGTGGCGAGGGTACCTGGACCTGGGGTATAGAGTATGTTTGGAGAGTGTGATTGTGTGTACAGTGTCTATTTTTGTCTGTCTCCACCAGGGGCGGAGCGTGGGGGTGGCTTACTGGGCTTAAGCCCGGGTTGTTTTGTCAGAAGCCCGGGGTCTTTTGGAGTGTAATTTTTTCATAGTTAGATGCCTGGCTGACAACTGTATAAAACAAAAAGTGCAAGCAATATTCGAAGCACATAGTGCACACTGTGGGAATTTACGACTGTGCGTGAATCCCCCCTGATATTGGTATGATCCGAGCTCAGGCACTAAGCGACTGAGCGAGGGGGCGGGGCAGCTGCTACCTGTCAGTGCGCTGTTGGAGAAACAGAGCCAGCCATACTAAGGAGAGCTTAAGTTTGACCAGGTACCAAAGCAAATCATTCGTACTGTACAAATAATGTAAATATGACGGTGTATCATGAAAGATTGATATCAAACTGATCACTTGACCAATATTACGTTATTCGCTCTTCAAGTGAATCAACAAATGGCGAAATGAAAAGCCGAACAAATGCTATTTTTTTAGAGTCTTAGCTTACGTGTGTTTATTTCATATTTTCAGTTCTTACCCTCCCCTACGGAAGAGGATTAGGGCCACTGGAAAAAAAAAAAAAGAATTCTGACTTTAATCTCAGAATTCTGAGAAAAAAGTCAGAATTCTTTTTTTTTTTTTCCAGTGGCCCTAATCCTCTTCCGTACTCCCCGACTAAATCGGTTTCAGTTATGTACTGAAATATAAGAATGGACATTAGAGGCTTCTTTCAAAGAAAAAACTCAGGTAAATGTTATTTTATATATTATGCTTTGTATGTTGTTCAGTATATTTCTATGCAAAACAAGAGGGATTTCAGTACACAGCAGGATATTCACATTTGTAACCAGATATTTACATACACTTTATGGAGAAAACATAAAACATTTTTACTGTACAACATCAATTTAGAGTAAACTTTTGTTTTAGATGAATATTGAAATATCTTTTGAATTATTTAAATGTCAGAATAAAGAGAGACAGAGCTTTCTGTTTTTTATCACTTTCATTAAATTTAGGAGTACATGTACACTAAGTTTATTGTTAATTAGTAAGAAAACTCCAGACGATTCCATTCTGAGCTGAAGAAGCTTCTGATTGGTTTGTAGAGTCCATGTGAGTAAACTGGTGGCACAGCTGTGGATGCATATAAGGCAAAACACAGAGCCTGTTTATGTGACATGGGAACATCAAGAGATGTCAACCAAAACACCAGGAACAGAACTGTGGAGCTCCATAAGTGTGGCTCAAGTTTGAATACAATTTGGTGCCATTTGCAATTAAGAAATACAGACAGTTTCTCTCTTTACTCTTAAAGTTAACAAATATGTTTTTATATTTATCTAAAAAATAAACATTTAGTCTGATTTGATGTTACAATTAAAAAAGTGTTTGTGTTTTGATCTGAAGAGTACATTAATATGTGGTTTCAACTGTATATTTGATGATTGTCAGCACAAAGAGGGAGAGAGAGAGAGGGAGATGGAGAATGAGGACAGAACAGAGATGAACAAGAGCAGGTGAGACACACATGTTAGTCAAATGGTTGTTTACCAGAAGTATCACCGTATCATAGGTCCTCATGTATCTCGTACCTAGTGTTTCTTTTTAGGTTTGCTATTTTTCAAATTCTACATTAATTAAGTTTTGCAGGCTTGTTTGCACAACAAGGCTAAATAATTATATAAACTTTTCTCAATCTAAATATTGTACTTTGGTAGAATTAAAAAATAAGTGTAGTGCAGGTCTATGATGATTTTTAGTGCCACTATCATCTAGTTCTGATTCTGGTTCTGTCTTGGTTAAGTCCTCAGTAGTCCTGATTTTGAACTGTTGCAGTCCTGTTTTAATTCTGGATCAGTTCTGGGTCTGGTTGAATTGGGGTTTAGTCCTCGTGTCTTGATGCAGCCCCGACTTTGTTCTGCCTCGCTGCTTAATTAAAAAACTAGTTTAAGGTGTCCTGCACATGTGATATATATTTTTCCCTATATGAAGTCCTTCTTTTTTGAACAAAACTCAAAACAAAGCCTATTAATCTTTCAGTCATTTCTACACCCCCCCCCCCCCCCCCCCCCCCAAAAAAAAAAAAAAATCCCACATGCATACTACCCTTTAGGGCTAAGCCCCGGGTGTTTCAAATGTCTGGCTCCGCCTCTGGTCTCCACATTGGGTGAGTGCTGAGTATTTGCATATGTGTGCATGAGGGACATACAGGACAGGCGGCAAAAAAAAATGACATGACCTGGATCACATGACCTGCAGATCTGACTGATAGCACTGATAGAGAGAGTTAACCATTTTGTCTTCTTACAGCAGAGACTTGCTTATATTTAGTCATCCATTGCTTTTATTTCAGATACAGAAAATAAAGAATTATATTTCATATCTGTCCACAGGAGTTTGCCTCACATTTAAATGGTAGAGGACTCGCAGAGGAAACAAAAATAAAAATTTTATCATGATGTTACAGCCTGACTTCTTCCTACTGTTTATCTTTGTTGGTCTATTTTTAACAGTGAATCATTTTATTGTTGCTGTTTTGGCGAGCTGTGTGATCATGAGCTCTGCTGCTGACTGGTTCTCTCTGCTCGTCTTTAGGGATTACATCACAGCTGAAACAGGAAATCTGTCTCAGGAGCAGAAGCATGGCTGTCTGAATGCGCTGTCTGCCCTGAGGGATTGTGGGTACAGATATCTCACCTGTTCTCTTCACATTAGACTGAAGGTATGAATACTGTACTGCAGTAGTAATATTCAGAAACCTGCACATTAACAGAAGTCCTTAAATCAAATCCTCCTGGAAATCCTGTCACAGAGGTTTTCAAAGTGTTATCGTGAAACGTTGCATTATTCACCTGAAGCTTGTTCTGATAAACGTCTTTATGTCGCTAAGAGCACTGCTCACATCTCATGGTTTGAAGATCTGACAGTTTCATGTTTAGGGCATTTATTTCTGGAAATGACAGAAGGTGTGTTGGAGTCAGCTGTGGATGCCGCGATGGCTGAATGGCTCACTTCCTCTCGTCGACTTGCTCCTGGACTCTCTGAGCCAACAACTGGTTGACCTGACTGACCTGAAACCAGTCTGCAGAGAGGTGAAATGCCTTCATACCTCTGTATCTGTCTGCACACCTGTCTGTCTGTCTGTTTGACCCCACTGTGTGTCTGCAGTTGCTCCTTTGTGACCTGCATCAGGATGTGGTCCTTAAGTATGTGAAGAGGATGATGAAGACCAAGATGAAGAGCAAGGAGCAGCAGACTGCCGGAGCTCAGCGGATGATTGAAGACGCCAAAAAGATCAACAGCTTCTTCTCTGAGGAGGTGAGACAGGTGCACCCTCACATAGGTGTGCTCACCACCAGGCTGTCTCAGTTAGTTCACTCTTCAGTAATACTGTGCTAGTACTGCAATACTGTTAATGCGTTAAGGCATCTGGGAAGGATCTCAAAACTGGATTATAGATGCCATACAGTTGGTGTCATAAGCCCCGGCCTCTATTCAAAGATGGTCATTCACTCTGGACATAGATGGCTTCTTTCACTCCTCTGTCAAACCATCTTTCTTCTTGAGACCACGCCCACTCACATCCTGGGCCATTTGACCTCAGTAAGTCACATGATAGGGTGGGGCAAGGTCTCATAAAGGGTTCACCTGAAACCTTGGCTGATTGTCACCCAAACCTGTTTTCACGCCTTGGCTCGTGTGATTAGGCAGAGGATCAATAGGGGGTCCATGACCCTTTTTGGGACACTCGATGGGGCTTAAAAATCTGGGACTCCACCGTTTGCTCTTAGAACTGAAGAAGCTTCTTGGATGAAATGTCTTTAAGAAACTTAAAGTCCAGATGCTTTTTAGGCCAAGAAGTAAAATTATTAACAAGATAATCAACCTCTGTTGGAGTAGCGTTCAGGTAGGTATTCTGTGCTGGTACAGAAGATGATAACAGTGGGGTTAATAAATTTGGCCAGATTTCTAGAAATGAAATCTGCTCCACCAAAAGTGTGATGCATGCTGTGTCACGGTCGGACGGTCCTCCCCGGACGACCCTGCTTGTCTATGTATGTGTGTGTGAGTGTGTGTGTTCGCTTCTCCCTCTCTCTCCCCGGTCCTCAAAGCCGTGTTTACGGATGTGCGCGCTGTAGGGAAGGCGTGACCTGGCGACTTTCGTCATCAAAGGTCCCTTCTCGCTGTCGCAGGCCCACCAGCGTCTGATTACCTGGCCAGCTGTTGGCAATCATCCTTCTTTGCCATTCGGAGGTATTTAACCTGGGCTTGCGGCGACAGTCACGTGGGATTATTACTCCAAACTGGTAGAATCTTTGCGAGAAGTGTGCTTTTGTTATTCGGCTAGCGAGTTTGCTAATTGTGGATTTTGTGGATTTCCTTCTTCCTCCAGGAGAGTTGGGTGGAGAAGCAAGTTGGGGAGCACACGCACTCACGGAGCCTCTGCATGGAGCACACGGGGAGCAAAGGACGAGCCCTGTTTGGAGATTGCACTTTTTTTATTGTATTGTTGGACTTACCTGTTTTTCTCACTCTCGAGGGTTGAACAAGATTACAGTTAAAAATAAATATCCTCTCCTTCTGCTTGCCTCAGCATTCGAACTGTTACAGGGGCCAGTCATGTTCACAGGGCTCTAGACTAACTATTTGCCATGGTTGCACCACATCGCTTAACACCGCAGTTTTACATGTGCACTTTTTTTGGGGGGGGGGGGGGGGGGGAAATTGCTGTCCATACAGACAATATTCATTTGTAAATGATTAACTAACAATCTTGTGCTTAAAGTGGTTTGGCACTCTTTGGCAATATTATAGAAAATGTTAAACTTAATCATCATCTCGGCCTCCTCTGATGACCTGTTTGCTGCTGCCTGCTGCTGAAAGGCAGTGGGGAGAGGGAACACTTGGGCAGTGCATTTATTGCAGCATATAATGTGTTTTCTGGATACACCGTGCTTTTTCAGTGTTCAAAGATTAATGGCTCCGTGTCAGAGCACTGCCTATGAATTTCAGATGGATCAGGCCTTAACTTAACAAAAAAGTTATCAATAGTTCTTTTCATCTTTTCTCATTACCCACAGCTACATCCACTTCTGTTGGGCCTACTCACTAGGGCTGGGTATCATCACTGATTTCTATAATCCATTCGATTACAGTTCTCAAAGTCCTGATTCAATTCAATTTTGCTTTCGGTCTTACTAATGCCCCTGTTGTCTTCCAGGCCTTGATCAATGATGTGCTCAGAGACTTTATTAACCATTTTGTTTTCATGTATCTGGATGACTTTCTGATCTTTTTCAGGACCCGGAGAGTGCACATCAACCATGTACATCTGGTCCTACGTTGCCTGTTGGAGAATCGCCTCTTTGTTAAGGCAGAAAAGTCTGAGTTCCATGTTCAAACGTTTTTTTTTCTGGTATTCATTGTCTGCTCGCAAACAGGGGCGTTTGCGAGCAGATGCGGTCAAGGTCAAAGCCGTAGTGGAATGGCCAATTCCCAAAACCTGCAGGGAGCTGCAGAGATTCTTAGGCTTCGCCAATTTCTACCCCCGCTTCATCTGGGATTTCAGCAAGGTAGCCCTTCCTCTAACCAACCTCACTTCTCCTAAGTTGTCTTTCCAGTGGTCTCCCACAGCCCAGCAAGCGTTCAATCGGCTCAAGCACCTGTTCTCTTCAGCTCTGGTCCTTGTCCAGGTGTACCTCAGCTGGCCCCTTTATCATGGAGGTGGACACGTCCGACTCGGGCGTGGGGGCGGTTCTCTCCCAACTGATTGAAGGCAAGCTACATTTCTGTGCTTTTTTTCTCCCGTAGGCTGTCTCAGGTTGAGAGGAATTATGATGTGGGTGATCAGGAGTAGCTCGCCATCAAGTTGGCTCTCAAGGAATGGCAGCATTGGTTGGAGGGCAGTGAGCAGCCTTTCGTGGTGTGGACAAACCATAAAAATCTGGCATACCTCCAGGCAGCCAAGCGCCTCAATGCCCAACAAGCCAGGTGGGTCTTGTTTTTCACACATTTTCACTTCTCCATTACCTACAGGCCCGGCTCAAGGAACACTAAGCCTGATGCGTTGTTGGTGGCCCTCTCTCATTCTTGATGTCCAGAACTATGTTTCGGTTTGCCCAGTGTGCGACCTCCAACTCACCTGCCTCTGGCCTCCTGCGACTGTTGCCCACTCCTAAACGCACTTGGTCCATTATTGACCGTTTTTCCAAGGCCGCCCACTTCATTGCTCTGCCCAAGCTCCCTTCTGCCCTGGAGATGGCCCAGTTACTAATGCAATACGTGTTCCGGTTCCACGGCATACCCCAGGACATAGTTTCTGACCAAGGCCCTCATTTTACCTTGCAGGTCTGAAAAGAGTTCTGTTTGGAGTTGGGAGCTCAGGTCAGCTTGTCCTCCGGGTTCCATCCCCAAACTAATGGTCACACTGAAAGGGCAAACCAAGAAATGGAGACCACGCTGCGCTGCGTTGCTTCATCTAACCAGTCGACCTGGAGCAACCAATTGGCCTGGGTGGAGTACGCCCACAACGCAAGCACCTCATCGGCAACCGGACTCTTGCCCTTCGAGGCATCGCTGGGGTACCAACCTCCCCTCCTCTCTAGCTCTGAGGGAGAGTTGGCAGTTCCCTCTGTAAAGCACCACCTGAGATGCTGTCGTCGGGTCTGGCGGGCCACCCGAGCAGCGCTCCTGAGAACGGCCGAGCGTAACAAGGCACTGGCGGATCGCCGTCGCAACCCTGCCCCAGACTACCAGGTCGGCCAGCAAGTGTGGCTCTCCAGCAGACACATTCCCCTTTGGACTGGGTCCAAGAAACTGGCCCCTCGGTCTCTGGGCCCCTTCTCTATCCAGGAGTTCCTGAACCAGGTGACGGTCCAGCTGGCCCTGCCGCCCGCTATGAAAGTACATAACGTCTTCCATGTTTCTCAGATTAGGCCCGTACGGACCAGCCGTTTGTGCCTGCCCTCCGGGTTATCGACAGCACCCCGCCATGCTCCATTACTCGCATAATGGATGCCAGGCGTCGCAGTAGGGGCTTTCAGTTTTTGGTGGATTGGGAAGGGTATGGTCCGGAAGAACGTTCTTGGGTGCCGCGGTCCGCAATTCTCGATAATCGCATGATGAAAGAATTCAGCTGCAGGCATCCAGACAAGTACAGCAGGTCTCCCGGAGGCTCCCGTTAGAGGGGGGGAACTGTCACGGTCAGACAGTCCTCCCCGGATGACCCTGCTTGTCTATGTATGTGTGTGTGTGTTCACTTCTCCCTCTCTCTCCCCTGTCCTCGAAGCTGTGTTTACGGAAGTGCGCGCTGTAGGGAAGGCGTGACCTGGTGACTTTCATCATTGAAAGTCCCTTCTCGCTGTCACAGGCCCACCTGCATCTGATTACCTGGCCAGCTGTTGGCAATCATCCTTCTTTGCCAGTCGGAGGTATTTAACCTGGGCTAGTGGCAACAGTCGATGTGGGATTATTACTCCAAACTAGTAGAGTATTTGCGAGAAGTGTGCTTTTGTTATTCGGCTAGCGAGTTTGCTAATTGTGGATTTTGTGGATTTCCTTCTTCCTCCAGGAGAGTTGGGTGGAGAATCGAGTTGGGGAGCACACACACTCACGGAGCCTCTGCACGGAGCACATGGGGAGCAAAGGACGAGCCCTGTTTGGAGATTGCACTTTTGTATTGTATTGCTGGACTTACCTGTTTTTCTCACTGTAAATAAATGCACTGTTTTGCTGTTGAATAGAACCGCGCCTGGATCCTCTTTTCCGTGACATGCTGTCCCCAAAACGTTTCCCAATTATCTATATAGGCCACATCGTTTGTTGGACAGGTCTACTGTGAACATCACTGGATCAGAATAATTCATTTATGTGCAAAACAGATAAAGTAGGAGGATACATTGGTGTAACAAGGACAAACAAAAAAGAAGCCACTGGATTGTTGAGTAAGGACAATGAGAGATGACGTGCATACTGTGACATTTAGAGTCAAGGCAGTTTTTTCTTGCAGTACTGAGAGAACTGACAGTGCATTGTTTTACCTCAGGGCTGCAGCAAGGCCTCGTGGCTCTGCGAGATAGTATGCAAACTTGCAGAGATCCTCCGTCTGCAGGATCCTGCCAGCATTCAGCTGGAACTCGTCACTCTGGCCCGGAACTTCCCCGACCTCAGGTACAACACAATTAATCAAAATACACATTAAAGTATGTCACAAAGCACTTCAGTCTAGGGATGGGTATCGTTTAGGTTTTATCCGATACCGGTTCCAAACTGGTACTTCTGAAACGATGCCGGTGCTCAAACCGGTGCTTAAAGAATGGAGAACACAAACTTTGTCCAAAAACCTCTCATGTTTAGCTGTTTTTTTGTAAAGAAATAACAATGTTAGCCTTTTCTGCAGCTATAGGGCATATATGGTATCACTCTTGGCTGGAAGAAGTGCTTAAACAATGGAAAAAACACAAACTCTGTCCAAAAACCTCTCATGTTTAGCTGTTTTCCCACTTTCTTTGGTCATTTTAGCCTTTTTGGCCAGGGTGAAGGGAGCATCTGACATCAAACAAGAAGATGGCTGCATGTAGCTACGACGGTGTTTGCTAGTTCACCTTACATGCATTAATTTAATAACGTGGTTAGCGTACTCAACGTAAATTACACACAAACAACATTAAGCTACTCACGCAGAGAAGAACGGCTGCTGCTGCCATCATCATCCGTCATCATTTCTGCTACACTGGCAGGGCTAGGGGCCAGGACTCTCCTCTTCGGGTTCTTGGGGGATGTTGCTAACTCGGTGCATTTCTCGGCTTTTAAAAAAACCGCTATGTGTCACCAGATTGGTCGTCAGATTCAAGGTGTTACCTCCTTTGCACAGTATCACCTTAAAGCACTTGTTGCAGGCTGCTGAGTTTGCATCTTTTGCTGTGAAGTACAGCCAGACTTTTGACCGCTTTGCCTTGGGCATTTTTAATCTGTAGTTCTAAAAGAATGTAAGTACCTGGGCCCGCCTACTATCCTTGCAAAGGTAAAATGATTGGCTAGAATCCAAGGTGTATGACATCTCAGGGAAAAAAAAGCACCGAAATGCACACTGCTTTTCGGTCTGGTTACTACTTCAGACTACTTTAAAGTATCTCAAACTATGTCAGAAAATACTTTAAAGTACTTTGTAATTTGAAAGTACTTTGACATCGTTAACAGGCAGATTCTTCCTGTTAGCAAATGGTGAAATGATGACAAACGCTGATTTGTTCTAGTGATGATAGTACTCAGAGATGTTGAGCTGAACGTGATGTTTGACTGGTTCATTGTGTTGTGTCTGAGTCCCTACTCATTCAGACTGTCACTCATCTAATCAGGCGGCTGCTGGTGATGTCACCTGGTTAACATTCGGGTCATGTTGTTTCATGTTCTTTCCTGATGAATGAAGCTGAGTGGAAGAAAACAACTGAGCGAGCAGCCAAAGCTTTCTTCACTCATTTGTCCAAACACAGAGATTATAAAAACGAAGTCCGCCGACACGTTTAATGAAATAACGAGGAGCAGGGAGCATGAGATGAGGATTAGAACCATCAATAGAGCTTTCAATGCGGGGTTCAGTTTCCCTGCTTTAATCTTTGATCCGGTGGGAGGTCCTGCTGGGTCCCCTTCATGCTCACAGCTTATGTAAGGCCTCAGCCTGCAGACCTTCCTCTGAGTCTGCACACATCACGCTGGCCGAGTTTCCCCTGATCCATCACACCGACTCCCTCCCCGTCCTTTGTGATCCCCACATAAGGGCAGAGCAGCAGCAATTTGTGTGCATGAAATCTCTTTTGTCTGTTTTACATCAGGAATATTTCAGAGCTATTTAGTAAACATCAGATGAAACATTCGTCTCTGTATCAGGACTTTATCTGTCAGAATCAGAATCAGAATCAGAATCAGAATACTTTATTGATCCCTGGGGGAAATTATTTTTTGTTACAGTGCTCCATTTTAAACCAACATTAAGACAAGACAGACAATACGCTAACTAAGAATAGTACAATATATACATATATATACATACATACATACATAAGTCACTTATAAATAAATATTTGGAAAAGAAACATGTGTAGTTGTAGCAGCAAACAGTGTGTTAAGTGGATGCGTTGTACAGGGAGATGGCCACAGGCAGGAATGATTTCCTGTGTCGTTCAGTGGTGCTTTTCGGTAATCTCAGTCTCTCACTGAACGAGCTCCTGTGACTGACCAACATGTCATGGAGTGGGTGGGAGGTGTTATCCAACATTGTCTTTATCTTGGACAGCATCCGCCTCTCCGACACCACCTTGAGGGAGTCCAGCTCCATCCCCACAACATTGCTGGCCTTACGGATCAGTTTATTAAGTCTGTTGGCATCTGCGACCCTCAGCCTGCTCCCCCAGCATGCAACAGCATAGAGGATCGCACTGGCCACCACAGACTCATAGAAAATCCTCAGCATTTTCTGGCAGATGTTGAAGGACCTCAGTCGCCTCAAAAAATAGAGACGACTCTGGCCCTTCCTGTAAAGTGCTGTGGTGTTTTTAGCCCAGTCCAGTTTATTGTCAATGTGTACTCCAAGGTATTTATAGTCCTCCACAATGTCAACACTGACCCCCTGGAGTGTTTCCTGGTCTTCCTGAAGTCCACGATCAGTTCCTTGGTCTTTGCCACGTTGAGCTGCAGATGATTCTGCTCACACCACGTGACAAAGGAGTCGACCACAGCCCGGTACTCTGTCTCATCATCCCTGCTGATGCATCCAACCACCGCAGAGTCATCAGAAAACTTCTGAAGATGGCAGGTCTCTGTGCAGTGGCTGAAGTCTGTGGTGTAGAGGGTGAAGAGGAAGGGGGAGAGGACAGTCCCCTGTGGTGCCCCTGTGTTGCTAATCACCTTGTCAGACACACACTGTGGGAGACGTACATATTGTGGTCTTCCTGTCAGGTAATCAACAATCCAGGACACCAGAGAAGCATCCACCTGCATCGCTGCTAACTTATCACCCAGGAGGGTCGGCCTGATGGTGTTGAAAGCACTGGAAAAGTCAAAAAACATGACCCTCACAGTGCTCGCCGGCTGGTCCAGATGGGTGTAGACACGATTGAGCAGGTAGATGATGGCGTCCTCTGTTCCGAGACGAGGCTGATAAGCGAACTGAAGGGGATCCAGATGTGGTCTTACTATGGGTCGCAGCTGGTCCAGGATGAGCCTTTCCAGGGTCTTCATGATGTGGGAGGTCAGTACCACGGGCCTGTAATCCTGGGGGCCACTGGGACGAGGCGTCTTTGGTACAGGGACGAGGCATGATGTCTTCCACATCACCGGGACCCTCTGCAGACTCAGACTCAGCATAAACAGTTTATGAAAGACTCCACACAGCTGGGGGGCACAGGCCTTGAGGACAAGGGGACTCACTCCGTCTGGTCCAGCAGACTTGCCTGAGTGAAGTCTCCTCATTTGCATCTCAACCTGGTATTGAGTGAAGGTGATGGGTGGGGGAGGGGTGTCAGGAATCTCACAGGAGGCAACATGTGAAGAGAGAGGCTGGCACAGTGGTGTGGCTCTGGATTCCAGGCTGACTGCAGGTGAGGTTGTGGGGGTAGGAGCAGACACTGTGGTGTCGAATCTATTGAAAAACAGATTCAACTCGTCGGCTCTATTCTCACCTCCCTCAGCTCCCCTGCTGTTGGTTGGCCTGAATCCAGTGATGGTCTTCATGCCCCTCCACACCTCTCTCATGCTGTTCTGCTGGAGTTTCCACTCCAGCTTCCTCCTGTAATTGTCCTTAGCCTCTCTGATCTTGTCCTTTAGTAACACCTGGACCTTCCTCACCTCCTCTTTGTTGCCCCCTCTGAAAGCCCTCTTCTTGTTGTTGAGGAGGGCTTTGATGTCCTTAGTCACCCACGGCTTGTTATTTGGGTAACAATGAACAGTCTGAGCTGGAACAATGGAGTCGGTGCAGAAAGTTATGTAGCCTGTGATACACTCAGTAAGCCCATTGATGTCCTCGGCGTGAGGCTCACAGAGTGTTTCCCAGTCGGTCACCTCGAAACAGCCCTGTAGTTCCGCTATTGCCTCCTCTGACCACCTCCTAACAGTCCTGGTGGTCACAGGTTCCCTCCTCACAATTGGCACATAGCGGGGGGTGAGGTGAATCAGGTTATGATCTGACCTACCAAGTGGGGGGAGGGAGGAGGAGCTGTATGCATCCTTGACGTTAGCATACAGTAAGTCTAAAGTTTTCTCTCCCCTGGTGGGACAGTCCACATATTGTTTGAATGTTGGTAGTGTATTGTCCAGTGATACATGGTTGAAGTCACCCGAGATCACAATAAAGGCACTCGGGTGCTGAGTCTGTAGCCGAGCTATGGCAGAGTGGATAGTGTCACATACAGCTGTGGGGTTAGCAGAGGGGGGAACATAAACAGCCACCAAGATGACGTGAGAGAATTCCCTGGGTAAATAATACGGCCTGAGTCCAACAGCACACAGTTCAGTGTCCGGGCAACAAATCCTTTCTTTGATTGTTATGTTTGCAGGGTTACACCACCGGTTGTTAACTAAAACAGCAAGCCCACCTCCTTTACGCTTACCGCTAGCGATGCTGTCCCTGTCCGCCCGAACAGTGTGGAAGCCTTCCACGGAAGCATTCTCATCGGGAATGACCTGGTGCAGCCATGATTCGGTGAAACACATCAGGCTACACTCTCGGTATTCCCTCTGACTCCGTACCAGTGCTGAGAGCTCGTCGATTTTACTTGCCAACGATCGCACATTTCCCATCACGATAGACGGCAGACACGGTTTAAACCTCCTCCTCGCTTCGAGCCTCCGCTGTCTCACCGTCACCTTTTTTCTTCTCTTCTGTCCTTGACCTCTGCATCCCCGATGTGTTTTCCTCCAAATTTCAGCTGGTACTTCTGCGGGCACTTCTGCGGGCCTGGCCAGCGAGCCGGCCGGCATCAGGGCGATCAGCTGATCTCTGGAGTAAACAGTCCGTGCGTGTAGGAGATGTGCCGCGGTCCCGTTCCATGATAAAAGTAACAGTTCCACGGCCACCAGAAGAACAAAAACTCTCTCAATCCACATGATTGAGTAAGAGATAGAAAACGGAGGAAAATACAAGTCAGAAAAAAAAAAGAATACGTAAGAAAAAAGAGCTAAACTAAGAGAAAAGCAGGAGCGACTGTAACAGGCTGCACGCTGGTTGGCGCATGCGCACTTAAGTCAACCATTGTGATCACTTTCTGTTCTCTTTCATTTCTACAACACTGTGAAAATAAAACCTCAGTGACTGAAAACAGCAGACAGGAAAGATGTTCTCATGTCAGATGGTGGGTGCAACTAGGTGGGGTTCATGTATCACAGGTGTGTAACATGAGTGGAAAAATACTGACTGTCTGACTAGGCTTCCTCTGCTTTATTCCTCTGAACTGTATTTAGGCTTAAAGTTTGCATTATTAGGGGCGTGGCGCGTGACTAACAGGTGGATGGCGACAGAGGTGGCTGTAGCTGCTAGTTTTCTGCTAGCTTCACCTGAACTGGACCTCTGGATCATGTTTGTGCTGTTGGAGCCTTTTGTGTCACGGCTGAGGAGGCGAGCCGTGTGATGTGGAGGAAGGAGGACCCAAGATGCAAGCAGTGGATGAAAATGCTAGTGAAGTTTAATTACAAGGTGTTGTAGTGGCAAACGTACGGTGGCTGGGAAGTGCAAAGCGAGACAAATTAAAAAACCGCAACAAATTAAAAAACCACAACAAATTAAAAAACCGCAACAAATTAAAAATCCACAACAAATTAAAAATCCACAACAAATTAAAAAACCGCAACAAATTAAAAAACGGCAACAAATTAAAAATCCTTGACGGAAAGGGATTGTCTGAAATACCGGAAGTGACACAACGATTAGCCTAATAGGGCTTTTGGAGAGTGATGTCACGAGAGGGGGCGTGGCCAGGATTTTGGGTTGAGGTGCCATGTTTCTGGGCCGAACAAAGCGCTAGCGAAAGAGGAGCGAAAGTACACGGATAACACCAGCTATGGTTCGTACTTGCTGTGCGGTCGGTTGTAAAGTTAGATCACACGACCGGCAAGGGAATAAGGTTGAAAATGGTTTATATTTTCATTCTTTCCCAGTCCAGGCAGGGCTGGACTGGGACAAAAAATCGGCCTGGGCATTTTGACTAGAGCTACTCCAAAGATGTGACGTCATTCAGGGGTAAAACCGCAAAGGATTCTGGGAACTTGTGGCAAGAGGTACTAGCGCATGCAGGCTTTCAATTGAACTCAGTTACACAGCGATAAAAAGAAACACAAAAAATGGCAAGAAGCTGTTGTATTATTAACTGCAATAGCTGGTGTTGTGCCAAAAAGTGATTTCCGGTATTTGCCAAAACCTGATTGCTCATATTTAAATTGCTATAAGTAACTTGTTGGGCTATAATATGTGAAACATATGTCAAATGCATCCCTCATGGATGACATAAAGTCATCTCTCCATCTCCATCTCTCTCTCCTGCTCTTTTCTTTCTCTCTCTTGCTCCATCTCTCTCTGTAGCTCTTCTGTCTCCTCTGTCACAGACTTCTCCACTTTTGATGATAAATCAGCCTGGTGCAACATGTAAGGATTGGCACAATTGGTTAAGATTTTGAGGAGTTTGAGAAACTAACCTTAAGCATAAAATAAAATTTATAATCAGTAACTTCATAGCACCCGCCCAGCAGTATACAAACTCCGTCATGCTAGCTAGTACGCAGTACCAGTTATTCTAAGCGACTGTAAAAAGTCAGCACAACGAAAACAAACTACAACTAAACTTGGTTTATATCTGACACAGATAGACAGCAGGTCATAACTTCTTACCTGAAGTTCAGTTCCTCTGCCACTGTGACCGGCGGCCGCCTCGGGTCTCTCCTCCTCTTGCCTCCCCTTTCCCTTTTTTTTTTTTTTTTTTTGTGTCCCGTTTGGATCTATAGCCATCAGAATTGTTGTCTTAAGGCCAAGAAAGATGCCAAGCGGATTTATTTTACCAAGTGGATCATCATGGCTTTGCCATATTGGTCCATTTGATTGACCTTTATTATAATTATGAATTTATTTTATTTTCAGTTGCTACAAACGGGACAGACATGACTGGGGGATAGGACAGGGAGAAAGAATGAAAGAAAGAGAGGGAGAGAAAGAAAACCAAAGGGGAGAAGAGACGGTGAGAAGGGGGGGAAGAAAGAAAAAAAAAACACCTGGGTCACCTGTATGGAGAAAAAAAACAGAAGAGAAAGCAAACAACAAAGAGCAACATAATAAAAAAAAACAGCACCATCACAATAAACTAGCAAGCAGTAGATATCAGTAGATACTAAATAATAAACGATATTGTGCAGCACGCAAGATAGACAGCGTACAATGTGCTTTGAGGCAGCAGCCAAGAAAGCTGTAGTCCGCGTCTGTGAATACCCGTGTGTACACCTGTGTGCATACCTGTGTGGATCAGCGTGCTTGCATTACAAAGGTTTCTCCATGTAACGATCTGCTAGGGAGTGTGGGGAGCCACAGCCGCGTCCTCCAGGGTATGAAGCAGGTATGGAGGAGATCAAAACTCCAGACATCCAGAGGCCCCCAGAACACAAGAGACCAAGGAAGACCAACAGAGGGGCAGCCGCGCCACTGTCCCAGTAAGAGCTGAGGAGAGTCCCAGATGAGGGCTCACTCAGCAGCCGCGGAGCAGAAGCCAGGGGGAGTTGCAGTGACGCGCCCGTGAGCTCCGCCGGCAGCCAGCTGTGCCTGAGTGACCGAGCCCCAGGCCGAGAGGCCGGGGGCACCCCACCTCCGAAGTGGCCCAAGCGAGCCCCAGGCTCCAGGCCCCGATAAGCGGCCGCCAAGGAGTGAGCCGGTGTGTACCCGGACGCCCACCCCCAGACACAAAGAACCACCAACGCACCGACACCTGAGGGAGTCCGCCACTGGCAGGGGAAGTGGTGGTGGGTGGAGATAGGCCTCTAAACCTTGGAGGGCCTGAGATGTCCCCAGAGAGGTGGCGTCTGATACCCAACCTGACATATAGACACAGACATACAGGCACACACAGACACAAACATCCATTCCCACCCTCATGCTCTCATATGCACTTACTCCACACTCAACCAACGTGGAGACAGACATAAAGAGACGCTGTACACACAATCACACTCCCCAAGCGTACTCTACGAACCGGGTCTAGGTACCCTTGCCCCTGTACCTATCCACCTGCTGGCCTGCACCACTTGCTGATGTTGCTAAATCTGTGGAAGCTATGCCATAGCTACCGCCAAACAATTCAGTTATTTTTACACATTTGGCAGCGTCTGCCAGGCAAATGCCCGGTATGCCCAATGGCCAGTCCAGCTATGCTTCCAGGTGGGGAAAGAATGAAAATATAAACCATTTTCAACCTTATTCCCTTGCCGGTCGTGTGATCTAACTTTACAACCGACCGCACAGCAAGTACGAACCATAGCTGGTGTTATCCGTGTACTTTCGCTCCTCTTTCGCTGGCGCTTTGTTCGGCCCAGAAACATGGCGCCTCAACCAAAAATCCTGGCCACGCCCCCTCTCGTGACATCACTCTCCAAAAGCCCTATTAGGCTAATCGTTGTGTCACTTCCGGTATTTCAGACAATCCCTTTCCGTCAAGGATTTTTAATTTGTTGCCGTTTTTTAATTTGTTGCGGTTTTTTAATTTGTTGTGGATTTTTAATTTGTTGTGTTTTTTAATTTGTTGCGGATTTTTAATTTGTTGCGGTTTTTTAATTTGTTGTGGATTTTTAATTTGTTGTGTTTTTTTAATATGTTGCGGTTTTTTAATTTGTTACGGATTTTTAATTTGTTGCGGTTTTTTAATTTGTTGTGGATTTTTAATTTGTTGTGGCTTTTTAATTTGTTGTGTTTTTTTAATTTGTTGCGGATTTTTAATTTGTTGCGGTTTTTTAATTTGTTGCGGTTTTTTAATTTGTTGTGAATTTTTAATTTGTTGTGTTTTTTTTAATATGTTGCGGTTTTTTAATTTGTTACGGATTTTTAATTTGTTGCGGTTTTTTAATTTGTTGTGGCTTTTTAATTTGTTGCGGTTTTTTAATTTGTTGTGGATTTTTAATTTGTTGTGGATTTTTAATTTGTTGTGTTTTTTTAATTTGTTGCGGTTTTTTAATTTGTTTTGGATTTTTAATTTGATGTGTTTTTTTTAATATGTTGCGGTTTTTTAATTTGTTACGGATTTTTAATTTGTTGCGGTTTTTTAATTTGTTGTGGATTTTTAATTTGTTGTGGCTTTTTAATTTGTTGCCATTTTTTTAATTTGTTGTGGATTTTTAATTTGTTGTGGTTTTTTCATTTGTTGCCGATTTTTAATTTGTTACCGTTTTTTAATTTGTTGCCGTTTTTTTAATTTGTTGTGGATTTTTAATTTGTTGCCGTTTTTTTAATTTGTTGCGCTTTGCACTTCCCAGCTACCGTACAAACGAGCAGTGGGGCATGACAAAATAACTGAAGACACCTAAACTGGGAGAACTAAAATAACAGACCTGGGAGCATACGACAAAGGGATGAGAGGCAGACAAAGAGCGGGACACCGAGGAACCAGCAACAGGCAGGAGAACACACAGGGCTTAAATACACACACCGGTAATCAGGGGATGAGAGACAGGAGGGCAACACAGCTGGGAGAAATCAGAGCTGACGGGACAGGGGAAACGTAAACTGAACACACTCACATCAGACAGAGACCTTCACAATAAAACAGGAAACTCAGACACGGGGAACCAAACAAGACACAGAACTAAACACACAGATTCACAAACAGACGGGGTGACACCATAGACAGACAGAGACACAGACGCAGACTCAGAGGCAAACCGAATATAACACATAGAACTCAAACAATAATAATCATCATCATAATAAACTGGAAAATAATAATAAACTAAAAGCGCTGGGTCACCGACCCAGGACCATGACTTTTTGTCATTTTTAATAACATCATGTGACCAATATACGGCTGCTGTGAGGTTATTGTGCTAACAGACTGTCCAGGAAGGCTGAGGTCCAGATTTTGCGTTTTATTTGGATGCTACTGATTAGTAGGTATTTGTGTCTGTGATGTAAACAAGCTACCTAGCATTAGCTAATGCTCCACCAGGTTAACCCTCCACCCTCTTGTCCAAATACGATGACTTCCTGTAACACAAACCAACATGGCGGTTCTAATTCATTATTAATGTGCTGAACCTTCAACACATTAACAATTATAAGGTGTCTGCTGAAGTGTTCTTAATGTGTCATTGAGTGGCAAGATGGCGCCTGTGTTTGGCTTTGCCACTGCTGCAGTTTGCTGGATGCAACGATGTAGTTTTTCATTGTCGTCAATCGTCATTTGTAATGTTATTTTTGCTCTTTTGTGTTCTGACTTTGCTTCTGCTGCTTTAATTTGTGATCGGGATACACTGTTAAACATTAAAAATTAAATGGAGCGCTACTGTGACAGCTACAGCAAAAACTTTTCCTCATCCTCTGGAGTGTTCCTTACCTGAGTGCGCGCTACTGTGCACAACCCACAGGACTCCCACCCCTAAGAGACAGAAAGGGGGAATGAGGCCCAGCATCCAGGTGAAGCCGGAGGCTAGCTTCTTGTCTGTGGGGAGACTCCAGGGTGCCTGAAACCAGTTCCTCTCCTGACATTTGGTTGGGATGTTACCCTGCTGCCTGGGACCTGGGCCCCATGGCTCAAAAGCAGTATGCTCACCCTGTGTCTGTCATCCGTTTTCCTTTTTGCTGGTGACAGCTATGTCCGTTCATCGATCACTGTTTCCCCCAGCTCTGGAGTCGCAGTACCGCCCGGCAGGCACACAGGTGTGCATAGGTTTTTAATTCAAGTGCCGCTGCAGTCAGCTGTTGATTTCGCAGATCAACAGTCATCAACTCAGTTCGCCCTGCTTAACGTTTGTTCCATAACTAACAAATAATTTATTCTAAACAGTCTCTTTTTTTAGAGTCTCTAGATTTTATGTATCTGACTGAGACATGGCAGCAAAATAAGGTTTACGTCCACTTGAATAAAATCTGCCCGGCTGGCTGCTCCGTCATCGGAACTCCGCGTCTTTTGGGATGTGGTGGAGGCCTTGCTGCTGTTTACCAGGACAGATTCATGTGCAGGCTGATGACCTTGGACTCCTTTTCTTCATTTGAGTCACAGATGATGAAGGTTTGTTCTCTGAAAAACTTTTATTTTATTTTAATCTATCGACCTTCTGGACCTGCTGGGGTCTTTCTAACTGAATTTAACGACCTTCTGACATCCATCATTAAATTGGAGAAGGTTGTAATAGCAGGAGATTAAAACCTTCATATTGATGAAGCATTCTGTAACGCTGCTGCTGAGCTCATTGCTGTCACAGTGTCTTTTAACTTTAGGCAGCATGTTTCTGGTCCCACACATAGAAAGGGCCACATACTGGATCTTGTTTTCTCTCTGGGTTTAAATATACATGATGTATGTGTGGAGGATGTGCATGTGAGTGACCATAGCTACATATTTTTTAATTTGCCATTTTACTTGGATCCTTCACCTCCTCAACTAATGATCCGAAGATGGATTATAAACCAAGATGCTGCTGGAAGGTTCTCTGCTATGTTTGACCCTGGCATGGGTCAAATATGGCAGAAACATTTCTAAACTCAGACTACTGGTGTCAAAGGCAGAACTTGAGATGATTATTCAAGCGTTTATTTTTTCTCATTTGGATTATTGTAATGGTCTTTTTACTTGTATCAACAAATCAGCTTTTGCTTGACTTCAGACTGTACAGAGTGCTGCGGCAAGACTTTTAACTGGCACTAACAAGAGGTCACATATTCCAGTTTTGGATTCTCTTCATTGGTTGCAGGGTTTTAATAGTTTTGCAATTTTCATTAGTTTTTATTTTTATTTAGTTTTGACTTCAGATTTTCAATTTTATATCAGTTTTATTAGTTTTTACCAATTGTTTGCTAGTTTAGTTTTTATTTTTTTGAAAATCCTTAGTTTCAGTTTAGTTTTGATTAGTTTCAGTTATAGTTTTAGTTGTGTTTGCAATAATTAAGTGTAACAAAATCCCAGTTTCATCATATCAGTCATTCTCTTCTGCTTATCCTTGGGTATGTTGCTATTCCAGCTACCATACCCTGCACCCTTGACAGGTCGCCTGTCTGTCGCAGGGCTAACACGCAGAGACAGACAACTCACATTTCCACCTATGGGTTCTTTAAATAAATAAATAAATACATAAATAAATAAAGGCAGATGAACAACCATTGATACCAGACAACTTTAAATTTTATATATTGGCCCCAATGAGACTACTAACTCTTGCTGCACTGGGTGTTCGTAATTTTGGTTCAAGTGAATTGATAAACTTTTTGAAGACAATTGACTCGCACAGTTACGTAGATATCCCAGTCCTGTTGTCTCGGGATGCATCACGCTGCCTTGCCTGGGGTTAGCTTCTGTTTTCTGGGGATGAGGGTTGAGTGTGCTCCCTTACCTTCTCAAGGTAAGCTAGGTTAGCCTTCTTGTGTGAGCTTTTCAAGTGCACTTTAAGGTTTGTGGGATTTTTTTCCCTTCTAAAGGGATTTTTTTCCCTTTAGAAATGTCCCTCATAATTTGTCTCTTTCCACTACACCCATCAAACACAGTCATATTCAAAGTAATCCCAAATTGGACTCTGGCGCTTTCTCCCGACTTTTCCTGACATGAGTCTTTGCGTGGACGGAGCAGCAACACAGACGACTCGACTAACGTACTTGCCACCTGCTGGCATAATGAGACGGCAAGAAAAAAAATCTGGAAACTAAACTTCATTTTCACCCTTGACTATTGTATGACACACATACATCAACAAAAACTAAACACATTTTTGCTATAAATTCAGTTAATTTTAGTTAGTTTTCCTTTTTTTGTTTTTATTTTTATTTCCGTTAACGAAAATGTTTTTTCACTTCTACTTTTCGTTATTTCGTTAGTTTTCATTAACGATAATAACCTTGATTGGTATGGAACGCCAGGACTGCCATAATGAATTAATTAAATACACCATTAAATAATTAATTAAATGTGTCAATAATTAATTAAAATTGGAATTAATTGATTAAATAAATAGTTTTGACACATGTAATTAATTAATTATTGACACATTTAATTAATTATTTATGTATTTCACATTTTAATTAATTATTGACACATGTAATTAATTAATTATTGACATATTTAATTAATTATTTATGTATTTCACATTTTAATTAATTATTGACACATTTAATTAATTATTTAATGATATATTTATTTATTTCATTTTGGCAGTCCTGGCGCCTGGCTCTCATCATGAAATAATTTTATCTGTCAGCCTCACCCATCAAACTCAGGGGGCGGGGTTAACGCTGCCCATGCAGCTTCTCTAACATTTGATTGGTTGGCGTCCAAAGTAAGTCAAAACAGGTCGATCCTAGATAATCGATTGCTTGTGTAGACTTGGGGCAGCCAGGTATCCCAGAATGCAGATCAAATCACAGGCAGCAATGGTGGTGGTGTAGTTTTTCTGTCACCAGCTACACTTTTAACAGTGATTTAGCCGCGAATGTCGCGCCGTATGTCTGGTCAGGTTGTCAACATAGAACATGTTTGCAAAAGTGCTCAGATGTTTTCAGAGATTTCACTAGCTCTGCTAACAATTAGCATGCAGAGTGCACCGAGGGGGTTACGTTAACTGGTTTGTTTACATATTCCACTCTCCGTGTTCCACATGTTGCATTCGCAGATTCTCATTTTCACCGAACGATCGTCTCTTTCCGCCTGGTCTTGTGTCTCTGTGCTTCTGTAACATAAAGAACGAGCTGACATTTTTCTCACGAAACCAGCGATCAGCTCAAGAGACCCTCAGTTTACCTGCATGCATTCTCCTCCTCATCTGTCAGCTGTTTAACACCTGCTGCTAATTCAAGAAACACGCCTACGTTACCTGGTAATAGTCACAGTTTAACTGGGCAGCCGGTGCTCGATATAAAGCAATGTCAGCGCATTTTTCTGCACAAGATAAGTAAATATAGTGTTTTCCCTGAGCACAGAGCTGCTGGAGCTTGTTTCCTTACAGAGCACTTTATAGGCGAACCAGCTTCATCAGCGGCTGATGTCCAATCACCGGCACACAGCTTTGAAACCTCAGCTGAGTTTTAGCTCTCAGTGGTTAAATGCTGGACTTCATTCACTCAGGTTCTGTCTGTCGGGTCACGTTTACTTCGCTGTTTTATTTACAACTGAGCAAATCGGTTTGGCTGAGGTTAAAGTTACGTTTCATAACTGCATAGTTTCACAGACATTTAATGGTTCACTGGCACATGTATTAGACTGAACTATCATCTAAATATCATCTGTTTTTTAATAGTTATTCAACTGTATTCTAAGCACCAGCTGTCTGTTAGAATGTGATTTTTTTTCTCTCTCTGTTGGCAGAGGTATAAAAATGCGCAGGAAAATCTGACGTGCATGGCAAACTTCACCGACGATATTTAGGGAGGAATAAACACACATCAAACATAAATGAACCATTTGCCTGTCTCCATAATTGAGAGCATTTTCTCTTCTTATGTCAACACTCTCTCTCTCTCTCTTTTTTTTTTTTTTTTTTTTGCTTTTTTGGTCATGTTATGTTTACCTGTCAAAGGCTTGTTACAAACTATGAAACACATCGTGCAGACTTCTGGATGTTAGAAGAAAACTAATACTGCTCATGAAGGAGACTAAAGGCAGGAAGGTGTCCTTTAAAACTAAACATGTTAATAGGACCTCCCTATTTATATCATAGTCTATGATATAGCACGTGTATTTCAGTAATAGCCTGCTGATTTCAGTGTAGTGGTGAACAGTCGCACAGCTCACGTAGGCGTTATCTGTGATTCTCCTTAACTATAATTTATCCAAGTTAACTTCAGTTAACCATTCAGACAGTTCTTTTGCAATAAAAAACATAAACACACATGCTGCCGGTAGGTTTCCTCAGTGCCAGCTGTTAACATTATAGCTGCTTATGCAGTAACCATGGTAACCACGGACTCTGAGCGGCTGGATCGACGGAGGTCAGACAACAATTTTACATGTATGATCTTAAAACAGGACACAGCCACTATACGTGCTGGCCTCATATCAAATGTGAAGGCAGACTGAGTCTATGTTTGACGTTGTTTATATCTAATCTTCCTTTTCAAACATTTAAACAGCAGCGAGTCTGCAGCTGAGGGAATACAAACTCAAATTGTCGGAACAGGTTTGCTCGCTTCTTGGATTCATTTGGTGATTTATTAAATGTATAACTGTTATTCTAATCTTCTGCTGAGTATCTTACACTTTTCTTTATGCTGTATATTTTCACGTCTCTGGAATAGTTGGAAGTTAGATAGTCAGCTGGGAAACTTTGTGTTAACTCATGGAGCTGAGGATATCGTGGATATGCTGACCTCGCTGCGTGGTGTACAGAGCGAGGTCAGCATGATTAATATTCACAATAAAAATATTAGCCGAACATCATGAAGTCTGTATGTGTTTCATAGTGTCGAACAACCTTTGTACAGTTAAAGCCAGCAGTTACTACATGACGGAAACACCAACGTTATCTCTTTTATGCGTTTATACACAGGTCACGCTGATTACTGAACAAAAACCCAAAGATCAGATGTTAAACAGATTTATTTGCTCTCTCTCCTCCTTAAACATGTTTTTAATGTTAGTTATAATTCAGAATTGGCGACTGAAACACGTAGGACACATAAGAACATCAGGAAATAAAACACCGATAAATATAACCTCAGTAAAAGAAGTCAGCGGGGGTTACTACAGCTGTGTACCGGAGCCTGCGCTTTGTCGGTGGGATTGCTTGCGAGGCGAGCGGGTCTATCCCACGCTTTGCTGTGAGACTGGGCAGACATCTCCGAAATCATCGAAGCACTTTTGCAAAGAGGCTGTATCTTGACAAACCGACCAGACACATGAAGATTAAACCACTACATTCTCGGCTAAAAAAATATTAAAACGGTATTTGGTAACACACAAACAGGGTTTTTCAAAGTTCAGTTCTGTTAGCTTCCAAATGCCGGTTGTTGTGTGCTAGAAACTAGTGATGTGCGGATCGATCCTGAAATATCGATTCCTCCGATACCAATCATTTATGTTCTAGAATCGATTCTCACGTTAAAATATCGATGTTTTAGTAATATAGGGTGAATTTGTAGTTTATCATTAACAGGAACACAGTGGAAAGAAACTATAACATTCGGATTGTCTACATTCAAAGGAACTACTTCCTCTTCCGCCTTTCATTGTCATGTGCGAAATACGGCTGTATAAATGCCTCGCAGCCCCTTGGCGCGCGCACTCACAAAAATGGCTATGCGTAATTGTGCGGACGTATTTTACCTCCAAACAGCTGAGATGTGGTTTGCAATACATGTGGCAAAAAAGTGAGGTGTTTTGGCTATCCGGTTGTTCAGTCTGACGTCACTAGCAGTGTCTGGGTCTAAACTCCGCTGCAGGTCCATATATCAAACGATCACTATGGCATTACTGAGAGTTGAAAAACTGTCTAAAGTCTTTCATCTTTAATAAAATGATCAGCGTTCTGCTCTACCAGGTGTAACAATTGAGTTTAACATCCAGGCATCCATGAAAACGGACATTTATGACATTTAACGGAGTTGGAAGTTAGCAGGAAGTTAGCTCGGTAGCTTCTATCTAAATACAATATAGCATGTCCTGACTGCAGGGTTTTGGAAACAAATTAAAACGTACAGCTCTGTTATCACTTCCAACATAAATGAAGACAGAAAACGAAACAGCAGTGATGTTTGTAGGGTCACTGAAGTTGGGCTAGCTGGTATATAATGATGTGCTACGTGACCGCTAGCGACACAGCTATGTTAGCATAATATGAACAAGCTAACTTTTTTTCCACTCAATAAAAGTTAACGTGAGTGTTCTCGGTGGTCAGGAACAAATGTAATCGCATGGCAGGGTGCTGTAAAAGGACCAAACTTCAGCCAGGAGAACAACAGAGATAATCCATCCACAATACGAGGTTAGTCATTCATATACTGCTGCATGGGCTGGGCTGTAGTTACATCCTAAGGTTTTAAAAACTCATCTTAAATAAATGATTAGCGGTAATAAAAGCAGAGGGAGGTCAGCAGTGATCACTGACTGTTTTAGGAGCTTTTTGAGATCAAATATAAGAAAATACATAACATTAAACATGTTAACAACACAAAAGCCATATTAAACGCAGACTACTTTAGACCCGGAAGTAGGATTCATCGCGTCATCACTGAACAACCGGATACTTGCCAACCTTGAGACCTCAGAATTAGGGAGACATTCAAAGGGGCTGTTGGGGGGTGATAAATACATTTTGCAGTGTTTATTTATCGGATAAAATACGTTAAATGTCACCGTTATTATTGGCGGGCCCGGAAACAGCGGGGGTGTCCAAATTCAGAGGCTGTTTCCACCTGAGGACCCAGCCTTCGCGGTCTAAAGAAAGCCGGGTAGTACGTCATGAGCTCCCTCGGTGGAGTGAAACTCTCCCGTCTGCTCCTTGCTATCTAAAATATAACCGGGCGCTGGCGTAAACTCTGGACCGTCTCACACTTTGTTTAATTAGTCTTCTGTTTGATGTTTATTCAGCTGTGTGAAAACCCCGGAGGAACCCTCCTGAGGGATTAATAAAGTTAAATTTAATTTACTTTAATCTAATCTAATCTAATAACTTTAATCTCAGCCAAACCAATTTACTCACCAACAAATAAAACACTGAAAAAGCCAAACAATAACATTTTTAAGTTATCAAAGTGACTTATATATCATGTTTAACCTGAGTAGTGAAAGACCGCGGGTGTTTGAAAACGATGTGTCGGTTGGCTCAGATATTTGAAGTTTACACAGCTACATTCTCACCTGAAAATATCTTAAAAGTTTTTTTGCAACCCAGAAAGAGAAGTAAGAGTAATATTAAAACGAAGTCGCTGCCGCCATTGTTGGAAACTGGAATTGGCTGGGCCGCGCTTTGAATTCTGCGATATGGTTTTTCAATTTTGTTGTCGAGGTGGAAAATCGGGAGAAATTCGGGAGAATGGTGGCTCCGGGAGATTTTCGGGGGGGGGGCACTGAAATTTGGGATTCTCCCGGAAAAATCAGGAGGGTTGGCATGTATGGTTGTGGCAACATCACTAACCTTGTCAAACACCTCAGAGTAAATCATATCACAGAATATGACGAGCGTATGTTGAGGCGAACTGAAGAGGAGGACCGGGACAGGTGCTGCTAGGGCGAGACAGACGTCTCTCACGGAATCCTTTAGTGATGCAGGCAGGCAAGGTGTTCAAATAGGCACTTCAGTTTTTTTCATTTCTATATGATGAACTCTGCACTATTAAGTGATAAGAACAAGTAATCTGATGTCCTGTAATCATTATGACGCTATAATTTGAGATACAATAAATAAAATAAGTTTTTGTACAGAGTATCGGTATCGGATCAGTATCGTCGATACCACCCTGAATATTACTTGGTATCGGATCGGAAAGAAAATCAGTGGTATCGCACATCACTACTAGAAACAATGGCCACCAGGCCAAAGCAATGGTTTTGACTCGATCAGCGTTGACCCCGCCCCCTGAGTTTGATGGGTGAGGCTGACAGATAAAATTATTTCGTGATGAGAGCCAGGCGCCAGGACTGCCAAAATGAAATAAATAAATATATCATTAAATAATTAATTAAATGTGTCAATAATTAATTAAAATGTGAAATACATAAATAATTAATTAAATGTGTCAATAATTAATTAATTACATGTGTCATAACTATTTATTTAATTAATTAATTCCAATTTTTATTAATTATTGACACATTTAATTAATTATTTAATGGTGTATTTAATTAATTCATTATGGCAGTCCTGGCGTTCCATAGATTGGTTGACAGTAAATTTTAGGTTTCATTTTAAAATTTTAGAGCTCAAAACGGTGAAGCTCCCCAGTATATCTCTGACCTTTTGAAACCTCGTGCTTGTTCCTGAGCACTTAGATCTTCTGGTCAGAAGATACTATTGCTCCCATGTACTAGATTGAAAACACGTGGGGATCGGACACAGACACCAGGGCTGTGGAATTCTCTTCCGTTGTCATTATGCTACATAGACTCCGTTGACTCTTTTAAAAAGCAGCTGAAGACATTTTTCTACAAACAAGCTATTAATTACTTTTTTCCATTGTTTTGTATTATTTTTGTATTTTTATTATTTTATTTTTATTTGTGATTTTATTGTGAAGCACTGTGCTTTTTATCTATGAAAGTTGCTATATATAAATAAATTTTACTTACATACTTTTAGTTACCTCGTTTATTATAGTTTGTTATTGTTTGTTGTCATTCTAGCGTTCGTTATCTTCCCTTATCAATTGTTGTTGTTCTAGTTATCATGTTCGTTATCTTTGTTATCGTTCATTATCAATCGTTATCGCTTGTTATAGTTTGTTATCGTTCTAATTGTCATGTTCGTTATCTTTGTTATCTTTGTTATCGTTCGTTATCAATCATTTTCTTTCATTATCATTCTTTTAAAATGTAGCTGAAGACATTTTTCTACAAACAAGCTATTAATTACTTTTTTCCCTTGTTTTATATTATTTTATTTATATTTGTGGTTTTATTGTGAAGCACTGTGATTTTTATCTATGAAAAGTGCCGTATAAATAAATTTTACTTTCTCACTTCTAGTTATCGCAATAACAAACAAAAACGCGTTCGTCCGTTATTGTTTGTTATTATTCTAGTTATCGTGTTTCATTATCACTTGTTACTGTTCTACTTGCGTGTTTGTTATAGTTCGTTATCGTTCTAGTTGTTGTGTTCGTTATGTCTCGTTAGTGTTCGTTATCTTTGTTATCATTCTTTATCCTTCGAATTATTGTGTTTGTTGTCTTTATTATCGTTCGTTATCATTCATTTTCTTTCGTTATCGTTTGTCATTGTTTGTTATAGTTCTAGTTATTGCGTTTGTTATCGTTCTAGTTATGTGTTCGTTATCTTTCGTTAGTGTTTCTTATGTTTGTTATCATTGTTATCGTTCTGGTTATTGCTTTCATTATCATTCATTATCATTCGCTATCTTTGTTATTGTTCATTATTGTTCATTTTCTTTCTTTCATTATCATTCGTCACCATTTGGTATTGTTCGGTATCATTTATTTTCTTTCATTGTTGTTCGTTATTATTTGTTATCATTCATTTTTTTTCATTATTGTTGATTATCATTCATTATTGTTCTAGTTATCATGTTCGTTATCATTCGTTATCACCTGTTATCGTGTCTGGCATGACTCTAACCCTAACAATGCCTCTCACAGCTGACTGCTGTAACCCTGTGTGTCTGTGTCTCTTTCTTAGCGGCGCGCATGTCTCGGCTCTCCTGTCTCTTAAAATTGGGCTCTCAGCTGCTGACACTCGCTCTATCAGACGCAGTGTGGAGGAGAATCGCCACGGTGACGTCTCCACCAATTACAGTCCTCCGTTCTTCTCCAAGGTCAAAGTCAAATGGATTGACAACAAGATGAATCAGATGGGACTGTAGGTATAACAACATGATGTTAGTAGTTCAGGATGTGAGCAGTGTTTCCTGTATGCTAGCCTTCTATTTCATCCTAATGCAAGCAAGTATTTTGTTGTGAAAGGTGCTGCTGGAGCCCATGATGAAGGACAGAGCAGCAAACACAGTGGCTATGTCCAAATTCAGGGGCAGCATGTTTCGAAGGACCCAACCTAACCAGTCCATGTAGGGTGGGTCCTTCGAAAGCTCATCTCACACTTCTGTTTGATATTTATTCAGCTGTGTGTAAACTATAACTTTAATCTCAGCCAAACCAATTTACTCAAGAACAAATAAAACACTGGAAAAAAACCCCAATAACATTCTAATTTATCTATTTGACTATTTGAAGACCGCGGGGGTCTGAAAACGATTTGCCGGGAGTCCGGTGCTCTCTCCGGCTCTAGTGAGCCTTAACCTCCCAGTCAGCTATCGAGTTGGTGGGTAACAGACGTCTCCGAAAACATCGGAGCACTTTTGCAAATATGTGATGTCTTGATAAATTGAACATGTATTTGAAGTTTACACAGGTACATTCTCACCTGAAAATATCTTAAAAATTTATTTTGTGACCCAGAAAGAGTAATATTAAAACTAAGTAGCTGCTGCCATTGTTAGAAACTGGAATTGGTTAGGCTGCACTATGATTTCTGGGATAGGGTGTGCCACGAAGGATACCCAACCCATCCTTCAAATCTGGGGAAAAGGAGGATGCATTTGTTGCCGCATTTGGAAGAGTCTTCGAATTTGGACAGCCTTCGTCACGTCACTGCCTACAAATGCGGCATTCGAAGCAAATGCAGAGAGAGAACCCACGCAAACACGGGGAGAACATGCAAACTCCACACAGAAAGACCCCGGCCTGATGGTGGAATTGAACTCAGGACCTTCTTGCTGTGCGGCAACAGTGCTAACCACCGTGCCACCGTGCTGGGCATTCGAAGCATGCTGCCCCTTAATTTGAACACACCATATATCGTTACAAATTCTCGAGAGCTGTGCAGCAGGGCTCTGCTTTCTTCTGATTGTCTGGTTTCTGGAAGCCTGCAGAGGAGAAGACAGAAATCTGTGAGTGGACTCTAATGTCCAACAGGTAATAATAATAATAACAATAATACATTTTATTTGAAAGTGCCTTTCAGAACACTTAAGGACACTGTACAAGGTAGAATAATAAAAGAAACATAAAAGCAAACAGTTTACACAATCATAAAAGCATAAGACATAAAACAAATTTAAAATAGCAGAGTGGAGAGGTTATGTGGGATAAGCTATTTTGAACAAGTGAGTTTTGAGTTGGGACTTAAAGAGAGAGAAGGAAGAGATAGTTCTTAAATCAGGAGATAGTGAATTCCAGAGTCGAGGAGTAGAGCAGCTGAAAGGGTGATAATACGGGCAGCAGAATTCTGGACGCGTTGGAGCTTGTGGATGGATTTTTGAGTAAGACCAAAAAGAAGTGAAATACAATAATCAATCCGAGAAGTAACAAGGCTATGGACAAGAATGGCAGTGGCATGTGGGGTGAGAAAAGGACGGAGACGATTAATGTTGCGCAATCGAAAATATGCAGATCGACTAACATTATTAATGTGTGAATTGAAAGATAGAGTACTGTCGAGGATGACACCCAAGCTTTTCACAGAGGAAGAAACAAAGACCGGCGAGTTATTGATAGTAACAGAGAAACTGTTGGTTCTGGATAATGTTGATTTAGTGCCTACCAAGAGAAGCTCGGATTTATTATTATCGAGTTTGAGAAAATTAGAAGAGAACCATGAATTTAGTCCGGCTAAACAAATGGTGAGGGAGGATGGGGGAAGAGCAGAATCAGGTTTAGTGGACAGATAAAGCTGGGTGTCATCGGCATAACAGTGAAACTGAATATTGTATTTACAAAAAATGTGTCAGAGCGGTAGAAAGTAGATAATGAAAAGAAGGGGCCCCAGGATAGATCCCTGGGGCACACCAGTGGTCGGAGGAAATGGCTGAGAAGTAAAGCAGTTGAATAAACTGAGTGCGATCAGTCAGGTACGGTTTAAACCAGGCTAGTGGAGTATGGGAGAGACTGATGGAGGCTAGCCTACTGAGAAGAATGGAGTGAGAAATAGTGTCGAAAGCAGCGCTCAGATCGAGGAGAATAAGGATGGAAAGTAAACCGGAGTCAGCTGCTATAAGAAGATCATTGGTTATTTTAAGTGTTGTTTCAGTGCTATGGGAGGAGCAAAAACCAGACTGAAACTGTTCATACAGATTATTATTAGTTAAATATGAGTGGAGTTGTGTGGGAACTATTTTTTCAAGAATTTTTGAAAGGAACGGTAGATTGGAAATAGGCCGAAAATTCTCAAAATTACTGGGATCTAGACCAATTTTTTTTTCAATATTGGGGTGATGGCAGCAATTTTGAGGGAAGCAGGAACAGTTCCAGTGGTAAGTGAAGAATAGATTATGGCAGATATTAGGGGAAGCAAAGAAGGTAGACATGCCTTAACCAAAACTGTAGGAATGGGATCTAGGTGACAAGTAGAACGTTTTGACTTACAGATGAGATCTGAGATATCAGTAACCGAGGGGAGCTGGAAAGCAGAAAAACAGTGTGATGGGAGAGGTATTACAAAGGAAGAGCTAAATGGAACATCGGAAACCAGGTCATGGTGTATTTTGTGAATGGTGTGCTCACCTGCCACATAAAGAAGAGCAGGAATGATTTCCTGAAGCATCGGCACTAAATGCGTCTGAGGAGGCGTTATGTTTGTCCCACACACAGACACAGGCAGAAATTCACAGACACATAAACAGAGACACACACACACACACGCGCACACACACACACACACACACACACACAAAGTCATTTTCATATCCTAGTGAGGACATCTAATTGACATAATGCTTTCCCTATAGCCGCTTACTCTAACCATGAAAAGTGAATGCCTAAACCTAGCCATAACCTAACTGTAACCCTGATACTAAAACCACAAACATGCCTTTAAAAACACAGGTATAGTGTTCGCCTGAAAATATGTTAAAAGTTTATTTTGTGACCCAGAAAGATTAATAAGAGTAATTTTACAACTTAGTAGTGGCCACCATTGCCGGAAACTGGAGTTTGGCTGGGCCGCGCTATGAATTCTGGGATATGGTGGGCCACGAAGGACACACACGACCCATCCTTCAAATTTGGGGAAAGGAGGATGCTTTTGTCGGCTGCATTCGGAGGAGTCTACGAATTTGGACAGCCTTTGGCGCATCGCTTGTGACATAATCATGTACATGACATATGTAGGATCAGAAACATTCCAAAAATCAGCCAATCAGAAGAAGAAATGCTCTTCTGCAGTCTGATGTCCTCTGGGCCTCGTTCACATGGCCTAGCTCCTCTTCCTCTGACCGGCTTCCAGCAGTGATGTTTGTCAGTGACGCTGTTCAGAGCTTTGTTACTTTAATCACCTGAACGCAGCGAGCTCGAGCTGATGTTTGACGAGCTCGAATATGAAGCTGCTAGAAATCTGTGCAGAAACTGGTCGACATCTTCATCTCCTTCATGTTCACCACCGCCTGCTCTGCACCACACTGCCACACAGCTTGTTTGCAAGATGTTGATATACTGACTTATGACATACTGAGGATGTTATTAACAGTAACAGAAATACGTTAATATTAATAGTAATATATGAGAAATTATAGTATTTCAGAGGAGACAGAGACAGTACTGATGTATTCTGGTCTAAAGACTTCCTGTATTTGAGTATTTAATGATCCTTTTTCCTGAAGTGTTCATGTACTCCCTTCCTCTTAAACGTCCTCTATGACTTAATTTACAGAAACTACATTTCCTGCATCCATTTCAAAATAAAACCATTCTTATGTTTCAGTAGTAGAGATGCTTTGTTTCTCTTATTGTGAAACATTCTTTGGGACACAATTTTTGGGGTTTAGGAATCATTGAGCAGGAGAACATATGTTTAGCTGGTAACGTTTACTGGTTTAAACATGAGAGCAGAGAAATCTGCTGGGTCTGACCGGGAGAGAGGAAGATGACACTCAGACAAATTTTATTCATTCAGTCCAGTATTTAATCATGTTTAATAATACTCCAGTAAAAGTGGAAGTACTGGCTCTGAAATGTATTCAAAATATGAAAGTAAAAGTATCTTCTTGGAGGACGTTTCTACCAGCTGTTTTATCCAAATCTAACTGAACTCTGCGCTATATTAATGTAATAAAATAATAATAGTAGATGGAAATACAAATCTTATTTCAGTCTAAATTTTAATTATAATATTTAATTTTAATAAATGAACTCAACTTGAATCTGTTAAGTAGAACACGAGCAGAGAAAAAGGAAAATAAAAAATAATTCTATTTTCTGTTGCCTCCATTGTAGAAGGGTGACTTTAGCTCTAAACAGTAAAATGTGCACAGTCAGGGGTTACAGTGTGATCGTTGCCCCCTTGGTGTGACAGGTGCCTGGGAGGGGTGCGATCCTAGATCCCGCAGCTGTGTATTGAAATAAAGAGGCACAGATCATGAACTTGTTTACGATTCAACTGCAGGATTTATTCTGCTCATCAAAAGGGGAACAAATCATTAATCGCCTCTCATAAGAACCAGCAATTCTTTGTAACGTGTGGCATAACAGCTGTCAGCGCATTTGCAAAAGTACAGGAATAACCTTGGCGAGTATACATTAACCATCATAAATATAGACAACATTGGCTCGCAGTGACCAGGTTGCCCCAGCCTTGGTTCCGGTTACACATACATATCACTGCATCAAGAAATACAATGTACTGTAACTCACAGCCCGTGAATAGCAAATAACCATTCATATACAGCACATGAGCAGCTATGCAAGCATTAATTACAGCCTTTGCATCCTGTCTTACTTCAACAAGACATATAGAGAACACACAACTGACAACGTGCCTTAGCATCGCTACGGTACTTGAAGCTCACTTCCCCCGCTAGCCAGTCCATTAGCCTAGCACGGTCACGTTCACATCACGATCTCATTCAAAACACAATACTTCAACAGTACTTAACTTATAATGGTATACTTTCATTCATGAGTTCACAAAAGTCTTATTGCTTCTACTGTGTTACCTATTAGTCATTTTGAGGACTAGTAACCCACCTGTGTATTGAAATAAAGAGGCACAGATCATGAACTTGTTTACGATTAAACTGCAGGATTTATTCTGCAGATTTGCCTCCCAGGGGGGTTTACGCTCCTCCTGGCCGCTATGCGCCACCTACTGGTATTTTTTAAGTAATGCCATGGAAGATGTAAAGTGTAAGTAGAAAATACTGAATCAACACTGAACGATATACAAAGACCAAAATATAACTGGGGTGTTCCCTTTTTTCCTTGTATGAAGACATAAACTGAACTAACAACCCCATAAGTCTGTTTATCTCTTAACTTTTTAACTATTAGTGTAATCCAGATTTACCAGCCACACATTTCAACTTAAACACATATGGTAACCTTTTACAGGTTCAGCAGGTGGGGGGGGAGGGGGGGGGTTGTAATGTCTGGTGTGAGGGAAATAATCATAACTAACAGTAATTTCTATTGACAGCTTCACTAGATTTTCTTAATGTACAGGCTGTGATCAGCTGACCTGCTGCTCTTTGTGGATGTACACAACTTAAGTTAGCAGATGTTCCCTGAGTTGTCCTGGCTGATTTCATCCTCTACACTGGCAGTACACTGTTTGTTCTGTCTTTATATTAGACACTATACAACCATCATCAGCTAAAATTCATATGAATCTCTGCTACACTTGATGTAAGCTAACTGTGACCATGAAACCACAGCAACTGTGCACCAGTCACACACTGTTCTTTACTGTAAATCTTTCACAGTGCAGCAAACTAACCTGTTTATCCTGCAATAACCTGCAGAGGATTTTCATGCAGCCTTTAAATAACATAGTTAGTCTTCCTCACTTTGTTTAGCAGCAGGTTTTACACTATAAAAAAACATAATGTCACATGTACAGATTTTAAAACATGAGGAATTACATTTGAGCTTTAAATGAGCAGTCCTTCCCTTTAAATCTAAGCTCTCTTCTTCATCTCCTGTCCTGTCTTTCTTATTTTTTCCATCTCTGAGTGAAGTTACCTCTTTCTATGGGTAGAACTTTGTGCCATCAGAAACTGAATTAAATAAGTTAAATTCGAATTTGAATTAGGGGAGACCGGGGATAGTTGTAACGTGGGTCAGTTGTAACACTTCCAATTTCTCCAATCAGGGCTAAGTTTCAAATGATGTGACTCATCCTGTGCATGCCCAATTCAGTTCTGCTATCACACGTGAAAAATCAGCACATTTTGTCAAACACAGACAATTTAACATGAAAAAAAGTAATTTGTATGCCAAAAAGTAAGTTTTTCTACTTTATTTCAATTTGTGATAGCATTATCTGCTTTGCAGTTAAACTCATCAAACTTAAATTATGTTATTTGTATGTCTATGGGGATATATTCTGTGTAAGTCTTTAGTGCTAATGTTTTAGCCGTTGGCTGTAATGTTAGCTAGTTCATGGCTATAGGAGTCTGGGTCAGTTGTATCAGCAACAGTCTGGGTTAGTTGTAACAATAATGCAGATGTTACAACTTGCCACACTATTACTTTAACTTATATTAAACAAGTTGGGGCAACGACATCAGCAGAGAGAGGTTCACTGGTCGCATTTGTATATGCGGTTAATGCCATTGGCAACACAATTCCTCCACTGTTTGTGTTCCCACACATACCGGTACATTATGCAGACCTCTGTGTCAGAGATGGACCAGTAGGAAGTACTGGTAGTGGAAATAAATCAGGATGGGTGCAAGAAACAGATTCCCTCATCTTTCTGAAGCACATTGCAAACCACACCAAGGTAAGCCATGATAAAAAGTAATGGAATTGCGATGCTGGTGAACAACTACATTTTTTCAGCTTCATTGTTATGTTCAAAATTGGTGCAAGAGTTGTAGGTTATAATGCCCACTGAGCCAATGAGGCCAAACTCAAGGAAGACCAACCAAAATTAATGAAATATTCAGTTGCAGAAAATTCCATAATATGTCTTTTTTGGGGGGTTGGAATATGTTCAAAAGCTAGATTTCTGCATTCTGTCACACACACACAGCTACATAAATGGATGTAAGTGCATTCATGTGTTGAATAAACAAAGATTACATGTTAATGTTTTGTTAGTACCCTTATTTCATTGTGTTACATTTTACCCCAGGATGTGTTACAACTAACCCAGACTATGGGGTTAATTGTAACATTTCACTCTTTGTGTTTGAGACCATACCATGCAATGGGTAATTGTGCTGCAGAGAAAATAGCTGCATTATTTAATAGCAGAGACATGTAAATACTTTGCATTACATTTTGAATCCACTACCTTAAAAGAGCTTCAATTTACAGACAGAAATGTCAAAAATGTTACAACTATCCCCGGTCTCCCCTACTCAGATTGAATCTGAATTGTAACTTGAATAAATGCTTTTCAAAACTAAAATTAAAATGTTTTGAAATTTGAAAAATTTAAAATTAAAATGTTCATCATGTCAAATGACTACCGGATAAATTCTCAGGTTGGTAATAAATGTATTACATTTAAAAGAACAAGCGTCATGTTAACAAATGATAGCCGTACAGTAACTTTTATGCTTATTGTAGCTGTTAGCTAAAAACGCTAATTTAGCGTGATCGACTGTTTCCAGTTGAATTCCAAAGTTGTCATCTTGTACCCTCTCAGAGCCCTGTAGGCTTGCAGAGACTCCTACAGTAGGGAAATGTACAAAAGAATGTCCAACCATTGTATTTTAGGTTTATATATGTGTTACACTGCATCCAAACTCTTTAGCTAACTCAATAACTTTAGCTACAGTGAATAGTTGGTCAAATTCTTTAGTGCAGCATTACTGGATCACCTCTGTTTGAAGTGATATAATATGATATATAACTATGACTGAAACAGCAAACTTTGTAAAAAAAATAAACTAAACTAAACAAAAAACCAACAACAACACTTCTCATTCTCTAAACGTTTGGCCACAGCTGTAGATTACACTATCAGTGCTCGTTCACTCTTGTCAATAATTACATTTCTAAATTCTCTGTGCAGTTGGAGGTCAACAATATCTAATATGGGATGTAAGTCCCCAAAAAATGAATTCTGAAACTGAAATTGAATTGTAGAACTGAAACTGAATGCTGAGAAGTGAAAGTGAAATTATTCGGGAGCTACATTTTTAAATGATAAAATAGTTTCAAAGCAAATGAATTCATTTTCAAAATATAAAATTCAATTTCAATTTAGTGACGATCATTTTCAAACCAATACACTGAATTTCCAATTAAGCTAATTCAAATTCAGTTTTAAAAAAGCATTTATTCAAGTTACAATTCAGATTCAATCTGAGCAATTCAAATTCAAATTTAACTTATTCAAATTCAGTTTCTGATGGCACAAAGTTCTGCCCATATCTTGCTTTTCTCTCCCTGTGAAATACAGCAGCTGCAACACACTGTGAGACAAACTGCACACAGTTTGTGTGTTTGCTGATGTTTGGTGAGCTGATAGAAACGCTGCATTTCAAATTACCTGACACTTAAAAAACATTACACACAGTCTCAGTTACATGTGGTTGAGCTTCAGCGTCGGTTACAGACTCCTCTACAGTGACTCTGTTGTTCTCACAGGACTTTTAAACTGGAGACAGATTACAACAACAAGAGAAAAAGTAACCAACACTCCATTTCCACCTTAGGGCCTAAAGCAGGATCAAAGTTCTCTTGGGCCTCTGTGCAATTCAGTTTTATTTATACAGCACCAAATCACAACAACAGTCACCTAAAGGTGCTTTATATTGTAAATTAAAGACCCTACAATAATACAGAGAAAACCCAACAATCAAATGACCCCCTATGAACAAGCACTTTGGTGAGAGTGGGAAAGAAAAACTTCCTTTTAACAGTAAGAAGAAACCAACTGATTGAGGGGAGGAAGACAGGATAAAGACATGCTGTGGAAGAGAGCCAGAGATTAATAACAAGTATGATTCAATGCAGAGAGGTCTATTAAGACACAATGAGTGAAGAAGAAACACCCACTGCATCATGGGAATCCCCCAGCAGCCTAGACCTATTGCAGCATAACTAAGGGAGGATTCAGGGTCATCTGATCCAGTCCTAACTATATGCTTTAGAAAAATGGAAAGTTTGAAGCCTAATCTTAAAATTAGAGATTTCTCGATTTAACAGGGAGCCAATGAAGGGAAGCCAATATAGGAGAAATCTGCTCTCTTTTTCTGGTCAATAATGTCAGTGTTATCTGAGTCCGGTCCACTAACACCGATATGAGCGTCCCTGTACTGAATGTGGGAAACTACGGCTGGTCTTTATTGTCTGATCTAATGACTGCATCAGAACTAAAGAAGCCATTTTCATAACTTTAGTTCAATGAGATCAAAAGTTTGTAGGCGAATAAAACTGTCCTTTGAAGAAAAAAAGGATAACTTTTAGTTTGAGAGAGCTGAGGCACGTACCACAGAAGACGGATGGAAGATGGATGACCTAGTAATACCTTTTCAAGATTGGGCAGACCTCCTACAGCAGTCGATATTTATTAAGAAGTGGTTAAAATGATGCATCCTCAGCCACTTCCAATAACACTTTTGAGTTATAACAATCAGTGTGAGAAGAGCATGGTGCTAATATCAGGCCCACGTTCACACTTGTGCACTCGCCTCACATTGTGGAAGCAGGACCATCTCCTCCCTGCGGGTTTGTTGGTTCATGGAGTCATTTTCATTTGATTTACCAGCCAAAATATTGGCATCCTTGTAACTCCCAGATCTCTCAAATTACTTTACAAGAATTCATTCTGTTTTTTAACTAAGCCAGAAGACAATAAACTTTCCTCTGCTCAGTGAACATCAATGAACATCACTGTTAACAACCTGAAGCCTAGTCGGTTCAGCGGAGTCATTGGTGAATTTGAACTTGGTCAACATGTCAGAGCACAAGTTTGGCTGCCATGCTTCTCACCATAATTTAGATTTATTTACTAAAAGTGAAGCAGAAAAATAAAACCCCATCATCAAATCAATAAATCAATATAAAAGTAGAAATGTAACTACTTATATTTTATATAATACAAGTTTTCACAAACAACAGTTCAAATATCTGAACGATGTAAGGCGTTTCCAGGGTATTCAGTTACTTTTAAGAAACTGATGCACATTAAATTTCAACATTCAAATATACACGTTGGTTGTCAACCAATTGGAGGTCACTGTATTTTACAACCTGGGTGATGTCATCAGGAAGGAGGTGCCAGAGTAAAGCAGAGATTCTGGTGTTTCAGCATCTTTGTGTTGCTGGTAACCTTCATGACGTAGTTTACATTGAAGTTATTAGCTGCCATCATGATGTTACAGTCACATGCCATCCACACAGGAAGTGATTCGCAGTGGCATGGCGCCCAGCGACCACAAGTCAGTAAGATTCAGCAACTTCAAGCATCTGTGGGCAACAAAAAAAAGGACAACCCCCCCCCCCCAAAAAAAAAAAAAACACAGGCAAGCGGCCGGGTCCTGAGATAATCTTTTCTTAGCTTTGATGTGTGGCAGTGACCATCAGTTTCAAAGCTTCCTGTGTGGACATAGCTGAAGCTCCATCTCAGCTCACATGCAGGGTTTCAGAAAAGTATGGATCCAACTCACGGAGGCCATCAATCAGGGATGAGCTGGCTTCTTCTCCTTTATTTCGCACCACATCGATCACATCCCGAGCTCGGTCAGCTCTGGGTTTGATTCTGGCTGAATCCATTTCTTCCATATTTATGATTCCCTGTTGGAACAGGCTGTCCAGCAGCTGGTTCAAAGTCGAATCCGACACTTGATCCACAAACTGCTTCCGAATGAAGAGCAAATGCTTGTCTGGTGGGAGGCTCTGCAGCCTCAACCGATTGTCTCTGGTCTGAACAACATCTGAGGGAATAGAGAAAATTTGTAGATTTCTTCATAGCAGAATAATCAGCTTCAAAAAATCGAGATAATCTCTGCTGGTAATTAATCAGCACTGAATGTCGCTGAGCTTCAGACACTCTGTCAGTAATAGCATGAATCACGTGGCTGGAGACAAATTCAAAATGAGGAGATACAATTTAATGAACACAGGACAGGAGGCCGAGCTGGAGGTGCTCAGGGCCTCAGTGAGAATGGAAACTAGTCCATCAGAGGGACAGCTGAGAGTCAGAGAGGTTGCGATGGTCTGAGCATGTGCAGAGGAGGGAGGGTGGAGAATGAAGATGAAACTGCAGGCAGAAGGAAGGAGTGAAGAAGGACATGCACAGGTTTAGAGGATGCTGGAATAGGAAGAGATGGTGGCAAATGATCCTAAACAGAACAGCCGAAAGAAGAAGAAGAGGAGAATGAAGGAGGAAGAAAACTTGCGGGTGATCCTTGGTCATTACTCAAAAGCTACCACGGACCACCGTTTCTCATCATTTCTGATCGAGTGTCAGGTGTAGTGATGTTACCGCTCAGATCAATGTCCCGCCTCCAGACATCTGTCTGCATTTGGTCCTTGACTGTTATCGATACTTCTTCAGTGTTTGCAGGAAGGCGGATCTCAAATGTTGGGTGGTAGTTTGGTCCAAAATCCAGGTGAAATTTTTCCTCCTGCAAACACAGTGCAAGTGTCTCCATCATATCCAGAGTCCTCTGATGGAAGCGTGTCAAAGGGCTCCACCACAGAGAGATGAATTACTCACCTCAGGCTGGATTCTACAGGCGACTGGACACAGAACTGTGTATATGCAATCTTTGAAGAATTCACAGTTGGAAGGCACCGGGATGTAGTCAGAATATCTGTGTTTCATCCTCACCTTAAAATATGACAAGTTTATTTCTAGAGTAATTTTAAATGACCTCATGATGAAATATACATGTGAAGAAAACTGCTCTTTAAGAGGCAGTGAAATTATAAAGAAAGAGTATAATTATAAAGTAAACCGACAATCTTCTCCCTCTGAACTGCACTGGATGCAGTGATAAGGAAACGTTCTTACTTTAAGACTAACAGTCTCTTTTCCATGTTTCACCCTCTTTGCAACTGATTTCCCACTAGGGATACCCAGCAACCTCTAACAAACATTCACCAACCAGTTGGGGAATACATAGTTTTCCTAGTGACTGGAGATTGCAGGGGTCCCCGATCTTGGCTCTGTGACAGCGCAGAGATGCAGCAGTGGTTAGCCGAGAGACGTAAATCATCTGCCTCTGAGCTGTTGTGGTAACCCGGAGACAAAGATCCAGCTGTGGGACAGTTGTACGTATTCTGACCACCATTTTTAACATGATGTTTCTGAGAAACACTGTTTGTGTAATTTGTACATTTCGTTGTACAAAATATAAAAATACTACAATACCATGGAGCCTTAGCTGTCTTTGCCATTCCATGTAGCCATGATAGTAGTGAATTCAACACTATGAATAACAACAGTTTCAACAGTGAAACCCAAGCATGAAGCCACAAATGCTCAGTTCACCCACAAATGATGCTGAATTCGATGGTAAGGGGCAGAATGAGGTTTGAGTTTTCTTCCACTCAAATGTAACCTCCTCTAGAGCAGGTTAGTTCTTTATCATAAATTCCCATTGTAATGCACCCTAGTATTACTTAAACCACCTCATGAAGTACAACATCCATACAAGATATATAGTCCCAGTCGGTCTGGGACCTCCCCAAGATCCCCTGGAAGAGGTGGAAGATTCTTCTGAAGAGAAGGAAACCTGGAATAACTTGTATTTTCTGCTGTCTCTGAACCTGACTTGACCCAAGTAACAGAAGATGGACAAGCTCCGAGAAAGATAAAATTAATTAATACTGAAGGTAAAGGTATAACCTTTCCTAGATCTTTACCTCTTCCACTGGGATGTTGCTTGGCAAGAGAAACACATTGAGGTTTTGCTTCTGTGTTTTGGGGTTTGGCAGACGGAGGAACAACAAAACTTGGCCCAAAACTGGTTTCTCCTTGTTCCAAAACCTCCTTATTATGTCCCACACGAGTCCAAAGGAAGAGAGGTGAGGAAATTCCACAATCACATGAGTGTCTGTGATCTTTAGGGGCTTGAGGACGTTCATTTCCCCATCAGAGATGTGGACGACAGACAGACAGTTGGAAAGCAGAGCTGTGAAAACAAAGAGCCAGCAGATATCTCTTCGACTCCCAAAACCTCATTACAATGACAGTGTGAATCTGATTTTACAAAGAAAACACTTCAAATGGTGTCCTGGGTCAGGCAATGGATCAAACCCTGTTGCAGAGACACAAGTGAGTCTCCTTCATTTCTACCAGGTAGGACCTCTGTGGGGAGAACACAGACTGATGTCCCTGTGTTGGTGTTCCTCCATCATCATAACAATGATGGTCCAGGATCAAAATCACTATTGACCATTCACATTGTCTGAGCATTCAGTTGACATTAGCTAAGAAGTTAGCTTATGCCATCAAATGCTGTCACTAACAAACTAGCAGAAGTAACCTAAATTTGGAAAAGGAAAACTAACTTGATAATACAAGTAATTATAAATATAAATTTTTCCTTCTACTTCCCAAAGCTACAACAACGCAACAACGTGATTGGTCAGCTGCAATGCCTATCCTGGGCAAACGTTCTTATCAACACCAACACAGAGATATCAGACAGACTACGGGGGAGAGGCTTCTGGAGAATATTTAAACGCACCACTTATGTGATATGCAGAGGTGACTGATTTTGCTTTTAAAAGTACACTGTGCATTTTAATCCAAGTATAGGCAGTTACTCTAGTAGAGCTGGAGATGGCCGTAGACGGCCTTAACCCAATAGCGGGACCAGTATCTTCTCCTTTGTGCAAAGAGGAATAGGACGAGCATTGCCAGAGCTACAAAATGACCTCCAGCAGGCCACTGGTGTTAAAGTCTCTGACCAGTAAGAAACATGGGGGCCTGAGGGACCGACATCCTCATTCAGCATGACGGTGGGTCAGTGACAGTCTGGGTAGGGACAACAAGTAAGGCTGCAGTGTGAGAGCAAAGTGGCTGTACCATGGGATGATATGGTACTATAAGGTCATTAAGATAAGATGAGGCCTGATTATTCAAGACCTTGAATGTGGGGAGCATGATTTTGAATTCTGGATTTAACAGGGAGCCAATGAAGGGAAGCCAATTTAGGAGAAAAATGCTCTCTCTTTCTAAGTCTACATTAACCAAGAGTCTCCTTTTGAGCTCTGACATTAACAGGGTCTCAGTGATCATTATGGCAGTCAGTAGGAAAATTTCTGCAGCCTGTAGGGGCGTTAGCATCCCCACATGAGGAGTGCTTTGCTCACCATGCTTTGGTACACAGTGTGGTAGGTGGAGCTGACGGACTGCATCCTTTGAACTCTTAATGTTAAACAGTGGGCCTGCAGCCATCTTATTGGATTGCTGAAGGAGTTTCTCATCCCATTGGACGGTCTTGTACAGAAGCTCTGCCTGCTGACTGATATCAAACACGAGTCCAGTCAGAGTACACTGGAACACACCTTGACCAGGACACCTGAAACTGAAGCAATGCAGAGATGAGTGACCATGTTAAAACCTGCAAACAAACAGATATCTGCATATGAATAAATAAGGTCATATATAGTTTGTTCCTTTGTTATTATTTGCTTCCTACTTTTTTAGGTTATAACCCATTTGTTTAAAAATCTACCTGTGTTCCTGTTTCCAACCAGCTAGGTCTACAACTGTTAGCTAATTTATCTGCTATATTCCCTGATACAAACCATCTTGTGAATGAAAACTTAACTTTCAGTTTTTTAGTTGTTGGTGGAGTTTACAAGCTAACCAACCGATCTGCAGGCCTGTGTGACTGACACCTCTGACTCTGTCCTTAAAGCTACTGGAGTCACTCTTCCACGTTCAGGGTTACAGCTCCCAGTGCTCCTGTTACCTGGCCACCTGTTATCATTGTTTTCTGGGTTTTATTGTTTATCTTCAAGAAAAGAGATAAAGGAAAAAATATAATCCCAATAAAAAATCCTCTCTGTTTCCAGTCCTGTTGGTAAATTCATCGGAGAGATAACAAACTGCTAAGCCTCCCACACTTAAATACACGAAAGCACGTCTAGCTTTCAAATCAATGTTTATGTCATGGCTGTGTGCAGGCAGGCAGGAAAAGGACCCAATATGCAGACTCCTGGAGGCAGAACTTAAACTCAAGGACCCCTGCTTTATTGGAGGCATAAGTTGAAAACCGAAAAAAAACTAGAAGGGCTACAAACTGAAACAGAACCAAAACACACAGGCCAGAATGAGGGATGACGCGACACTGAATGGGAACACATGCAGACACTAAATACAAAGACGAGTTTGGGAGGAAGCAAAACAGAATATGTTGACCTTCAAAGTAAAACGGGAAACAGACTGGGCACAGAACTAAACCTAAGAACTAGACAGAAAAAAACCCTCAAAACTAGAATACAAAAACAGAACTCAGAATACAAGAAGTCATATACAAAGGAGAACTCATAGGATAACAACCGTGACAGTTTAACCCCAATAGAAGGAAACTGTGGAGACGGGAGGAGGAAGACATAGTCTGAGGTCTGATGAGCTTCAGATTTGTTACATGCAGACTTGTGCAGGATTACCTGTAAAAGATGTGTGCAGATTCACCGTACACCTCAGGTGTGAAACTGGACTGAAAGAAGTAACATTAGAGGTTTCAGGAACATATACTTGGAGAAGAAAGCTAGGTCGTGAATCACATCAACAATATGTACCTGAAAGGGTACAAAACTGTCAAAAAATTACAAATTAGTATTTGCTGGGAATGAGTACAAAGCTTGGATACAGCACAAAGTTCTCATATGAAATGATGAATCCGTTTCTGTACTGACAGTTTGTTGTACAAAGAGTTGAAAAAGTACCAGCCTACAACAGATATTTGTTAAATCTGTGTTTTAGAGTCCTTAAATATCTGGAAACTCACCTCGATCATCTTTGTGTTATCCTCTGACAAACCAGGCTGTGTGTCTGCTTTTACACTGGAAACACCTAAAGACAAAAGATCAGCAGCAGACGTCAGTAGGTTTGGGCAATTTGAACCTGGCTTGTTAACATTTTTGAAAACTTTCCAGCAAAATACTTCTAAGTCTGAGTACTCACAGGAAGCTTTAATCATCGTGAACCCTTCAATCCTACAGAGACAAACAATAGTAACTGTTTCTGTAGATCCAGTTTATGGGTTAGTCTGCCCCCTTGGACATCATACAAAGAGTACATCCTTTCTTTGCTGTATACTGGTGTATTAAGCTGTAACTAACCAGAATGAGCTAAACTTTCAACTGAAGTAAGTTATGACATAATCTAGTCTCAGGTTCAGTTTTACTGCATTTAATAATTTGATACCTGTGTGAAGGTTTTTCGGTCAGCTGTCTTTTTCTGGCATCCTGACGTGGATATGGGAACAAAATCAGCAAGAAACTCTACACAATAAGTAAGTGTTTCTATAACAGGAAGAGACCAGTGATACTCAACTGCACACAGAGACACTGAAGAACCAAATGACCAAAATCCAAATCCAGGATACAGAGTTTCAGTGAATGTGGTGTTAAAGGTGTGGAGGTGGATCAGAGTGTCAGGGGAGACACTGTAGAAGGACAGAGTGCCAGCAGGACAGTCCACATACACCCCTACTCTGTGAGAGACCGAGGAGGAGGAGGAGGAGGAGGAGATCGTAGTTCCTCTGTCATTGTGCCACACAGAATAACAACCATCATCAGAGCAGTTCAAACTCCACGACTGGTCATTCCATCCAAACACACAGTCTTTACTGAATCCCCTCCTTCCGATTCCTCTGTAACTCAATGAAATAAAAATGTCTCCACTCCACTCCACCTCCCAGTAACAGCGACCAGTCAGACCATTTCTACACAGCAGCTGAGTGCACCATTCGAATCTGTCTGGATGATCCGGATACAGTTTATCGCCTTCCATGTATGTCACCTTCCTGTTTCTATCAGACAGTTTGAGGTTTCTGTACGCTGTGTTTGTGTCGATGTTGAGTTCACAGAAATCTGAGTGAAAGTATAATACAGCTGCAGTTATTGATCCATCATGTGTTCATTGAAGATGGTTGAATGTGTGCTGCTTTGTTTTCATGAATCACATGAAAAACACACTTACACTTCCTCAGGCCTGGTATCAACCATTGGACTCCAGCAGGCTCCACCCTGAAAGGAGGAGGAGCACAGCTTGTTGCAGCATGCACACATGGACATTGTGTTGAAATAATAAACCTAAATTAAAGTTGAATCTAAGATGAATGTCATGTTAGTTTGGTTTTTTTTAATTCCATCTTAGGCTAAATTAAGTTTTGCAATATTTTCAACAACTGGACAGGTACACTTAAGTAAAGTATCTCTAAAATATTGTGCTGTGGTCGCTCCTTTCCAGGACAAACTGACAATTAACCTTCAGGAATGATTTATTCTGCCTTTCATAACATCACTTGGGCTCGGGAGGTAAAACGGGTTGTCAACTAATCAGATGGCTCATGAAGACTTTGGTTCAGGACCTGAGGAAAGGACAGGTTCACTTAGGACTACATACTTGAGAGTGTCCAGTCTCCAGCATGGATCCTTCAGTCCAGCTGACAGCACCGTCGTTCCTGAGGCGCCTGGATGGTTGTAGCTCAGGTCCAGCTCTCTCAAATGGGAGGGGTTGGAGCTCAGAGCTGAGGCCAGAGAACAACAGCCTTTCTCTGTGATCAGACACCCTGATAGACTACAGAGACACAACACACTCACTGCATCATGGGTTTCTTGTTTTAATGTGTCAGAAGTTACTTTGAAAAATACTTATGGTGTGTTTTATTAATACAAACACTTAAATCAAAGCACATTACTGGTCCGCGTGTGGGGTTGCATTAGCAGGCAGCAAACTGTTTAAAACCACAGACACGTTTTAAAGAGCAGCGCACCGGCATACATTTGACTCCCATCTCCATTATTTCTGTTTGGTTTTGTGGTTAACTGAACTGCAGGAGCTTGTTGGTAGTTGTTCACAGTTGTTTCCATTTCTTGAACAGTAAAGAGGGATAATTGTGAGGTTCATGAAGCTAGAATAAAATCAATAATCATTGCCGTCTACAGGAACGGAACAGTCCTGCTCCTTGGCATTATTTAACTCCTTTTGAATGTTGGTGAGGTACTGAGATAAACTGCTACTTCACTGGCTGTGCCTTGTCAGTGTAAGATGGAAACTTAAATAATAGAGTGAATGCTAGCAATAGGTAAATCAGCCGCGATGATTCTCCTTGAAGATGAGCCAGATTTGAGCTTGGTGGCCAGTTTCGTAATCAAATTCCAAGGCAATCAAATAGTAATATAATTGTCCTGGGCAGACTGTGGCTCAGGAAGCAGCTTACTACCAGTCAGAGGGTCACTGGTTTGCTCCGTGCTTCTCAATCTCAAAGTATCTTTGGACAAGGTACTGAGCCCATCCATCAAAATTAAAGTGTGTCAATGCAAGTGTTAAACAATGTTTGTGTGACTGGGTGATAGAAGTGAGTAACAGATGTTAGGTGTGGCTGTGTGCAGGCAGGAATAGGACCCAAGGTGCAGACTCCGGAGACAGACGTGAACTCAAAAAGGCTTTAATTTGGTACTCAAAAATATAACATAACTGAAAAAAACTAAAAAATAACTGAACACGGGGATATAGGAACTTAAGATACACATAGACGCGAACTAGACAAGGGGATGCAGGTGATAGGGGAGACAGAGCAACTAAAGAAGACAGAGACCTAAGCCATAAGACAGAACTCAAAGAAACCAAAAACTAGACAGTATAAATAATATCATAAACTCAAAAACCCTGGGTCGACGACCCAGGCATCCTAACAGTACCCCCCCCCCCCCCCCCCCTTAAGGGCTGGCTTCCAGACAGCCCAAACCAAAACATCAAAAACAAAAAAACAAAAACAACCCAACCAGGGTGGGCGGCGGGGGAAACAGGATGGAGGGCTCGAAACAAAACAAGGAGCCAAACCAAAAAAAGAAAGAACAAACAACGGAGCCTGGAAAGCAACAGAAGAAAACACAGGAACAAAGTCCAAAACAACAGCACCAAGGCCCAGGCATAGTCCAAAAGCAAACAAACAAAAGAGCTCACGAAAAGCGCAGAGGCCCAGGCAATAGTCTCAAAAAAGTTCAGGGGGCCGGCCCGGAGGCTGACAGCACGATAGTCCAAACCCGGGCAGTTCAGGGGGGCGGCCCGGAGGCTGATGGTCCAAGAGCCCAGAAAACAGTTCAGGAGGCCGGCCAGGCGGGAGGCACCGACGGCGACGGAGCAGATCAGGAGGCCGGCCGGGCGGGAGGCACCGACGGCGACCGAGCAGATCAGGAGGCCGGCCGGGCGGGAGGCACCGACGGCGACCGAGCAGATCAGGAGGCCGGCCGGGCGGGAGGCACCGACGGCGACCGAGCAGATCAGGAGGCCGGCCGGGCGGGAGGCACCGACGGCGACGTAGTTCAGGGGGCCGTCCATGACGGCAATGACGTCCAGTCATCGGCCGGACAGGACGTGCAGGACGAGCAGGCCGGACAGGACGAGCAGGACGAGCAGGACGAGCAGGACGTGTAGGCCGGGCAGGCGGAGCTACAGAGGCTGAGGTCGGATCAGGGAGAGCTGCAGACTCGGGGGCCGGACCAGGCGGAGCTGCAGACTCGGAGGCCGGACCAGGCGGAGCTGCAGACTCGGAGGCCGGACCAGGCGGTGGAGCCGGTGGTGGCTGAACGGCCTCGCCAGAACCATCAGCAGACACTAGGACGTGCTGGCTGGGTCCTCCCGGACCCCCAGCTGACGAGGCACGAGGCTGAACGGGCCCCTCGGACCCTCCAGCGGAGACAGGTGGCTGAAGCGGTTCCTCGGACCCTCCAGCGGAGACAGGAGGCTGAACGGGCCCCTCGGACCCTCCAGCGGAGACAGGTGGCTGAACGGGCCCCTCGGACCCTCCAGCGGAGACAGGTGGCTGAACGGGCCCCTCGGACCCTCCAGCGGAGACAGGTGGCTGAGCAGGTGACTGAGCCGATAGGTGAGCTAATGTCTGAGCTATGGAGAGAAGTTTAAGTTGTATTGACTGTTGTAACGATGGCAGTAATGGCGGGTGAGGTGGTGGATTAGCAGACGGTTGGACTAGGTTGTCTGAGCCTACGGATCCTACAGAAAACTGCTGGACGGGCTCACCTGAGCCTCCAGCGAGGTCAGAAACAGGTGCAAGTACCTGCCGGACACCAGCCACTCCCACCCGAGGAGAAGGTACGGGTGCAGGAGCTAACTGGTTCCCGGTCATCCTCACCCTGGGAGCCGGGACAGGCACAGTCAACGGCTGGGCAGCTGCAGTCCCCACCCGAGGAGCTGGTACGGGTGCAGCGACAGGCAGAGGCTCAGCCAGCCTAGACACCCGAGCAGGGACCAGCTGGACCTCAGCTTCCCTCACCTGAAGCACTGAAACAGGTGCAGGGGAATGCTGGGCCTGAGCTGCCCTGGGAGCAGGAACACAATGGTGCGAAGGAGCAGGCTCAGCAAACACAGACTCTTCTAAAATGTTTTTTAACTTCCTACCACCACCACGTCTAACAGTCTTAATATTCTCAGTCTTAGCAGTGTTCATATGATTGTTAGTCTCCAGCTCCGAGGAACGACAGCAATCACAACTCACCACCGGGAGTTGCTCCGCAGAAAAAGAGTGGTGACGGTGTGAGCGTCGCCTCCTCCGGGAAGTGGGAGGTGGCGAACTGGGCTGCGAACCCTCCAAAGGACCGGGCTGCGATGAGGAAGCAGAGAGTTTGTGAAGCTCAGAACGCGGCAGACCCAAAAACAGAGCGAAGGACTGCAGCGGAGTGAGTCTAACGTCCGGTGTCACATAATCTCTCTTCCTCCGCCGCTTAACTCTCTTGTCGGACTGGTAATCCAGGGGTGAAGGCGGAGGTGTAGCGACTGGAGAGAAGGAGCACGTGCTCAACCTGATCGCCCGAGGCATAGACACTGGCTCGGCCGTAGCCATTTGGAGGCTGCGGGGCCCTCCCAAAGCCAAACGTGACCCATAGAAGGGTGACTGGAGCTCCTGGGCATGCTCAGCTTCCTCCCTCACGATCTCCTTGAGGAAGGCAGAAACTGCGGGTCGCTGATACCACACGGAGTCTGCTGGGTCCATGTTCTGGTCGCGATCTTCTGTTAGGTGTGGCTGTGTGCAGGCAGGAATAGGACCCAAGGTGCAGACTCCGGAGACAGACGTGAACTCAAAAAGGCTTTAATTTGGTACTCAAAAATATAACATAACTGAAAAAACTCAAAACAAACTTAAACCAGAGGAATGACAGAACACACAGCTAAGAAAACGGTAGATCGCGACACAGACACTAAGAAACACAGGGCTTAAATACACAGAGGGAGCAATCAGGAAATGAGTAACAGGAGGGAAACACAGCTGGGGCAAATCAGAACTGACGAGACCAAAGAAGCGTAAACTGAACACACTGAGAAAAGACGGAGACCTTCAAAGTAAAACAGGAAACACATAACACAGACTGAACAAAGACACAGACTCACATGCAGGCACTACAGAGGGAACAGAGACGTGGGAACAGGGCAGACACAAACACTGACTGAACACGGGGATATAGGAACTTAAGATACACATAGACGCGAACTAGACAAGGGGATGCAGGTGATAGGGGAGACAGAGCAACTAAAGAAGACAGAGACCTAAGCCATAAGACAGAACTCAAAGAAACCAAAAACTAGACAGTATAAATAATATCATAAACTCAAAAACCCTGGGTCGACGACCCAGGCATCCTAACAACAGATTAAGGAGGCAGATCTTAGTTCATCCCTCTAGCCCGTGTGATATGAGACCCAGCTGAGATCTGGTGATATGTTAACTTTAAAAACTGCTTTGACAGCATCAATCCTTTCAGATTGCAGTAAGTTTGGCGCATGACCAAAATACATGAGTGTGAGCTGTTATTTGAATGCCACACTTTCTCCAGCATGAGCCGGGATTATTTAGGTTCATCTTTGATTTTTGGAGTTCTGAAAAAGCTTAATATTATAGTCCACTTAAACTCCCTCGATGTGTATGAATTTGTAGTAAAATTAGCTTCAATGCATATTACCTCTACTTACTTTAAAAAAAATAACAGTTTCTTCCTCCCAACTCTGCTTAATAGCTACAAGATTATGCTGGTTCATGGACACAAAAATGTCATATAAAGTACTTATTTTCTATCCTCCTGTCACAGCTGGTGTGACAGGCAGGATGGTGTGTTTAGAGGTGTGGTGCAAAGCACAGGAATGGGAGAAAAATGAAGTATAACAAAAAGTGAGCCTTTATTTGGGCTAATGTCAAAACAAAAACATGGCAAACTAGAGAAAAACTAAAAATAAAACATGAAAAATGTGCCATGAACATGGCCTGCAGAGGAACATGAAAAACTATAACATGAGATAATCAGAACATGAACAGGAGCTGGAGGGAAAACCTGAGACATGAAGAGCCGAGACTCACAGAAGCATGTAGCGAGACAAACAGATGACCCGAGACTGAACAGAGGAAGACAGAGGACTTAAATACACAGAAGGGTAATGAGGGAAGTAGAAAAACCTGGGGAAACACAGCTGACACAAATGAACATGACACCACAGGGGAAGCAAAACTAAACACACTGAACATGGAAACACAAACCTGCCAATTAGGACATTGAACATACAGACATGAAATACCTGAGGAGACACGGAACACAGGGAGACACTAAAGCAGTGGCATAACTCAAAGTAAAACACAGGACAAGACAGATTATACAGAGCACAGAAAAAGACTCATAAATCAGTAGACATAGAAGAAACGAAAACTAGAATAAAAAGTCACCGCTGCGGGGGTAAGTGTTTCTTGCACATATTCTATTGCCTTTACAGGTCTTGGAACTCTTTATCTTCATCTCCATTTTTAATATGGAGCCTCGCCGGGTACAGTCACTCAAGTTAGTATTCATGGACCCAGATTACTCTGCAAGGCTCCTCACTACAGTAGCCATATTGCTCTGACTATCCATCAAGCAGTGCAGCTTCATAGCTTACCAAAGATGTGCTAAAACATTTTTGACCGATTTTTGAGCACTGTGTACCACATAAAATCGGTTCGAGGTCAGTAAGCACAACGGGTATTCATACATAAGGCGCACTGGATTATATGGTGCACTGTCGATTTTTGTGAAAATGTAACAACTTTAGGTCCATCTTATAGTGCAGAAAAATACTGTACATCATGTCTGTTTTAAGATGTGCAATGTGTATTGACCTGAGAGTTTCCAGTTTACAGTGTGGACTTGCCAGACCAGCAGACAGAAACTTTATTCCTGAATCCTGTAGGTCGTTGTTACTCAGGTTCAGCTCTCTCAGGCTGCAGGACTCCGTGTCAAGAGCCGAGGACAAAGCTTGACAGCTTCTCTCTGAGAGGTTACACCCACCCAGCCTAAATTGCAAATGAAAATGTTCAGGGGGTTTTTCAATTCCATATCTAAACAGTTAAAGCAACAATGTTGAGGTGTGTCTCTACACACTTACAGAGATTTGTTGGAAGTTTTTACCCATGGCAACAACCTCAGAAAAGTCTTCTCTGAAGCAGTGTGTTTCTTCAGGTCAAACACCTCCAGGTCTTCTGAAAATAAGAGTTGATCCTAGATCTATTCAATTCAATTTTATTTATGTAGCGCCAAATCACAACGAATGTCGCCTCAAGGCGCTTTATATTGTACAGTAGATACAGAGAAAAGCCCAACAATAATATGACCCCCTATGAGCAAGCACTTTGGCGACAGTGGGAAGGAAAAATGGTAAATGGCTTGTATTTGTATAGCACTTTACTAGTCCCTAAGGACCCCAAAGAGCTTTACATATCCAGTCATCCACCCATTCACACACACATTCACACACTGGTGATGGCAAGCTACATACACAGCCACCCTGGGGCGCACTGACAGAGGTGAGGCTGCCGGACACTGGCGCCACCGGGCACTCAGACCACCACCAGTAGGCAATGGGTGAAGTGTCTTGCCCAATAGGGCAAGACACACGCCGTGGCGATGACTGAGGTGAACTCACGGGGCAGATAGAAAGGGCGGCACTTAATGCTCAGGAACTCCAGATGTGGCGAGCAGCCGCTGGAGAGAGTAGAAATGCTCCTGGCATCACACCACTTTCTGTTTACCATGAAACACACTCCTCCACCTTTGGTTTTGTTCGACTCTGCCATTCTGTCCGCGCGGAGCACAAAGAATGAATCCGACGGAGTTACGGCCTGGTCCGGCACGGTGGGGGACAGCCATGTCTCCGTGAAGCACAGAATGTTGCAGTCCCTCATGTCACGTTGGAAGGTGACCCTTGCTCTTAGATCATCGAGCTTGTTCTCCATGGATAGTACATTGGCCAGTAGGATACTGGGCAGTGGTGCGCGATGCGCCTGCTGTCTCAGTCTGTTCCTAATACCAGCGCGTTTTCCCCGGCGCTTCTTTGTTCTGCGCCTCGGATGAGCGGCCCGTCCTTTGTTGTTCTCCGCGCCGCGTAGAATCTCTGGCGGCCAGGAAGGGTCAGGTTTAAAAGTGTCCAAGATTAGATGTGCAACCTTGGCACCGATGTTTACAAGTGATCCGCTGTCGTATACTATAAAACTAGAGGATTTTGGGATGTAAACCAGAGCAAAAAATAAGTAAAAAACAAGAAAAGTGGATAGTCGGAGCAGAGCGGTCAGGAAGGCGTCTGGACGTGGCCGCGCCATCTTTTTTTTTTTTTTTACTCTAGGAACAACAAGTAGGCCTGCAGTGCGAGAGTGAAGTGCTATAATAGGGTGATATGGTACTACAAGGTCATTAAGATAAGATGGGGCCTGATTATTTCAGACCTTGTATGTGAGGAGCATGATTTTAAATTCAGTTCTGGCTTTAACAGGAAGCGATTGAAGGGAAGCCAAAACAGGAGAAATATGCTCGCTCTTTCAAGTCCCTGTCAGTACTCTTGCTGCAGCATTTTGGATTAACTGAAGGCTTTTCAGCAAGATTTTTGGACATCCTCATAATAACAAATTGCAGTAGTCCAGCCTGGAAGTAATAAATGCATGAACTAGTTTTTCAGCATCACTCTGAGACAGGATATTTCTAACTTTAGAGATGTTGCGCAAATGGAAGAAAGCAGTCTTACATATTTGTTTAATATGTGCGTTGAAGAACATATCCTGGTCAAAAATGACTCCAAGGTTCCTCACAGCGTTACTGGAGGCCAAAGTAATGGCATCCAGAGTAAGAATCTGGTTAGATACCATATTTCTAAGATTTTCAGGGCCAAGTACAATAACCTCAGTTTTATCTGAATTAACAAGAAAGTTGGCGGCCATCAAGGTCTTAATGTCTTTAAGACATTCCTGCAGTTTAACTAATTGGTGTGTGTTATCTGGCTTCATGGATAGATAGAGCTGGGTGTCATCTGCATAGTAGTGAAAATGTATGCTATGTCTTCCAATGATACTGCCTAAGGTAAGCATGTATAATGTAAACAGAATTGGTCCTAGCACCAAACCCTGTGGAACACCATAATTGACCTTAGTGGGTGAAGAGGACTCTCCATTTACATGTACACTGTAAAATATAATATTGTGTTTAATTAAAAATATTAAATAGGCTGAACTCAGTTTTTATCAATTTGTTATTAGAACTAGATTTAAATAAGTTACCAGTACTTTTTATGCAAAAACACTATAAACTCAATTTATTTGAGTTGTCTTAACTTAGAAAAACTAAGTAAGATGGAAGTTTTGCTTCTCAGGGCAGAAGGATGAAAGATGTGTTTTGAAAATGCCATGTCACTACCGTCCTCCTCCCTCGCGGATCAGTCTGCATGTTCATGGTGGCAGTATTTGTTATGGAATATGTTGATTAAACCTGGAAAAGCGTCAGCTCAAGATATTATTATTGTCATTGCTATGGATCTTTACCTGATACACTGACTTGGTGAGTAAATGTTTACTCTTATTCAAACTGATTTTGTGGCTTCTCTTACTTTAGCACCAGGTTTATAATCTTGCTAGCTAGTTAGTGTTAGTGTTTGTTTTGTGCCCAAATCATTTTGCACATCATTAGAATGAAAGTTATTGGCCATGTTTGCATAGCCCTTTTTAAAATTATGCTTTCATGACATTATTGTGTGTTGGGTGGTAGTCATGGCTATCCAGACTGACAATTGGGACATTGAGTGTCACCTCTCCGGTGGGGAGGCAGCCTGAGATTGTCCAAATTGGAGTCTGTTTTATACCAAATGCAGAAAAAAATGTTTTAAGAAAGCAAATGGCCTGTATTTATATAGCGCTTTACTAGTCCCTAAGGACCCCAAAGCGCTTTACATATCCAGTCATCCACCCATTCACACACACTGGTGATGGCAGCTACATTGTAGCCACAGCCACCCTGGGGCACACTGACAGAGGCGAGGCTGCCGGACACTGGCGCCACCGGGCCCTCTGACCACCACCAGTAGGCAACGGGTGAAGTGTCTTGCCCAAGGACACAACAACCGAGACTGTCCAAGCCGGGGCTCGAACCGGCAACCTTCCAATTACAAGGCGAACTCCCAACTCTTGAGCCACAATCGCCCCAAAAGCAATTAAGTTCATGTTCCAAAAAATATGATTGTTTGCTTGCAGGACAACAGGAGAGATGAGTCCTCCGTCACTGATGGTGTGGTCAGTGAAGATGGTCGCCTGCAGGTTCAAGCTCATTGCATCTCCAACCCACATCCACTGCCACTATACTTAAGGGAAGTTAAAGACTTTCTTCTGCACCTACATTTGGATCACCTCGATCCATGATAGTCATTCAGACAGTAATGCCTGGACTGGAAACAAGCCATCCTTAAAATATTACAACATTGCAGCTCCTGTGTTGGAATGCAAAACAAATGTGTTGTTTAAATTAGAGACTGCACTTGTGACAGAACAACAAATATTTTATTTTGATTATATAAGTAATGTAAGTACAAAACAAACTTGTGGTAGGTCTAAACTTATTTTCAATAATTGCATCTGAGACTTTGTTTCATTGTAAGATTATAACAGTGATGACAATATAATTGTTTGTTGTTCAGGAGAACAGTGTCCAGTATGTTGGCTGTTATACTTTCTTGTGTTTGAAAATAAAAGTTGGGCTCATTTTAACATCATTACAAAAAGTGTTGTTAATTATTTTTAATCATATTCAGGTTACCACAAATTGTTTTTTCATTTAGTTGAACTTGAAATGTTTGTCAGTAGGTAAACAATTAGTATTGTACAGTCAGAAATATCAAGTTATTCTTAATACTGCAGACTTGCAATGTATAAGTTGTCCTAATAGTCATCTTAAGTAAGCTTTACTTAGTTTTTTTGAGGCAACGAGTTTCCTTAATTTTTTTGAGTTCTGGGAACTAACAAGGCTGTACAGTGTACAAATTGGAGTCTATTAGATAGATATGATACAAACCACTGCAGCACAGTACCTGTAATACCTACAGCATGTTCTAATCACTCTAATAGGATATTATGGTCGACAGTATCGAACGCTGCACTGAGGTCTAGCAGGACAAGCACAGAGATGAGTCCACTGTCAGAGGCCATAAGAAGATCATTTGTAACCTTCACTAAAGCTGTTTCTGTGCTGTGATGAGCTCTGAAACCTGACTGAAACCCTTCAAATAAGCCATTCCTCTGCAGATGATCTGTTAGCTGTTTGACAACTACTCTTTCAAGGATTTTTGATATGAAAGGAAGGTTGGAGATTGGCCTATAATTAGCTAAGACTGCTGGGTCTACAGATGGCTTTTTGAGTAAAGGTTTAACTACAGCCACCTTGAAGGCCTGTGGTACATAGCCGATTATTAGAGATAGGTTGATCATATTTAAGATTGGCGCATTAATTAATGGCAGGACTTCTTTGAGCAGTTTTGTAGGAATGGGGTCTAAAAGACACGTTGATGGTTTGGAGGAAGTAATTATTGAAGTTAACTCAGAAAGATCAATTGGAGAAAAAGAGTCTAACTTAACATCAATGGTACTAAAAGTAGCTGTAGATAATATTAATGTGGGAGGATTATTGGTAATGTTTTCTCTAATGGCTAAAATTTTATTTGTGAAGAAGTTCATGAAGTCATTACTAGTTAATGTTAAAGGGCTGGTTGGTTCGATAGAGCTCTGACTTTTTGTCAGCCTGGCTACAGTGCTGAAGAGAAACCTAAGGTTGTTCTTATTTTCTTCAATCAGTGATGAATAGTAAGATGTTCTGGCTTTGTGGAGGGCTTTCTTATAAAGCAATAAACTATTTCTCCAGGCTAAATGATGATCCTCTAAATTTGTGAAACACCATTTCCTCTCCAGCTTACGAGTCATCTGCTTTAGGCTACGTGTTTGAGAATTATACCACGGAGTCAGGTACTTCTGATTTGAGGCCTTAGTTTTCACAGGAGCTACAGTATCCAGAGTCGTACGTAGTGAGGAGGTAAAATTATTAACAAGATAATCGACCTCTGATGGGGTAGTGGTCAGATAGCTGCTTTGCTCTATGAGCATTGAAGATGATAACAGTGGGTGGATTATATTCTTAAACTTAGTTACAGCGCTTTCAGAAAGACATCTACTGTGATAAAGTCTGCTCCCCACCGCTGTGTAATCAATTATTGTAAATGTAAATGTTATCAGGAAATGATCAGACAGGAGAGGGTTTTCAGGAAACACTGTTAAATGTTCAGTTTCTATGCCATATGTTAAAACAAGATCTAGACTGTGATTAAAGTGGTGGGTGGGTTCTTTTACATTTTGAGAGAAGCCAATTGAGTCTAATAACAGATTAAATGCCATGTTGAGGCTGTTATTTTTAGCATCTACATGAATGTTAAAATCACCCACAATAATTATTTTATCTGAGCTGAGCACTAAATTAGATAAAAAGTCTGAGAAATCAGAGAGAAACTCTGTGTAAGGCCCAGGTGGACGATAGATGATAACAAGTAAAACTGGTTTCTGATTTTTCCAGCAGGGGTGGACAAGGCTAAGCGTCAGGCTTTCAAATGAATTAAAAGTCTGTCTTGGTCTTTCGTTAATTAATAGGCTGGTGTGAAAAATTGCTGCCACACCGCCCCCTCGGCCTGTGCTTCGAGATTTCTGGTAGTTAGAATGACTCGGGGGTGTTGATTCATTTAAATTAACATAATCATCCTGCTGCAACCAGGTTTCTGTAAGGCAGGAGTAAATCGATTTGTTGATCAATTATTAAGTCATGTACTAACAGAGACTTGGAGGAGAGAGACCTAATATTTAATAATCCACATTTCACTGTTTTACTCTTTGGTTAAGATGTGGATACTGTATTGTTCCTTCTTTGTGATTTTTTATGTTTAAGTTGTTTGTTGCTGGTTTTTAGTTTGTTTTTTGTCTGTTTGGGAGCTGACACAGTCTCAATGGAGATGGGTTTTGGGGGGGGGGGGGGGGGGGGGGGTAGCAGGAGGAGAGAAGCTGCAGAGAGGCGTGTCAGACTGCAACTCTGCTTCCTGGTCCCAACTCTGGATAGTCATATTTTGGGGGGATTTAATACATTTGTCCATATTTCTAGAAATGAGAGCTGCTCCATCCAAAGTGGGATGGATGCCGTCTCTCCTAACAAGACCAGGTTTCCTCCAGAAGGTTTGCCAATTATCCATGAAGCCCACATCGTTTCTTGAACACCACTCAGACAGCCAGCAATTTAAGGAGAACATGCGGCTAAACATGTCACTCCTGGTCTTATTGGGGACCGACCAGAGAAAACTACAGAGTCCGACATTGTTTTGGCAAACAGATCTTTATACAAAGTCTTTTTCAAACATGCTGTGGTAGCTTTCTTCCTGATCCTAGTTGTGCCTGATTTCTCCCTTTCACTTGGAATCAACCCTAGATCTTTTCTGTATAATCTGGAATGGAACAGACCTTAGCTGACCTTGAATCAGTTTGTCAGACATTTCCAGTTGGTTTTGAACCTCTGAAAAATGGGGGAACCTTGGAAAACCTTGAATCAGAGCTGGAAGCCTGTCACAGATTGATTTGATTTAAAGTCCACAGTAATGGTGTCCAAATTCTTATGGACCTAACATTAGCAGCTGAAGCAAGTGATTACATTTTGTCTAGTAGTTCCTGTTTTGTCTTTATCTCACTATGATTGCATTTTCTATCTTCTCTTTGCTATCACCTACCAAAGTTGGCAGAAGCAGAAGGATGCCCCTCCCTGATTCTGGTTCTGTTAGAGGTATCTCCTAGTTCAAAGGGAGTATTTCCTTTCCACTGTCACCAAGTGCTGCTCATTGGAATGGTCTCTTTAATACTGTTGCTCTTTGCCTTATAATGTAAAGCACCTTGAAATAACTTTTACTAAACTGTTCTATAAAACTGAACTGATTTGACATGAAAGTGCATTGTGAATTGACCTCTAGATGAAATTGTGTATGTTCTTCATCTTTTTACAAATACTTGTAATTACTTGTTTATTTTTGTCCCACTCACACTGGCAATAAAAAGATAATACAATCAAAGAAATTCAAACCAGAAATTCACAACATAGTAATCATTCTTTGCACAAATAGCCCTAAGCTACAAAACACACTGGAACAAGTCTACCTCTGATAAGATGAGTAGAAGTATGCCCCCCAACTTTATCTTGGAAACATCAAATACTGTTCCCCCCAGTCTGTGAATTATTCACCCTCAGGTACACACCAGATTTACCTTTTGTCACGTAACGCTATGTGGCAGGCATGATTTATCCCAAACGCAGGACTCAAAATGCAACAGGATACACTCCAAGAGGCAGCTTTATTTTGGCTGTGAACATGCTATGTTCATTATAAATAAGAAAACATGGAAACTGGAAACTAGAAACTAAGAACTAAGAACCGAAAAACAAGGAACCTAAGAACAGACTCTGAAATAACCTGGGTAACTCAGCTTTATCCCAACAGTTTTTTTTTTCAAAACAATCACTTTGTGTCCTTCACCAATTTAGTCTTGACATTTAAAATTATAACCCAACATAACATTTAATTTGTGAAAATCAAGACTTTTTTTAAAAAGCAAAACAGGAAAAAACAACACTCTAACAACACTCTAAAGACAGAAGGGGTTATCATACAACGCAAAGATCATAAAATCCAGGATCCATCCACCCTGCTCACTCCAGATCAGGCCTGACAGGAAGCTGCAGCTTGTCCAACACAAAAACACAACGTAAGACAAGTAAACCCAGTGCACCGTGGAACACAGAAAAGTCCCTTTATGCAGTTTACTCTTTCTTCACACACACACATTTTATTTTATTTTGTGGACCTCCTCATCACCACCATGTCACCATCACAGTATCTCCAGTTGTTCCATACTTTAAAGTATTTGAGCAGTAGAATAAAAAGCAGAAGCTAATGGTCCTCACACCTCACTAGGTATCCTTCTCTTCCCCTGTTCTTCCCTTCTCCACAGTGGAAGAAAGTGAAGTGTGTTTAAATCCTTTCAGCAGAATAAATCTGAGGCTCTTATGTCCACATGCACCTTCTTCTCCTCCACTGACTTACCTTTATTCATCTTGAGCTTCTTTGTGATCAGATTGGTCACTGTCACAGCATCATTCAAAGCATATTTCTGGACTATCAGATCCACCGTTTCCGTCCTGCTCAAAGTCTCCAGGCCCATCTTCCTGATGGCCGGGAAATCTCCCAGTAACTCCGGATCCTGGAGATAGCACTGGAATGAATTCAGCTCCTCATCTCTCAAATCCTGTAGCACCTCCAGCAGCTGGTGCTTCACCCGCATCTCCATGTCTGACCTGTGGAAACATCAGAGCTCACCTGTGACTGTCAGAGAGCTCATGGGGTTTCAGACCAGCATAACTGTGCACACAACACAACACAAATTCCTCCTACCCGTGACATCAGTCTTTATAATTCCTTCCCATTTCACCTGGGCTCCTCAGTTGTAAGAGCTTGGTTTTATTCTACATCGTACTCTTTAACTTAGGACCATTTACAGTGGGATGCAAAAGTTTGGGCAACCTTGTTAATAGTCATTATTTTCCTGTATAAATCGTTGGTTGTTACAATAAAAAATGTCAGTTAGATATATCATATAGGAGACACACACAGTGATATTTGAGAAGTAAAATGAAGTTTATTGGATTTACAGAAAGTGTGCAATAATTGTTTAAACAAAATCAGGCAGGTGCAAAGATTTGGGCACTGTTGTCATTTTATTGATTCCAAAACCTTTAGAACTAATTATTGGAACTCAAATTGGCTTGGTAAGCTCAGTGACCCCTGACCTACATACACAGGTGAATCCAATAATGAGAAAGAGTATTTAAGGGGGTCAATTGTAACTTTCCTGCCTCTTTTAATTTTCTCTGAAGTGTAGCAACATGGGGGTCTCAAGACAACTCTCAAATGACTTGAAGACAAAGATTGTTCACCATCATGGTTTAGGGGAAGGATACAGAAAGCTGTCTCAGAGATTTAAGCTGTCTGTTTCCACAGTTAGGAACATATTGAGAAAATGGAAGACCACAGGCTCAGTTCAAGTTAAGGCTCGAAGTGGCAGACGAACAAAAATCTCAGATAGACAGAAGTGACGAATGGTGAGAACAGTCAGAGTCAACCATCAGACCAACACCAAAGACCTAAAACATCATCTTGCAGAAGATGGAGTCACTGTGCATCGTTCAACCATCCGGCGCACTTTACACAAGGAGATGCTGTATATGAGAGTGATGTAGAGGAAGCCTTTTCTCCGCCCACAGCACAAACAGAGCCGCTAAGGCACATTTGGACAAGCCAGCTTCATTCTGGAATAAGGTGCTGTGGACTGATGAAACTAAAACTGAGTTATTTGGGCATAACAAGGGGCGTTATGCATGGAGGAAAAAGAACACAGCATTCCAAGAAAAACACCTGCTAGCTACAGTAAAATATGGTGATGGTTCCATCATGCTGTGGGGCTGTGTGGCCAGTGCAGGGAGTGGGAATCTTGTCAAAGTTGAGGGACACATGGATTCCACTCAGTATCAGCAGATTCTGGATACCAATGTCCTGGAATCAGTAACAAAGCTGAAGCTGCGCCGGGGCTGGATCATTCAATAAGACAACGACCCAAAACACTGCTCAAAATCCACTAAGGCATTCATGCAGAGGAACAAGTACAACGTTCTGGAATGGCCATATCAGTCCCCAGACCTGAATATTATTGAAAATCTGTGGTGTGAGTTAAAGACAGCTGTCCATGCTCGGAAGCCATCAAAACTGAATGAACTAGAGATGTTTTGTAAAGAGGAATGGTCCAAAATACCTTCAACCACAATCCAGACTCTCATTGGAACCTACAAGAGGCTGTAATTTCTGCAAAAGGCGGATCTACTAAATATTGATTTCATTTCTTTTTTAGTGGTGCCCAAATTTATGCACCTGCCTGATTTTGTTTAAACAATTATTGCACACTTTCTGTAAATCCAATAAACATCATTTCACTTCTCAAATATCACTATGTGTGTCTCCTATATGATATATTTAACTGACATTTTTTATTGTAACAACCAACAATTTATACAGGAAAATAATGACAAGGTTGCCCAAACTTTTGCATCCCACTGTAATTTAGCAAACTTCAGCTTATTTTTATTTGTTTTCAGATAAAGACTTTGTGTTTTCTCTCCTTCATATTTATATTTGAATTCTGCGAAAGTAATTTCCCCTCCCTGGATCAATTAAATGTTGTGATTTTACAAACACACTGTTCACAGAACATGCCAGTTTCCAGCAGTGCCCCCTTGTGTTTAAGAGGAAAAATCATGAATCATATGCACCGAACGACAGTTGAGAGTACCCAGCCTTCTTGGAGTCCCTGGGTGGGATGCTTGAGGGTGGGTCCACCTGGGGATTCTGTTGTTTTACTGGGAGACTTCAAAGCTCATGTAGGTAACAACAGTGAGAGGAGGGGAGTGGCTGGGAGGAGATCTGCCAGATCTGAACCCAAGTGTTGTTCTGTTACTGGACTTCTGTGCAAATGACAGTTTGTCCATAACAAACACCATGTTCGAACATAAGGGCGTCCATAAGTGCACGTGACACCAGAACACTCTAGGCCGCAGGTCAATGATCTACCTGCCCTACCCTCACCTAGGGTCACAGCTACAGATGTTGACCAAAAGAACGAAATCGCAGATACAAGCAGGGAAAATCAGCTTTCTCCAAAGGGTGGCTGGCTTCTCCCTTAGAGATAGGGTGAAATGTTTATCCATCCAGGAAGGGCTCAGAGTAGAGCCGCTGCTCCTCCACATCGAAAGGAGCCAGTTGATGTGGTTCAGGCATCTGACTAGGATTTCTTCTGGGCGCCTCCTGGGTGAGGTGTTCCTGGCATGTCCCACCTGGAGCCCCCCGGGGCAGACCCAGGACATGCTACAGAGATTATATCTCTTGGCTGTCCTAGGAACCCCTTGATGTTTCCCCGGACAAGCTAGAGGAGGTAGCCGGGAAGAGGGAGGTCTGGGCTCCTCTGCTTAGGCTGCTGCCCCGTGACGCAACCCCAGATAAACGGAAGAAGATGGATGGATCGACTGAGAACAACAAAGCTGCAGAAAGAACCTGTCGTTATGCAAACGAGCAGTTTATGATAAATTAATTTACACCAACACAGCCATAAAGACGACACGTACAGCTCACACACTCAAAAACAGCCGATCGACTCACGCTGTAAATCATTCTGTATTCACACGGATTCAAAACCTCTGATGCTCTGTGCAGCCAAGGCTTCATGAACTGTGACATCAGACACCTGCTGCAGGTGAGCAGATAAGCATCCAGTCTCACACAGAGACACACACACAGACAGTCACACACACACTCGTTTCTCGTATCATGTGATGGTACGTCACAGCGCACATGTCTGAGTTTTCCATGCATGTGCGACGCGGGTAACAGTTACCGGTTACAAAAAACAGACGTGCCAGTGCTGCGCGTGGTATGTGAGCGGCCCATAACTGACTGAAGCGACCGCTGCTGTGTCACGTGCGTAAACGCGCCACTCTATTAACCTGAGGGCATGCAGCTACAGGGGTTAAACATCTGCACTGCGCAGTCTCCGTGTGTTCCTGTGGGGAAGGCTCGACCCCGCTGAGTCACCCTACCGCTTGACCCTGACCAGCTGGCAAACCAGAAGTGAACATCTGCCTGTAAGCGGAACAGCAGCAGCACAGCTCTCTCTCTCTCACACACACACACACATGCACACACCTACACACACACGCACACACGCACACACACACGGCTCACCTCTGTTGACAGTCCGGAAAACTCGGACCGGGGTTGCAAGTTAGACGGTCTTCTCCTGACTTCCGGTTTAAAAGGTTTAAGCCAATCAGAAGCTCCAGATGTTTGCCACACCCAGGAAACGTTTAGCAGCCTTTCAGTCACTCCCCCCCCCCCCCCCACACACACACACACGCACGCACACATGAAACACTTTCACTTTGTTTCCAGATGCTTCTTCATCATCTGCCTGTGCAGACTCCCTTCCTTCGTGCCAGATGTGATCCATACCGCCTAAAGTGATGTCATGAGGTAGTAAATATTAGAGTTGAATGTCTGGAGACCGGTCGAGACCATTTTTACGTGGTCTTGGTCTTCTCTTGGTCTTGCTGTCTCGGTCTTGCTTTCTCAGATCGACATTGGCTATATCGCAATTCAGGGTCTGCAGTACGCAGCCTTAACTGTCCTCAAGGACCACGTACTCAAAGACCGCTAAGGCCGGAAGTGCGAGGCTTGTGAAATGGGACGGTCTAGCCTTCGTCGCGCTGCCCAGGTTGCCTAGCAACCATGATACTAACAGCTGGAAACGTTTCATACAGCTTTGTTTGACAGAAATGAAGGAGAACATATTTTTGTTCATTTGTTTCTACATGAGCTTTGTATGATTTTGTATGATCTGAAGCTGAGACCACAGGACTGTAAAAACATGATTTTTGGGCTTCATTTCTGTACTGAACAGTCATTTTAAGATTAGTTGGTAAATAACAATTAGCTAATGTTATTCATGAGACTAAAGTCATCTCACTTTGGTAATGCAAATATAATATGGCCAATATTATAGTTATTATATTAATCATTATTAGTTATTACAGCAGTGAGTTTGAACTCTGTGTCAACTTGAATCTTTACTGAGCTTCAGTAAAGATTCAAGTTGGAGTTATTTATATTTGCTGTCACCTTAAATCTTCACTCAAAGACAAGTATCTTTGACAGTGTATATATAGGTGTATTATATATAAGAGACAAATATTGTTTTTAATATGTTGGTGTTAAGTTGAAATATTAAATGTTTGTCATTTTTATGTTTACCATTTGTACATAGTTTTAAAGAATTCTTTCTGTCCTCCCCTCCCCAGATCCTTAAGATTCTGGGAGGGGGGCGGTAGTGTTTTTATCACAGGAACACCCTTGTTTGAAGTTGGCAAACTTCCTCCCCTTTGTATGGCTTCACTGTGTTATCTAGGGTGAACCATCTAGGGTGTGGGGGAGACTACCCTCTTTATGACCAAGGATGTTCCTCTTGTGCTTTTATGTTATATGACCCTTTGATCAACAGGATCACACACACACACACACACACACACACACACACACACACACACACACACACACACACACACACTTACTTAAATACAGAAGTTCACACATCTTTGTAAACTGTGTCTCAATAAAAAGGGCAGCAAGGGAGGTCGTGGTCGAGGTCATTTTCGTGGTGGACACAGGCCTCCCTTGCGCAGGTGTTTGATCGAGTGACTGTCTTGTTTTCTTCATGATGAATAAGTCTCTAGAATTAGCGGGGCTTGTGGAAACACAGACACAACATTTATTTGGTCCTTCGGAGCCGGGTGTTGTGCCAAAAAGTGATTGTCTGCCAAAAACTGATTTCCAATGTTTCCGTGTATTTTTTATGTGTAATATCTTTACGTATGTTCGTAAATAGACTGCGGTGAACAGGGTTTACAAAGGGGTTATATATAGAATTTAAAAATTATCAGTTTTTCAAGTATCTTCACAACTCTGTGTTATTGTACTTACATTATAACCAATCCGGTCCTTTATCCCTACTTAAAATATTTTTACAGAACTATTGTAATATTTGCTGCCATTTCTGCTGTCCTCTTGGCCAGCTTACTCTTACAAAAGACATTTTTAATGTTAATGAGATTGTTTTTAACTGCAAAAATAAAGGTTATATAAAAGTCACTGCCAAAAACTGATTGTGGCTTCTACCTTGTTACACGGATGTTGTTTGTGGCTCAAGATGACTATATGTAATCCATGAGGGATGCATTTGACATCTGTTTCATATATTATAGCCCAACAAGTTACTTATAGCAGTTTAAATACAAGCAATCAATTTTTGGCAAATACCGGAAATCACTTTTTGGCAGACAATCACTTTTTGGCACAACACCGGAACCTAACACATTGCATCCACCGAGGAGAGGGAGAGGACGCCACCGCAACGTCTGGGATGATTGACGTAAAGCCCTGGTGTTTTTGGCTTGTCACCAGGCCGGGAAGTTTGCGCCTGAACTCCCCTCGGGATGGATGACGATTGACGGGATCCAGAGACTCTTCCCATGAACGTAAACAAACAGTGAGTACAGAAGGCCTTAGAGAGCGGCTACGTGACCCTGCGTTGAACGCAGGTACGGGAGCGCGCTAGCAGCGTGAGAGAGACGCAGGCTTCTCCGTCGTGTGGGGCGTAGAGACAACCTAGGTTCGGTGACTCCGCCGTGAAGAGAGTCCGGAATCTCCGCCATATGGGGCGTTAGAGAGTTTTCAACAGAGAGCGCTAGCTGTGCGTGTAGACACAAGCAATAGGCCTATGTTGTGTGTGTGTGTGCGGGCCCGACGTGGTCTGCGTGAGTGTGGCTGATTGTTGTCTAATGGAGTGTGTAAGTCTGCCTTGAAAGAGGATGAAATACACTGCAAAGTTTTTATTGGGCAGCACGTGATGTGTGGATCGTTGACGAATGAAGTGTAATTGTGATTTAAGCAGAAGTGAGTGTGAGTGTGTCTGACGTCACGGTGTGTGTGAAAAGGTATCCAGCTGGGGCAGACATGATTCTGCAGATCACCTGCCCAGTAGACAAAAATAAATAAAATAGTTGTGTTGGTGAATGATAGTGTGGCAGGATGAATGTTATCCCTCGGTCCAACCCACTTTCAGCCTGGCCCCTTTAGGGGGCGCTGGTATAAATAGTGGCCATTTGAGTGTCTCTGCATCGTTTGCCTGTGATCTCCTTTTTGGTCACCTGACTTCCTCGGTGTGGTAGAGATCGTTTGTGGGTTACTCCTCTAAAGTCTCCATCGCGGCTGGTCGTAGCTATAGAAGCCTCCTCTGAGCTATTCTGCTTACGTTCTGTGACCCGGCTTACTTGGTACGTAATCAACTTTTGTTACGCTCTCTGCCTTCTATTGTTCTTTTATAGTAATTATTTATTATGTTTCGCAGGAAGTGTGGACCTTAGTTTTGCGCCAAGCTACGCGAACTGAAGTGCTGCTGTTTTGCCTTGCTGTGCTTTTACCGTCTGTTCCCGTTGTGAGAATTCTTTCCCTGCTGCTGTCAGCTTTTACAGTGGACGTCGGCGTGGACAACGGCCATATGCATGCCGGTTATCGGAGTCAGCTGGCGTGCATATTGATTGACTGTTAACTTATCGTCGTGTGGACGGCAAGTTGGAGCAGTACGGCGATTCCGTTTGCTCCAGATTTTAGAGTTTTATTCAGATTGTATGTTGTTTTATTGCTTTTTGATTTGTAGTTTGGATTTTCTGTTACACCACTGGTGGGAGGCCCTTTTTCTAGCTGTAGATCACCAGTGTGGTCCTGCAGTTGGGTTATCCCCCGGTGCTACACATTAGTTTGTTGTAATATATTAACATTTTCTTTGTTTCTTTTATTCAGATGCGGAGTGCCGACGTGGAGGAGACTAGGGTGCCTTGGTGGTGGGATCCCTTGAGTGTACACACCTGCCTTGTCTAGTTTATTAGTGTGAGTGTGTGATAGTGTGTTGCACTTGTGTTTTGGTGTGTTTTCTTTCTGTAGTTGTGTGTGGCATCCCTGCCCCTCCACTGGTAAGCCTCAGCTCTGAATACCTTTTTAAGCATATTTGTATTTGAATATTTATGATTATGTTTTTATTCGGTGTTTTAAATAATTACCAATTGTCAATTTGTTTATTATTGAACCTCGTCTCTGGATTGAGTATAGCGAACCTAAGTGCCTTTTTGGTGATTTAGTGTCATTTCCAGTATTCTCTGGGTGAAATTCCCAGGGTGGCGTTGTCGTTCTTTAAAACTGAAGAGTATTTACTTTATATCCCAACCTCGTCTCGCCACAATAGCATGAAGAGTGTTTGGTGTTTCTCAGTCTGAAACAGCTGTAATGCTATTTTCTGTTTTGGAGGAAAGTAAAGTTAAAAAAAAAAAACAGAGAGATGTGTGTTGTTTAAGCAGTGATGAGAATAATGAAAGTGTGATGAGAGAGGAACAGAAAAACATACAGGAAATGCATTAACCATACTAACCCTTACATGCATATACACTGTTACATCCCCCAGGAGGATGTCTCTTCTCCCTATTAACCCTTTGTTTTGTCCAGGCTCCACCTCCTCTGTCCTGATTGGATGTTGCGCAGAGTCCGGCTAATTGGTAATCAGCAGAGCACTACTTAAGGCCTGTGGAGCTGTGCTTCTGTGCCCTCTGGCCATTTTGGGTGCCATACTTGTGAAGGCTTGCATGCCTTTGTATTTTGTGTGAGCATTGTTGTTTCATGTTCAGACTGCTTGTAGGGGAGAGCTGCCTTTTGTTTTGACACCCTGTTTTCTCCTGTTTATGTGTTGTTAGGTAGGTTATGGTTATAGGTTGTATATTTTGTTTCTTTGGAGTTAGGTAAGTTTCTTTTGTTTCTACGTCAGGGATGTTTTGTTTGTTATGTTGGCCTTGGCTCTCCCTGACGTTACACCTCGGTCTGAACCCCATCACCAGTGTTAAATAAACCTTTTAAAATTACCATCTTGGCTCCTCCTTTTCTATCCACATTTATGTTCGTCCCTTCAACCCCCTAGACTAGCCAGGGGACGTAACAACACATACAATGATACTCATGAAGACCAGACAGCATCTTAAGCATGAGATTCTGTTTGTCATCTTGTCCAAGTCACTAGTAAGATGAAAGTAATACAAAGACTAGTGGACTGAATATTATAGGAGGACAGATGGTTGCATCATAGAGGAGAAAACAGAATGCTGATGAGAGGTTTTAAATGAGTGAGTTGATTGTGAGTTTCTGGTGTGTGAAGAAGTTTTAACATGGCACACATTTAGTTACATGAGAAGAAACTTATTATGTGCTGAGACAACAGGGTTATGCTGTATGTTGTGTGTATGGCTGATTTGGATGAATGCTTGAGATTAAACTGGCTGTTTATTTGTCTTTTGTTATTAAGTTGAGCCTGCCAATTGGGTTGTTACAATTTATCCCCCTGGCATGAAGAACACGTGTCATGACTTTAACAAGGCCTTTCTTTCCTTTGCTTTCCTTTATTTTCTTTCTTTCCTTTTATTTTGTTACTTTCATGGTGCACTGAAAGTTTTGTTTGATGATCTTTGTTTGAGCAGATCTGCACGATTAGAACCGAAGCGTCGTCGAGAAAACTGTTGAAAAGTGAGCTTCTCCAAAATTAAAATGGGCTCAGGAGAAAGCCACTTATTTGGGACAATTAGGAAACAAGTTCCTGTCCAAAAGAATTCAACGAGGAAATCCAGTCTAAATTCTTTTTCTTTTTGAAATGACGTCGTTTTGCTGAGCGTGGAAATGAATGCGACGATAATTTCCACAATCAGCAAAAGAAGGAATCACTGAGTGAATATGTGTGAATTTTAAAATAAATGGAGAAGCTGACAAGACTGACTGACTTAATACCATTGTGTGAAGTTAACCCCCACCTGACAAAGGTGTGGATGTATCTCTGTGTGTGTCTCTGTTGCAGGAGAAGGAGACCACAGGAGGAAACTTGGGTCACATGACTATGTGAACTCTGAAAATTTAACCTTTTAGTTTAAAATTTTCTGTGTCTGTGAATTTACCAGGTACCATTCACTACCTTGTGTTGCTACCAGAGATTACTGTGAGAAAGAGTGTATACACCTACGCAGCGCTAACATTTACATTTCTTTTTACAGCAGATGGTTAATCATGTGATTTGATCATGTGATTTACAGCAGGACGCAACTTAATATGTTTTTCTACCACAGGATTACTGAGATTTTGTGTGAAGGAAACCGTAGTTACAGGCTATATGTTGATGATGAAATTACACTGTGTTAAAATGTTGGAGAAAATGTGAATGTGACAGGGGAGAAATTAATACAGTGTGATGAGACCATTGTTATTTTTCCACAGCGAGTGTTAACTTTATGACTTTTCACAGCTCCTCTGGAATCTGGATGGCCGACACCTGACAACCAGGATGAACCGTGTGTTTGGCTAATGTTTGTTTTTCTTTAAGAGTGCTTGTAAAGGATTCAGCACAGACAGACAAGTGACGATTGAACAGATGTGCAGTGGTTACAAAATAGTTACATGGGGCTCATTATCTGACCACTATTGGGCTCATGGTGAGTAACAAACTTAAGGGAAGTCACTGATTACAATGTGGAATGACGTTGAGATGTTAAATAATTTGGAACAAATTATGGGAAAAAGTAGGAGTTTAATGAGTTTAGAATAAACCTGCAATGATACTTGTCTCTGTGACGCTGAATACTTTATTACACTTACGAGCTGCAGTTGGTTGCAAATATGAAGTTGTTTTAACTTTAAGACTTTTTCTTCTAGGATACAGGCTCAGGGTGGAGCTGCGAGTTAAACAAGCAAAACATTTAATTGGTGACTAATGTTTTTACACAGGGTTACAGCTTGGAGTGAAGCTGCTCCAAGGGACAAACCCTGGAGATTGTTTTAGGGAGACTGTGCAACATTCTTGTACATGTCTCATTGAGGAGTTGACACATGGCGAGAGGAGTGTCGTTTTTTTGATTTGTAGATGTCGTGAGGTGCCATGACGAGAAGGAATGACTGAGAGGATCGCCCACAAGATGGAAGCTGAGGCCTGGAGAGAGTCTTCAGGAGGATCAGAGATCACCTTCAGCACAGAGAGCTGTGCTACTGGGCATCCAAAGGATTGTCACGAGGAGACTTTGCACAGCAAATCTTAAATAAGATGAAAGAGTTTCGACGTTGACGTTAAGGAAGACAACTAAGGTGTACGACGTGCTCTGCCTTAAATCTTCAGCAGCGTTGGAAAATGCAACATGAGGTTACGTGCCAAGCTCCAAAAAGTGACAGCGCAGAGGAGGTCCAGCGATGGACTTGTGGTTCTGTGAACAGCACAAATGCCAGGTGACTGTAAAATAACTAACAGCATTTTTTTCCACAAGTGAAGCCAGTAACTTACTATCATAAAGATTAGCTCTAGTTGCTTGTGCTTTACCTCCATGCGTGAGATCAGTATGTGCAGCAGCTTAAGCTGTACAATGTTTCAATAGTTTATTTCAGCTTTTGACATTGTTAGTTCCACACGAGGTAGATGTTTACTACTGCAGACTAAACTTACATTTCTGTCACCTACAAGACACTTGCCTTTAATGTTACTGTTACTCTCACAATCACACATATTACCATAAAGTGGTGCACAATTCTGAATCTGTCAAACCCTTTTTGCCAACGAAAGAGGAGGGCACTTCTCATGAGTGTAGAGAACACGTGGACAAAAAGTGTAAGCTGAGGGATGACTTAATAGCTGTGCCACTCGTTGAGGGAAAGGTTTGGTTTGTTCATGATTTGAGTTTTACAATAGCAGAGGGACAGACTAAAACAGGTTTTACTGTAGCAGACAGTGAGAGAGTATCTATGCATGACAACTAACATGTTTCATATTTGCTTGAGCAGCAGAGATGCTAGCTTTAACGGAAGCGTGTAAAGCTGTAGAGAGACAATATGCCCTGATAGCCAGTGTGTATTTGCTACTGTACATTTCTTTGTAGTGCAGTGAGTGAGACGAGGTGTGACAACCTCTACAGGGAAACCTGTAGAACACACCAAACTCTTGCAAAATCTGCTGGAGGCAGTGTTATTGCCCAGTAGAATTGCTGTATGTAAATGTGCAGCACACATGTGAGGGGAAGATCCAATTGCGTTAGGGAATGTTTTTGCAGATAACATCGCAAAAGAAGCAGGTTTAGGAGAACATGGTGTTAACATTTTAGCAGTACAACATCAGCAGACATGTAGGGCCACTCACCTACTGCAGGAAAACAGTTGTGATTTACAGAAGGAGCGAGCTTGCAGGGTGGTGTTTATTATCTGTGTGATAAACCGATATTTACTCTATTTAATTTGTAAAATATGTGTACACACACACACACGTAGAAAAATATTTAGTATACACATCCAGAAACGCATATACTATTATATATTGTACATATATTTATTAGTTTCAGATGTAGCCATTCTTGTATTTTGCTTGTTTACATTATTGTATTTTGCACAACTCTGTTGCTTGTGAAGCTCGCACACAAGAATTTCACTCACATGTGCTGTACCAATGTACCTGCACATGTGATGTGACAATAAAAGTGATTTGATTTGATTTGATATTGCCTAATAATTTGTATAAGACTGCTGCTATTTTGAGCCATGGGCTATACCATGTCTCAACAGGAGGGAGATGAGCAGTAGTTTATACTCACTCTAGGATTATTAAATACTTTTTAAAAAAATGCAGGTAGAGAGAACTAATGGGACAGTAAAGTTAAGACTTAGGAAGACAGGCAGGACATGGTTAGACTGTATAGAATTAGTTAAGATATACATGAGGATTACTCCAACAGAGAACGGTCTGACTCTTTGAGATTATATATGTTAGAGCATTTAGAGTTCTAGTCTTCTGTAGTGATGATAGAAAAGCAGAAGAGAGAACATATTAGCAGATTAGATGCTTGAAATGTTTAAAAGTAAAGTCTTGAGAACAAATGATCTGCCAGATGATTCTGTTTCTCCGCAGGAACAGAGTCTGAAGTCTGGAGATTGGATGTTGATAAGGCCATGGAGAGGAAGTGCTGGTCCAGTCCACGATGGAAAGGTTCCTATCGGGTGCTGCTGACAACGACCACAGCAGTGAAGATTGCTGGAAGAAACACTTGGATACATCAAGCGCACTGCAAGAAGGTGACACACATCCAGGCCAGCTCGGAGTAAGTGGCAGGAAGACCGGGTACAAAGGGGGGGGGAAAGCCTCCAGGGCCCTTCGTCTCAATCCGGTGAAGAAACCAACTGAGCCACAGGTACTCATCAGAATGGCTGGGAATGTGCTGTGCATCTTCTTGAGCCTGTGGACCCAGAGTGGGATGACAGGGAGCGCACTGGGACAGAGCAAACCATACCCAGTACCCGCATGGGTTTTCAACAACTACTGGTGGCAGTTTAAGAACACAACCGCTCACATAAAGAACGAGACCAATGGTTATGCTTGTGATGCCACTGGCTACACATTCTTCTGGACTGTGGCCATATAGCATCACTGAGAGCGAGACAGTTTGTTTGGTTGCTTTAGCAACACATCCAGGAACACTGCCAACTTTTCAACTGCTCTGAACCTGAATGGAAGGTTGATTCACCAGTAGCTGGGAAGGTGAACTGCTCTGGTACGACAGACCTGCTGGTCTGACTCAAAGTATCTGACTTGCTGCAGGACATTGAACAGTTAAACAAACTGGAAACAGGCCAATTGCCTATGTGTATGAAGGGCAATGGATTAGTCCAAGTTGGAGATTTATCATGGAATTTGTGCAACATCATCTATTCTTTTGTCTTCTGCAAGAAGGATGTAAACAGAGAAGCCTTTTGTCTACATTTACATCATGAACACTTGAGGTTTTGAGCCAAGAAGATCAAAACACCTTGATCCAATTTCCTTTACAATTCGTTTTCTGTGGTGACAACAGGACAGGAGAAGAGTTGTAAATGCAGATAATTCACCAGTTGACTCTAACCCCCACAGGATGCCTACAGTGAGATTTGGGGGGTTGATAGGAGTCATAAAGAAGGATGTTGACCAGGCTGCAGCTTTGAAGTTAGCTGAGAGCCACATGGACAAACAATAAAGTCAACTGATGTGTTTAAATGCCTATGTCTGTATGCAGTTGGATTGTAGTGACATATGATTTTTGAGAATGATGATTCTTCTTGTTCGACTGTTTACATTCAGTTGTTTACTTGAAGAAATACATAATGAATTGCACGACAGGAGTAGATCCGCCACAAGGCTGGATAGTTTGGTTAATGTCTGGTCCTTGGTGGCATCTTCTTTTGAAAATATTAATTCCTGTTTTTGTATCGTTGATACTGATTTGCTTATGTAAAGGATGCATTTTACCGTGTATAAGATCAATGCTAACTAAGATGATTTCCAATACATTTGTTAATTATGTACTTTTGCAACAATATGACATGACTGAAATTACTGACATGACACAAGCCTGTGTATAAATGACGCCTGTGCTGAAAATGTTAAGCAAGAGGTGCATGGCTGAGAATATATTACATAGGAATAATTTGGAGCATAAAAATGACATAACAGGAGGGAAATGTTAAGTTGAAATATTAAATGTTTGTCATTTTTATGTTTACCATTTGTACATAGTTTTAAAGAATTCTTTCTGTCCTCCCCTCCCCAGATCCTTAAGATTCTGGGAGGGGGGCGGTAGTGTTTTTATCACAGGAACACCCTTGTTTGAAGTTGGCAAACTTCCTCCCCTTTGTATGGCTTCACTGTGTTATCTAGGGTGAACCATCTAGGGTGTGGGGGAGACTACCCTCTTTATGACCAAGGATGTTCCTCTTGTGCTTTTATGTTATATGACCCTTTGATCAACAGGATCACACACACACACACACACACACACACACACACACACACACACACACACACACTCTTACTTAAATACAGAAGTTCACACATCTTAGGACCATGTGGGCGTGGCTTTGTTCTGACGTGTTTTGTGTAAACTGTGTCTCAATAAAAAGGGCAGCAAGGGAGGTCGTGGTTGAGGTCATTTTCGTGGTGGACACAGACGAGGCCTCCCTTGCGCAGGTGTTTGATCGAGCGACTGTCTTGTTTTCTTCATGATGAATAAGTCTCTAGAATTAGCGGGGCTTGTGGAAACACAGACACAACAGTTGGCATTACAAAATTTTGCTCAATGCTTACATATATGTGGAAAAAGCAAATGTATGAGCTGTGATAACTGTTTCTGATAGAATGAAGAGTTGACTGATATATTAAATATTCCTTTATTGGGTGAGAAGATCATACCATGTCATAACTGCTTTAAGTCATACAGAATAGATATCAGAGCCTTAAACAGGCTGACATCTGCTAAATGGGTCAAACTGGGCAGAAAGTCTACAAACACATAACATCCTTACAGAATATGGTAAATGGCCTGTATTTGTATAGCACTTTACTAGTCCCTAAGGACCCCAAAGTGCTTTACACATTCAGTCATCCACCCATTCACACACAATTTCACACGCTGGTGATGGCCGCCCTGGGGCACACTGACAGAGGCGAGGCTGCCGGTCACTGGCGCCACTGGGCCCACCAGTAGGCAGTGGGTGAAGTGTCTTGCCTAAGGACGCAACGACTGAGACTGTCCAAGCCGGGGTTCGAACCGGCAACCTTCCGATCACAAGACGAACTCCCAATTCTTGAGCCACAATCGCCCTGGCCATTGTAAATATGATGTAACACTATAGATCAACTTAGCTCAGAATATATAAAGCATATAAACAATTACAGCAATATGATGCAACAAACACAGCAGTGCTACTAAACCAAAATACTCAAAGCTTCATAGAACTGAAACAAACATGGACATTTATTTTTAGGTCCATTCTGCTGCTGATACATACTTTAGGTTTTTGAACATTAAACTTGTTTCTGCCTTTCATAGTGTGTAACTTGAAGGCCCTGAGTACTTTCTCCCACACTGAAAACACTGGAATGATATAATTATTTGAACATTACCAAATAAGACTGATTCAGAACAGACAATTAGTTATGTTAAACTTTTCTAGCAGTCCTTCACAAACAAGGAACAGTCTGTCTCTCCATCTGTCAGCTGGTGCTCGCTCCTCCTCTTCCTCACACACTGCTGAGTTTGTCCTGGTGGATCATCAGGGGTGCAAAGCCTCACAGATGATGTGCAGCAGTGGGTCCCTCAGTCTGTCCTCACTCTGGACACTTGCAGATGTCACACATGGAAATCAAATGTGTGATAAGCTGCAGGATTCAAACACAAGTGTAACTTATAAATACATGTTCATACTTTTATTACACAATCAGAGAGAAAGAAAAAGAGAGAGAGTGCAGGACAGACAGACAGGTGACAGTCTCAGGTGTATACACTGCTACAAAACAGCACAAGAGAAGGAGGATTTAGTGTTTGTGTTATTACGAGTGCTAAACAAGAAGAGTTCCCAGATGGTACAGTGGACACATGTGTGACTCCTGTGATTAAAGCATCTTTTTTTTTAGCTTAACGAGTGAACCGTCAGCTCGTTCAAACACACGTTAAAGTCCATTTGGCTCAACACCACCGAGCAGAGGCAGCAATATAACATAGCTGTCACGATCCTTGGTCTTTTGACCCAGCGTTTTGACTTTTAGTTTATGTTTAAGCCCTTCAGGTTTTCTAAGTTCATTTTTTATCATGCCTAGGTTGTTCTAGTTCTTTGTTATTAGATTCCCATTGTGTCTTCCACCCCTGTTAAGTCTCCCTTGCACTTCATGTGTTTCATGTCTGTGTCTTACGTTGTCAAGTTCAGGTTGTCATGTCTGCGTTTTATGTTTCCTGTTTTATTTTTGAAGAGGTCTTGTGTTCCTGTGTTCATCGTGTCTAGTATTACTCTTCCACTGGGACGTCGTTATGTTCATGTGTGTCAGCTGTTTCCCCCATGTGTTCCCACTTCTCTCATTAGCCTCTTGTGTGTATTTAGTCTGTTCCTTCTCATTCAGTCTTTGTTGGATCGTCTGTGCTGTTCCCATGCCAAGTCCTGCGTTCAGGTTTTATATATATTATATATATATATATAAAAACCTGAACGCATATATATATATATATGTCATTTTCATTTTATGATGATATGTATATATATTTTCCCTTTTTATATATATATATATATATATATGCATATATATAAACACCCAGCACGCCCCTGCGGGCGGTTTATCCTTCAAGCTCGGGTCCTCTACCAGAGGCCTGGGAGCTTGAGGGTCCTGCGCAGTATCTTAGCTGTTCCCAGGACTGCGCTCTTCTGGACAGAGATTTCCGATGTTGTTCCCGGGATCTGCTGGAGCCACTCGCCTAGCTTGGGAGTCACCGCACCTAGTGCTCCGATTACCACGGGGACCACCGTTACCTTCACCCTCCACATCCTCTCGAGCTCTTCTCTGAGCCCTTGGTATTTCTCCAGCTTCTCGTGTTCCTTCTTCCTGATATTGCTGTCATTCGGAACCGCTACATCGATCACTACGGCCGCCTTCTTCTGTTTGTCTACCACCACTATGTCCGGTTGGTTAGCCACCACCATTTTGTCCGTCTGTATCTGGAAGTCCCACAGGATCTTAGCTCGGTCATTCTCCACCACCCTTGGGGGCATCTCCCATTTTGACCTCGGGACTTCCAGGTTGTACTCAGCACAGATGTTCCTGTACACTATGCCGGCTACTTGGTTATGGCGTTCCATGTATGCCTTGCCTGCTAGCATCTTGCACCCTGCTGTTATGTGCTGGATTGTCTCTGGGGCATCTTTACACAGCCTGCACCTGGGGTCTTGCCTGGTGTGATAGACCCCAGCCTCTATGGATCTTGTGCTCAGAGCTTGTTCTTGTGCTGCCATGATTAGTGCCTCTGTGCTGTCTTTCAGTCCAGCTTTGTCCAGCCACTGGTAGGATTTCTGGATATCAGCCACCTCCTCTATCTGCCGGTGGTACATACCGTGCAGGGGCCTGTCCTTCCATGATGGTTCCTCGTCTCCATCCTCTTTCTTGGGTTTCTGCTGCCTGAGGTATTCACTGAGCACTCGGTCAGTTGGGGCCATCTTCCCAATGTATTCTTGGATGTTCCTTGTCTCATCCTGGACTGTGGTGCTGACACTCACCAGTCCCCGGCCCCCTTCCTTCCGCTTAGCGTACAGCCTCAGGGTGCTGGACTTGGGGTGAAACCCTCCATGCATGGTAAGGAGCTTTCTTGTCTTTATGTCAGTGGCTTCTATCTCCTCCTTTGGCCAGCTTATTACCCCAGCAGGGTACCTGATCACGGGCAGGGCGTATGTGTTGATGGCCCGGATCTTGTTCTTACCATTCAGCTGACTCCTCAGGACTTGCCTGACCCTCTGCAGGTACTTGGTGGTTGCAGCCTTTCTAGCGGCCTCTTCATGGTTCCCATTTGCCTGCGGGATCCCCAGGTACTTGTAACTGTCCTCTATGTCTGCAATGTTGCCTTCTGGTAGTTCAATCCCCTCAGTTCTGACTACCTTCCCTCTCTTTGTTACCATCCGACTACACTTCTCCAGTCCGAACGACATTCCAATGTCATTGCTGTATAGCCTGGTAGTGTGGATCAGTGAATCGATGTCTCGTTCACTCTTGGCATACAGCTTGATGTCATCCATGTACAGGAGGTGGCTGACAACTGCTCCGTTCCGTAGTCGGTATCCGTAGCCAGTCTTGTTAATGATCTCACTGAGGGGGTTCAGGCCTATGCAGAACAGCAGTGGGGACAGAGCATCTCCTTGGTAGATCCCGCACTTGATGGTAACTTGTGCTATGGGCTTGGAGTTGGCCTCTAGTGTTGTACGCCACATCCCCATTGAGTTCCTGATGAAGGCTCTTAGGGTCCCATTGATCTTGTACAATTCTAGGCATTCCAGTATCCAGCTGTGGGGCATTGAGTCATAGGCCTTCTTGTAATCAATCCAGGCTGTTCACAGGTTGGTCAGTCTGGTCTTGCAATCTCGGCTGATTGTTCTGTCTACCAGTAGCTGGTGTTTTGCACCTCTGGTATTCTTGCCAATTCCTTTCTGTGTCCCGCTCAGGTATTGACCCATGTGCCTGGGTCAATACCGCACATATATATATATATATATATATATATATATATATATATATATATATATATATATATATATATATATATATATATATATATATATATATATATATATATATATATATATATATGCATGCTCATCATCATTGCCATGTTTAGAGTTTTGTTTGTTTTTCTGTTTGCCAGGGTTTTTCAAAGTTCGTGCTTCCTTTCTAGTTTACCCAGTTTAGGTTATTGCTTAGTTTACATTGTTTTTGCCCTTTTATTTTGTACTGTTCTGTCTGCCTTAATAAACAGCTCATCATCAGTTAACTTTGAGTTTTAGAATGTCTGCACCTGGGTCCACTCTTCACAATCCACGCAGTTTGCCTCGGCAAACTGTGACAATAGCTAACATTAACAGTGCAGTGAATCTTGCTTGTGCCGTCATATTCAGAACTGCAAACCAAGCAGCATCACTGACTTTCAGCTTGTTGTGTTTGTGGATATATGACTGTCTGATAATTATCCATAAAATCCTCTGTAAGATTAAGGTCGACTATTGAACGGCGTATATTTTAAAGTAAAGGCTTTAAAACCAAGTAAACGCTGAAAGTACAAACATCACTAATGTCACATAACTTTGCCGACATGTGGCCAACAGTAATATTTTAATGTTCTTCATTATTAAACATTTGCACATAAATAAGTTACATAATATTCAGTACTTACTTTTAAGAGCTTACTCTTTGGCCGGTCTGCTTCCACCGTTTTGTTTTTTTTGGAGCAAAATTATCCACACCCACTGCCGCGCTATGAAGTCTGGGATATGTTGGGCCATGAAGTGTACACTGCCACATCCTTAAAATTCAGGGAAATGAAGGACGCATTTGAGGGCCGCATTTCGAGCAGCCTTTGAATTGGGACAGCCTTCGTCACGTCGCTGTGACGTAATCGGCCTTAAAATGCGGCCTTTAAGGCTGCAGACCCTGAATTGGGACACAGCCCCTGGCTGCATCCTCCTGAGGACCCGGCCTTCGCGGTCTACGTGGGTTGGGTCCTCAGATGGTCGGGTAGGCCGGAAGTAAACGGCTGGGGAAATTGGTAGTGATGTGCGATACCACTGATTTCCTTTCCGATCCGATACCAAGTAAAATCCAGAATTGCATTATGTAATTGTAATAATAATATAACAATATAGCTTCACAATGATTACAGTACATCAGACTACTTGTTCTTATTGCTTAATGATGCAGAGTTCATCATATAGAAATAAAAAACCTGAAGTTGTGTGCTATTTGAGCATGTTGCCTGCCTGCAGCACTAAAGGACTCCGTGAGAGACGTCTGTCTCGCCCTAGCAGCACCTGTCCCTCTCCTCCTCTTCAGTTTGCCTCAACATAAGCTCATTGTATTTGTATTCTTGTATTTTGCTCGTTTGTGTTGTTGTGTTTGCACATCTCTGTTGCTTGTGGGGCTCGCACACAAGAATTTCACTCGCATGTGCTGTGCCAGTGTGCCTGCACATGTGATGTGACAATAAAAAGTGATTTGATTTGATTTGATTTGATTTGATATGATTTACTCTGAGGTGTTTGACGAGGTTAGTGGTGTTGTCACGACACCTCACTGTCTTGCCACATGTATTGCCAACCGCGTCTTGGCTGTTTGTGGAGGTAAAATATGTCCGCACATGACTTTGTTTACGCTCAGCCATTGTTGTGAGTGCGCACGCCAGGTGCAGTGTTGCCAACTTAGTGACTTTGTCACTATATTTAGCGAGTTTTCAGAGCCCCTTAGCAACTTTTATTCTAAAAAATGACTAGAGACAAATCTGGTGACTTTTTCTGGTGTTATTGAAGACTTATTTATGACAACTTTTTGATGTGAAAGCACGTATCGCTCTTCTCAACAAGCAGCGGGTGCTGCTGTGGGCACCTCGCCCATGCCAAAGCGCTCACGGGTGCTGCTATCAGGGCAGGAGATGTTCCCACCTATGCATCCAAACTGCAAATGAATCGCGTATGAGTGAAGCCTCTGCTCCCGCACTGACTGTAACGCAATCAGTTCTTCTTTTACTGTTATGTTGTTTTGTGGATCACAAGGTTTAAAACTACTTAAACACACACACACACACACACACAAAGTAACTCCACCAGAGTGCCTATTTTGGGTCACTTTTGCCGGTCCAAGCGCAGATAAAGGAATAAGGTTGGAATTGTGACATAAAAAAAACAAAAACAATAATCGCTAAAAAAATATATACATTTGTAATTCTAAATAAATTCTAAATGCATTTAGGACTTTTTTTACTCACTTTATTTCTCTTCTTTTTTTCTCTCCTACAACATGGGTTACAATGATATTAGCATGACCAATTATGCAAATTAGGCGATGACGTTGTTTAGTGACTTCTAGAGACTTTTAGTGATTTTCCTTACGGAGGAGTTGGCAACACTGGCCAGGGGTTGTGACACATTTATACAGCCGTATTTCGCATATGACTATGAAAGGCGTAAGAGGAAGTAGTTTCTTCCAATTTAGACAATCCAAATGATATAGTTTCTTTCCACTGTGTTCCTGTTAATGAAAAACTACAAATTTACCCCAAAGTACTAAAATATCTATATTTTAATGTGAGAATCGATTCTAGAACATAAATTACTGGGATCGGAAGAATCGATATTTCAATATCGATCTGCACACCACTAGAAATTGGACGGTCTAGCCTTCTGATTGGCGTCACCGCTGTCTCGGTGGAGTTTAATAAACTCGACCGTCTGCTCCTTCCCAGTAAACACCAGTATGTGGGCCCCACATGGGCTATGGGGGTTCCAAGTGGGGATGGGCTTACAATGGGCATCCAATCTGGGACCCACCTGGGTTAGCCAAGTAGGACCCACTTGAGCCAGCCCAGATGGGCTAGGTTCTATGGGCACCATATGGGTAACATATGGGAAGTTGCATGAACAGGCAACTGAGTTTAACGATCTTAGTTAAGTATAATTATTAGTCATGTGTAAGTATAAAAATGAATTAAGATGAAATAACTGATAATAAATTATGCCAGAGGCAGCATATGTATATTTAATTAATAACAAAATATACATATAAAATATATTAATATAAGTGAAACACAAAGAACAGATGTGACTTAAAATTGTAAGACGCTTAATAAAATAAAACAAATGGTTTTACATTTGAGTGGGAAAAAAATTTCACTCCATGTAGGAGTGCTTTTCGAAATCTCGCGTTATTTCATGAAATATCACGAGGTTTTCTCAAACTCGTCCCCCCATTCTGGAACATTCTTCATTTCGCGCCCTTGGACAAAGCTGACAGTTAAGCTGGCAATTTTTGGATTAAGTTCATCTTTGAGCTACGGACTTATTTTCTGCACTAACGGTAAGAACTTTTTGACTTAATTTGAATCCCTAAGTATAAATGAAATGTTTACAAAGTTATGATGCTGCAAAGTAATGTATGGCACAAGTGCTGGCGAACTTTTTCCTAGCACTCAGGCAAGGCTAAGCTAGTTTAAATTTTTAGGTAATGTTGGATTTAGCCAATTTTCAGTTTGAAAGCATTTTCTGGTGTCCTGTATACTGCTTAACTAGCACCAAAATTAATTACTGCGTGTACTTAACATCAAGTTGTACTTAAACATTATCTTGGTTTTTCTCTATGATTAGTATTAATAAAGGACTGTATTAGACCAATTTAACAAAGTTCTAGTTTTTTAGGAGGAATATGGGAGGGTATTTTCACTATCAGAGCAACCAAAATTGCTTTGGTGTTGTCTTTATAGACTACTTGCACTAAGGCATGTGACGTATTTCCGTTTCCAAATAGTACCGCTTGTGCGTTTCCGGTACGTTTGCTTATCTATCGGTAGCTATGCTAATGTCGCTTCAGAATGAGTATAAAAAGGAAAGTATTTAAAACAGAACATTTTCAAAAACAGGAGAAGAAATACTCCGAGCATTGCTGTGTCCCACTTTGTTCAGCTTCAGCCAAATTTAACGGCATACTAAGTTTTCATGCCTTTCCGACCCATTCCGACTTGAGAAGACAATGGCTGGTAAATATACGCCGGGATCATTTCACGATTACCTCTCACACCAGGGTCTGCTGCAGACACTTTGCCAGTGATCAACTCATAGAGCCAACAACCCTCGATGGTCGAAGGCGGCTTATTAAAGGTGCCGTACCAACACTTTTTGAGTGGAATGGCTATAAAGTTGAACCACCGCGGCGTAGTGTTTGGGAGAGAATGGAGCGACGCCCTGAACTAGTTCCTCCTGACGATCAAGAAGAGCACAGTCTTACAAGAGATCATGACTACTGCTCAGTCCCTGAGCCATCTGCATTGGACATATCTGCATCAGCTGCAGAAGACCTGTCCGAAGACGTGGAGACTCTGAGGAAGGAAATACAGGAGTTACGTGTCCAGCGAGAATTTGGGTTACAGCGTTTTGCTGGCTCCGACACTGACATCCGATTCTATACCAGGTACATCTAAGTTCTATTCAAGCTAACTGTTTAAAATATACCAAGGTCACCATCAGTTAAATTTCGAAAGTTTTTCCAGTCTTAATGAAAACAAAATAGAAATTTACTTTTTCTCTGCTGATTGTATGTTTTATGTAGATGCTTTAGTATTTAAACAATATCCTAATGCTACAGGTAAAATACAACACCAAATACTCTTAATCAGACTATTTTATACAGCATTCCATTAGCATATTTGTCACAGTTCACATTATTTTTATGTCAGTGTGTAATGTTAATTAATGATTGACATGATGTATGTCTCTCTCGTGAATAGATTTCCAAGCTAAGATAAGATAAGATAAGATAAGATAAGATAAGATAAGATAAGATAAGATAAGATAAGATAGAACTTTATTAATCCCTCGGGTGGGTTCCTCTGGGAAATTCGACTTCCAAAAAAAGCACAGCAACGACCAAAGTTACAGTTACAGAACTGTTATATATATATATACACACACACACACACACACACACACACACACACACACACACACACACACACACACATATATAAATACAGAGACAAATATAAATAAAATATACAAAGGGGATAAATAGAATAAATAGGAATAAAAAATAAAAATACAAGTGAATTGCACATTTCAAGTATTGAGTCTATTGCACTGTTGACTATTTACAAAAAGTATTGTTCCCCCCTCCTTTGTCCTCCTGTTTCCCCTCCCTCTCCCCTCCAGAGAGGAGTTAAACAGTCTGATGGCGTGTGGGACAAAGGAGTTTTTAAGTCTGTTAGTTCTTGTCTTGGGGAGAAGCAACCTGTCACTGAACAGACTCTTCTGGTTGTTTATGGCCGTGTGCTATGATCATTTGATGGCATTCTGGGTTTTGATTGAGCCTTGCATCTATAAAATGATCCGGGTTTCAAGAGCCAAGTCAGCTGCCAATCGGAACGAAGAAGTGTTGACACCTGCACGCACATCAACAGTAGGTTATGGGTTTGTTGGTAGTTAGAACTAGAGGTGTAATGTTATTGTATTTATGTACAATAACATTACTTTATGTACAGTAGCATACATACACAGGTGTATGTATGCTAGACTCAGTATCCTTTACATACATACACCTGTGCACTACAGCACCTCATTGTTTACCCCATGGTACAGTATGGTATGCCTAACCATTACAAAACATTTAGCCAAGAAAAGAATAATTTTACTAGTTCATAGCTTAAGGAGTAACATTTTCCCTTTTGTTTTCACCTTCCAGAGGCAGCTGCTACAGCCAATTGATGAGTTTTTTCTTTTCCTGGTTTTCCTGTCAGTTGGTTTGAAGGAGAGGGACCTGGCACACCGATTTAACATACACCAGTCCACAGTGAGCCGCATTATTGCAACATGGACAAATTTTCTTGCCACTGCACTGGGGTCTCAGTGCATCTGGCTTACACGTGAAGAAGTGCAAGCTTACCTCCCTGAGGAATTCAAAGATTTCTCAGACACCCAGATGATCCTTGACTGTACAGAGCTGAGGTGTCAGACACCATCCTCACCACTTCTCCAAAGTGAAATGTACTCTTCGTACAAATCCCACTGTACGATGAAAGCCCTGGTTGGCATAGCTCCACATGGTCCAGTGACATTCATCTCTAATCTGTATGCTGGTTCGGTTAGTGACAAGGAACTATTCAAACAATCAGGCATTGCTGAGAAGTTGACTGAAGACATGGCAGTGATGGTAGATAAGGGCTTCCTAATCACTGATTGTTGTAAATGCAAAGTGTACTGCCCACCTTTTCTATCTAAGCAGAAGCAGATGCCAGCATACCAGGTTAAGGAGACGCAGGCCATAGCCAGACTCAGGGTACATGTGGAGCGAGTCATTAGGAGGATCAAACAGAACAAACTTTTTGATAGCATCATTACCATGTCACATGTTTATAATATCAACCAACTGTTTGCAGTGGCATGTATGCTGTCAAATTACCAGAACACAGCATTAGTTAAAAAATGGGTTAAGTGAGACAAGATGGATTTTTCCCAAGACACCAGTGCCAGTACAAGTAACTTATGGAAAATGACCTGCAGCTGAGGCCACTACAGTTGAATTTCTTCCTTCTCAGCTGACAATACTTGATTACAGAAGTGGTACTTGAGTGCCGATAGTTGAGTTTCAGTTATTGATAATTCAAATTCATTGCAAATGTTTAATGTTAATAATACTGTTTAATTATACTACTATTATTACTATTCAGATTCAACAAAACTATTTATCAAAATTATAAAGTAAATCACTAAATCGTTTTAAAACCATAAGTGACATTGAACTTTTGTAACATCAAAAATACCATTTGTCATTTTCTACAGTTCAGTTGTGTTATTGTCTAAATGTATATCAGTATGCTAGGCATGGAGTTTTAAATACTTACCATGTAAATAAGTTCTGCACAAATTCAATGTTTTAATGTGTGTTTTTAAAAATTAAATTGATGCCATTGCTTAAATAACAGTTTATTGATGTCACATAAAAGTAACATGTAACAACAAAAGAATTCATGAAATATATTGAAAATAAAACATCAGTTATTTTGTTCCAGCCAGCCTGAAGGATCTGTTTTTCTTTTTGCTGTTTTCACTGTTCATTTTTTCAAACACGGGTATCTTGGCATATATATGTAAAAAAAGAAATAGTCTGCCTTTTCTCTGATTGCATTGTGCACATCTATATCCATGTATATTCTTTGCACTAGGTAGTCCTCTTGTGCCCACACAACAAAGTCACACCACTGCATCCCACTGATGAGCAGTTGTCCTTGCACTTGCCAGTAATATGCGTGGCTCTTTTTTAGTTTAGGGGTACCACATTCCATCTGCACATATTTGCAGTCAATAAAGTTTTGTACATTGGGACATTTGAATTCGACGAAGCCAAACTGGGGGTATTCATTGGGGTCAAAAACAACACCATCAGGAGATGCAGCAAGCCAGGGGGCAATGGGGTGAATGACCAGACCACAGGGTGAGTAGTTAACATTCATTAGCCTACTATACTCTGCTGCTATTGCAGGCTCCATCTCAGTTCCTCTCCTCATGTCTGCTGTCTGCCTTGTTCCCTTCAATATACGCTCTGCTAGTGACTCGGCCGAGCTCTGGCCTCTGACGTGACACACCTCCCGAAACCTAGAGGCAGTCACTCTGGGCCTGCGGAGCTGATGCCACTCAGACGAAGAGCTTTGCTCACGTGTAGCTTCCTCTATTTTGTGAGCCATTTCCAGAGTTACAGACAAGCTTTTCAGATGCAGAAGCTCTTCTTCTGAGCACACAAACACACAATCTGATGGCAAGATGTCATACCCCTCCAGAGGCAAGTGCGGTGTTGGTGGTGCATCGCGGTGTAGTGTGATGTACCGGGTTGTCAAAACCGGCTGCTGATATGACAGAACACTGCCCTCCTGCACCAGCCCAAAGGCACTTTCCACAAGGGGCTTGTCAGGTCTCATGTTCATTGTGGTCACAAGTGGCCTGTCCTCAATATTAAATTTTGCATATGCCTCCGTTATTCTGAACAAGCAGGGATCTGGTAACGGACCCACCATGCCTCTGTAGAAGCCACTCCTAAAGAAAACATCAATGACAATAATGTAAGGGAGAAGGTTATTATACTGAACAACAACTAAACTAAAAACTAAAAGGTGTAAAACAGTGGTGCATAAGTTAGAGACTGGGATGTATATGTACATGACTGAGTTAGCCGTCTTCAGAAAGTGTAATGTTGTATGTAAATTAATACCTATTCTGACACATGTATGTATGAAAAAAATAGCAACATACATTTGTAACACATGAAACCAAATTTTACAAATGTAATTACCGTACTCCAGTCTGGGCCATCCTATTTGGTACTGGCTTAGTGAGGATCATGGAGTTGATGGGTCCTGGCCTCACACCCTAACAGAAGACACATTTACTATGGATGGTGTTGCTGTTCATATGTAAACATGGACTAATTCAAAAACTTTAACCTCATTTAAATTACCACTGTCCGTGGCTTGTGCCATTGCTGTTCAGATTCCGTGCAGCTATGCACAGGGGGGACAACCGGCACTCTGAGTTGTGAGTAGTGTGCTGTTTGGAAGAGCAATGCCACTGTGTGATTGCACATAACAGCGCCTGCCACACAGGAGCACTGGCTATGTGTCAGTATCACCGGCGATGAATCCAGAAGCTTAATCTAAGAAGAAAGAACGAAAATTAAAAATGTAACATCTTCATGGAAGAGCCGAACAGGAACATAGTTCAGTGTTATGGTTACGTACCCTCCTGAATGCTTAGTGTTTCCTTCTCTCCCTATTAAAACAACTTAACCATGCTTGATAACTGTAATAACTTAGATTGTGTATATTTGCAGTATTAACTTGTTGTCAAATGTTTCTGATCACCCAAACACACGTTGATTTAACTATCTGACTAGTCAAATTAGGAGTGATAAAGCAGGGAGACAAGGAAAACATTCAAGTTGATGGGCCTTTAGGAATGAACTTAACTAATGCTTAAATGAACTGAACCCCACAGAACGGGGATTAACAACTTTACACAGCTTCCTGCCTACACTTAGTCTGTGTGGTGCCTCACTCTTCCTCATCGACCTGTAGCACAGGGCTCTCACACCGACCTCCCCTGACAACCTGTCTTTATTGGACACTGAATAAAGATACAAGTACCATTAGCATTATTTCTGTATTACTCATTTCAGCATGTCTTAAACATATATATTTTACACTTAGCAAGAGTAGCATTAGGTAGTTAACTACCTCCATAGTTAGCCAACTACCTAACGCTAATATAACAGTGTCTAACAACAAAAGTGACATTAGTTAAGAAAACCTCAACTATAGTTTAGGACGACATAAAACACCGTTTAAGAAAACATGTAATGTAGAGAACTGACATCAAATGAAGGACATAGCGGAGTAACGTAGCGTTTGCATTTGACGTTAGCTAGCGTTTCTTTGTCGGTTAATTTACGTTTTCTTACCTTCGTAGTTGTGTATATATGATGCAGCATATAACTTAAATCCTTTATCTAATTTGCTGGCGGGGGTCGTCGTCACTCTGCAAATCCGATGAACATCGGTGATGTTCAATTTTGGGAGCTCTTGTAGGCATCGAGTGTAGAACGTCGCCATGGTTTAACCGCACCGGAAGCACTGGAGCAGGACTACATAGAACGCGGAAGTGTTAGTGCAAGTAGTCCATTAGCTTCATTCCTCACGGCTAAGTGAGGAGGGTAGGCCATGGCCATGAGCAACTAGTCCCCAGCTTTTGCCCCTGTGTCAGGAGCATGCACAGCAGTCAGAGAGGCAGATCAGTGAGCACTCTATTTCTGTAGAAGACATAATCATCATTTTTCTTGCCATTGTTCTCATTTTTCCAGAAAAAGCAAAAAAGAAAATATAGGTATTCTTGATTTGTTTGGGGTTTTTTTTTTATACACACTTTAGTATGCAACTTTATATGTGTAGTTGTTTTAGTGAGAACTTCATCAGAAATACTGTACTGACTCAAGAATCTGCCTCTTACTGTTGTGCAAGCTCTGTACATGAGGGAAACTGATTATTTAAGCAGAACTGGTCGGTCTTGTTAGGGCCACAGTGCCAACTCCTTTTACTATGATTGCTGTGGCCCTCCTTTTTTCCTTTTTGTAATGTATATTTGGCTAGAATCTACACATTTATTTATTTATAAAAAAGAAAAGCAATTGCTCTTTGGATGTGGTCCTAAAGATCTGTGATCTTTAAGTGTTTGTCTGATGCCTTATTTGTGCATGCGCGCTGTTATTTTAATTTGTTTCATTATGGCTTAAATTTGTTTGAATTTTGTGCATGCTCCTTTATCAGCCTTCCTGCATGGACAGCTTGTGTGGTTATTGGCCAGGAGGGTTTGCAATTATCTCAAAACTTGAGATGTTTGTTGTTTTGATTATGACTATGGCTACTTATAAATTGCATAGTCACACTATTACAATAATATGTTATTAATATCTGTATATTGGTTTGATTTTGCTGTTGGACAGTGGAGTGAATAGTAGCAAGGGTTATGTGTGATTTCTTTCTTTCTTTATTTTTACAGACTTTGACATAAGAACAGTGTATATTTCAAAATTCATTTCTATTTAAAATTTGATGCATGCCAGAAATATACTAGTAGGAATCTTTTTTTGAGTTTGTAACAATTAGAATTGTTACTTTATAAAGTGATGTCAGGGTCTTTTATTGTAATACAACAGCTTTTAAGGCTGGTGTAAGCATCACAGCAGATGTCTTTATGCCAAAGTAACTGAGGATAAAACACAGAAAAAAGGAGATTTTCCTAGAGTGGCTTTTTAAATCAGATAGCCTTAGAAATATTCTGCAGTTGAACAAAAACTGAAGAAAACCATGAATCAATATATGAACATTACCTGATGCTGCTGCTGAAGTAAAGCAGAGCAAAGTTACAGAAATTTTTTTTAGAGGTTTTATTAGTGAACAAGGTGAGTTTTTTGCAATTTGGCACAAAAAACAACTGACAACAGCGCTAAGCACAACTGTACACTGATGTATAATAAGCAAGGGAATAATGTGGAAAACATATTTCAGATGGGGAAACTTTTCTTGAAGTATACTACGAGAGAGCTGTGCAAGAAGTATGATGTTTTGTTTTGGTTTTTTTTGTCTTTTTTTCAATCGTGGTGGAAACAAGACAGGAAGAGGGAATTAATGACAGTATTTGTCATGGTCCCTGTGCCCCGCTGGTCAATCCTCTATGGGGCAATATGTTTGTGGTTTGTTTGCTCTCTCGCCCTCTCTCTCTCACTCTCTCTCTCTCTCGCCACGGCGATGCTCACTGCGGGCTCCCGCTGCTGGCCCACACACCTGCTCATCACCACACCGGCCGCTGATCCCAGCTGATTACTGCACTACTTAGATGGCGAGTCTGCACTAGTCTTCGCTGGATCGTTGAGCTATCAGTGTCAGTTAGACTTGTGTTTCTGCTGACCTGTACCTTGAGAATTTCTTATAATTATCCTGCTAACCCGACGTTTTGTGTGTAGATCATTTTTGGAACCCGATGCGGAGAGGAGTGATTGAGGGGGAACGTTTTTGTACAGAAAGTGTGGAACACCCTTCTCCCAACCCTGTTTCCCACGGACCCTGGCGACCCGGACCTGTTTCCCCTGCACGTTGTATATAGCCACTTGGTGTATGTGTTCACTGTAAATAAACGCACTGTCCTTCGCTTAAAGGAAAACCCTGGCCTGCGCCTGAGTCTCTTTCGGAAACCTTATCAGAACGATCCAGCCATTATGGACTCAGCAGGACAGGACCCCGTGGGCCGGGCTCTGGCCGCCCAGGAAGCCGCGCTGGCCCGCCATGAACAAATGCTCGGGCAGCTACGGCAGGATGTCGCCGCATTGACCCTGGCGGTGGCGCAGTTAATACCGCTGGAGGGAAATGCGCAACCAGGGAATCCCCAGCCACCCAGCCCGGCTCCCCAGGCGGCACCGCCCGCCGTAGCGTCAGGTAGCTCACCGCGGGTCGGTACGCCGACTGACGGACCTTTACCCACACTGGAACCATTCTCGGGTGAGTCTGACAAATGTGCCGGATTTTTGGCTCAGGTGTCTCTGACGTTTCGCGAGCTGCAGCGTTTTCATAGCAACGATGGGGCGAAGATCACTTATTTAGTTCAACTTCTGAGGGGCCGTGCACTAAAGTGGGCCCAGGTTGTGTTAAACTCTGATCCTGTCATCACCTACGCTGACTTTCTCTCCAAATTTAAGAGTGTGTTTAACCCAGGCACCGGGGCAGAGGCCGCTGCTCTCCGTCTCCTCAACTTCAAACAAGGTAGGAGAAGCATGTCTGAATACTCTATCGACTTCTGGATTCTGGCAGAAGAGGCAGGGTGGAATCAGGAGGCGCTACGGAGCACGTTGCTGAACAATATCAGAGAAGAATTAAGGGACGAGCTAATCATGCGTGATCTCCCTGCCTCCTTTAATGAGCTAATGTCCCTGTGCATTAAGGTGGATGAGCGGCTACGGGCTCGCCGGTCGCAGCGGAACTACAACTTCCATGAGGCTGGGGGAGTCTCTGGCACCGGCGCCATGGCGGATGCCGGCCCCTCCCGGACTCACGAGAGCGGGGATGGAGAGGAACCCATGCAGCTGGGCGGCTCCCATCTCACCGCGGCGGAGCGTCAGCGCAGGATTACGGCCGGTGAGTGCCTCTATTGTGGTCACAGGGGACATGTTGTGGCTACCTGCCCTTCGCGGGCAAAAGGGCGCGCCCGCCAGTGATGGTAGGAGTACTGGTGGGCGAGCTGAGCCAGGAAGAAGCTCCTCCCCGTTTAACACTACCGGCCACGCTTTCCATTCACTCTAAGAGCCGCTCCCTATCGGTGTTGATCGACTCTGGGGCGGAACAAAACTTTATTGACTGTCAGTTAGCCCGGCAACTTGGGTTACTATTGGAACCCCTGCCTCATGCCTTACGTGTTACGGCGTTGTCAGGTCAACGCCTTCCAGACATCACTCTGGTGACGGAGCCTGTCGAGCTCACCCTCTCTGGCAATCATTCTGAAGAAATCTGTTTTTTGGTGTTTAAAGCAACTCGCACTCCACTAGTTCTCGGCCATCCTTGGCTACAGCAGCACAACCCTCACATAGATTGGCTAAAGGGGCGTGTCACTGGGTGGGGGGAGGACTGCCACATGACCTGCCTTAAAGCTGCCTCGCCTCCAAGCACTGAAACGCCCTCTCCTGGGGAATTGAAATCAGCTGATTTAACTAATGTGCCCTCTGTTTATCACGACCTAGCTGAGGTGTTTCAAAAGGCCCGCGCCCAGTCACTTCCTCCGCATAGGCCCTATGACTGTGCTATCGAACTGCTCCCGGGAGCTCCTTTACCCACCAGTCGGCTATATAGCATCTCACTTCCAGAACGAGACGCTATGGACAAGTACATCACGGAATCCCTGGCTGCCGGCCTCATTCGGGCCTCCACCTCTCCAGTCGCGGCAGGCTTCTTCTTTGTCGAAAAGAAGGATAAAACCCTCCGGCCATGCATCGACTATCGCGGATTAAACAACATCACAGTAAAAAATAAATACCCTCTGCCGCTCCTCAGTTCGGCCTTCGAGCTCCTCCAGGGGGCTACTGTTTTCACCAAACTGGATTTGCGAAACGCATACCATCTGGTTCGCATCCGTGAGGGCGATGAGTGGAAGACCGCCTTCAACACCCACCTCGGCCACTTCGAGTACCTTGTCATGCCCTTTGGTCTCACTAACGCCCCTGCGGTGTTCCAAGCCCTGGTGAATGACGTGCTCAGAGACTTCATTAACCGTTTTGTTTTTGTCTATCTAGATGACATCCTGATCTTTTCCAGAAACCAATCCGAGCACGAGACCCATGTCAGACAGGTCCTGCAACGACTCCTCGAAAACCGATTGTTCGTCAAAGGAGAAAAGTGTGAGTTCCACATCTCCACCGTCGCATTCCTGGGGTACATAATCGACCAAGGAAATCTCCGCCCGGACCCTGTGAAGGTAAAAGCCGTTGTTGAGTGGCCGGAACCTCCTAATAGGCACCAACTGCAACGTTTCCTTGGGTTTGCCAACTTTTACCGGCGGTTCATTCGGGACTTCAGCCGAGTTGCCTTGCCGCTGACCCAGCTAACCTCTCCCAAGCTTCCTTTTCAGTTGAACAAAGAAGCTCAGGTAGCTTTCCAAGAACTGAAGAAACGATTCGCCTCAGCCCCCATCCTGATCCAACCCGACCTCATGCAGCCATTTGTGGTCGAGGTCGACGCGTCCGACTCAGGGGTTGGAGCGGTTCTGTCGCAACGAAAGGACGGTAAGCTCCACCCTTGTGCCTTCTTCTCCCGCCGTCTGTCCCCTGCAGAGAGAAACTATGATGTCGGGGATCGGGAACTGCTGGCGATAAAACTAGCCCTGGAGGAGTGGCGGCACTGGTTGGAGGCACGGCTCAGCCTTTCCTCGTCTGGACAGACCACAAGAACCTGGCATACCTGCAATCAGCTAAGAGGCTCAACGCCCGACAGGCCAGGTGGGCCCTGTTTTTCACCCGTTTCCACTTCTCCATCTCTTACAGACCCGGTTCCCAGAATGTCAAACCCGACGCCCTGTCCCGTCAGTTCTCAGTCTCGGAGGACGCCACTGAGCCCGCTCCCGTTCTCCCCGCCACCTGTGTCGTGGGCACCATCTCCTGGGGGATCGAAGCAGCCATTCGGGAGGCTCAGGTGTCGGAACCGGATCCGGGAGGTGGGCCAGCCCAACGGCTCTACGTCCCTCAATCAGTACGTTCTCAAGTACTTCAATGGGCCCACACTGCCCGCTTTACGTGCCACCCAGGGGTCCGCCGCACTATCAACTTCCTCCAGCGCTGCTTCTGGTGGCCTTCTCTGACTAAGGACGCTCGGGAGTACGTCTCCGCCTGCGCGACCTGTGCCCTCCTTCCAGGCCCCCTCCGCCCGCCCGGCTTGTGGACGGCTTGCCCGCCTATTCCATCACGCGGATTATGGACTCTCGCCGCCGCGGGCGTGGCTTCCAGTACCTTGTGGACTGGGAGGGCTATGGCATTGAGGAGCGGTCCTGGGTTCCGCGGGCCGCTGTCCTGGACGAGCGTATGCTGCGGGCCTTCCATCTGTCTCATCCTGGTAAGCCTGGTGGGTCGCCGGGGGGCTCCCGTTGAGGGGGGGGTACTGTCATGGTCCCTGTGCCCCGCTGGTCAATCCTCTATGGGGCAATATGTTTGTGGTTTGTTTGCTCTCTCGCCCTCTCGCTCACTCTCTCTCTCTCTCGCCACGGCGATGCTCACTGCGGGCTCCCGCTGCTGGCCCACACACCTGCTCATCACCACACCGGCCGCTGATCCCAGCTGATTACTGCACTACTTAGATGGCGAGTCTGCACTAGTCTTCGCTGGATCGTTGAGCTATCAGTGTCAGTTAGACTTGTGTTTCTGCTAACCTGTACCTTGAGAATTTCTTATAATTATCCTGCTAACCAGACGTTTTGTGTGTAGATCATTTTTGGAACCCGATGCGGAGAGGAGTGATTGAGGGGGAACGTTTTTGTACAGAAAGTGTGGAACACCCTTCTCCCAACCCTGTTTCCCACGGACCCTGGCGACCCGGACCCGTTTCCCCTGCACGTTGTATATAGCCACTTGGTGTATGTGTTCACTGTAAATAAACGCACTGTCCTTCGCTTAAAGGAAAACCCTGGCCTGCGCCTGAGTCTCTTTCGGAAACCTTATCAGTATTTATCAAATGTGAAGCGTAGTTTGGATCTTCTTTTGCTGCTGGTTCAGTTAATTTTGAATTTTGATTGGAGAGTGATGAAACCTGGAGCTTCAGAATCTGTGAGCTGTCTTTCAGAAAGCAATGGAGCAATCTCAGAGGACAAAGAGCTCAGAAAGTTGTTGAACATTTTAGTTTCGTTTCACAGTAAAATGAGTCAGAGCATCATCAGGACTTAATATTGTACTCTGATTCTTTTGAGAATAAAACACTTGAGGAAGAGCACTACGATTGCGATGAACATGCTAAAGATTATGTTATCATGAAATTTCTGTTGACTAAAGGACTGATGAAACTTTGTGCTATGGCCAGCAAAGAGCACCAGGTTGGGGTGTCACTTTGAACGAGCTGGGTGTGGGATATGGGGGTAATGCGCAAGCTTATTTATCTTTGGTTAAAAAGTCCCCGAAAATGCAGACAGTCTATGCAAATTCTAACTGATTTCAGCATTCATGGTTTCTGTCAGGCAATATCTTCCTTAAAGTTTTGCAAGGAAACCAAGGTCTCTCATTGAAATTAGCACGTAGAAAGCAACTGAATTGAGACAAGTTTTGCTTTACACAAGCCCAGTTCTACTGAATAATATACCAAGCCAAATGTATAGATACTTTATACTGTTATCTGTATCTACAAGAATTCATCTAAGTCCTGATTTGTATATTGATAACTGACTGTGATTATGCAGAGGATGTTTTGAAGCAGTTTGTGAAAGATTTTGCTTTGATTTATGGTCTTGACTTTGTTGGTTATAATATACATTCTTTAATACACCTAGCTCAAGATGTACGGAAGTTTGGCCCTTTAGACAGCATTTCCTGCTTCCCATTAGAAACCTTCCTTGGTGGAATTTATTTGGATTCTGGAAGCAGATTGGGAAAGGGAAGCGGAAAAGGAGGTAATTGTGTTGAAAACACCTTAAAAGCAAAAATTAGAAACCTTCCTTGGTGGAATTTATTTGGATTCTGGAAGCAGATTGGGAAAGGGAAGCGGAAAAGGAGGTAATTGTGTTGAAAACACCTTAAAAGCAAAAATTTATTGAGATTATAAGAAAAAAAAAACCTGACAGTTTCTTTAGCAGACACTTGCCTTGCTGCTCATCAGGTTCAGATATGATTTCAAAATAGCGCTTTATAATTTGTTGACTTTTAAAAATCTGTTTTAGACTTTTTTTTGATGCCATTATATACATTAATGTTTTTAGTTTGTAGGACTAACCAGTACCCTAAATTATGTGTTTGGATTATTATTTATTTGTGTGTGTATGTTTGTTGTATTTTGTTTGTTTGTTTGTTTTAAGGCCAGTGATCCCGTCGAGCTCTGATGAGGATTGGGACAACACTGCGGAACAGCCAGAGACCTCACCACCATCAGCAATGGAGAATAGACATTCAAGTGAAACTCACTTCCTGAACATCACTCATCCATTTGTTCAGCCGCTACAACCCTCAACTCCTTCACCTGTGGTTTCACAACCAGTTCCAAGACAACTTCTACAAGCCACCAATACGAGCATGTTTGTACGTGTTCTAACCCTCCTGGAAGACATTAAGGACACTCAGAGGGTCCACAGTCGAATGCTACAGTCTCTCCTTACACAACGTGATGGACCAGTTGCTGCAGTATTACCCGAGGGTGCTGTATTTCCCATCCGGACAGTAGCAGATGTGGCAGCACTGGAGCAAAAACTGGCAGACCCTGTCTTCCTAAAAGAAGTGGTAAATAATAATGATGTAATAACAATATTCAATGATTAATGCCTCAATCAGTCTGTGTTTCATGCTAGCAGTTATGATCAAGGAAAGTTGCTGTTTGTTCGAACATGGTCAGTGCAATGAAGGAGTGGAAGGAGAGCTGAACAAAAGTTGCTATTTTTGTTAATAAAATAACTTCTCCAAACATTACCTAGTTATAAGTTGTGCCATGCCAAACCCAAAACTTAAGAAATTACTTTTGGTGAATCATTTAGCTCTTTGCATTCACATCAGACAGTGTTTGACTTTGACACCTAACTCTTTCTCAGTCAATTAGCATCAATATTATAGAGCCTAATTACTGTGTAGCTGTGCTTGCTTTCTTTTAGGTGTGACTGATGGTACTACTGTCAGTAAAATTATTGTCCTTGCGTGTCCTAAGGTTGCTGTTGTGGCAGAGATCAGAGGGAGCACTGTTGATGAAGCCACAAGAAGAATGATGGCCTTCATTATGGACAATGCTCTTTCCAGGCAATATAACTTCGTTGGGTGCCATGCAAAGCGGGAATTTCGAGGGCTTAAAGTTTTTGAAGTGCTATATGGTAAGTTCATTAGTTGTAAGATATTTTGTTGATGTTTGAATAACGGATGCTCACTACAGCTGCAGTCATTCAGAAACAACTTTTCTCTCCACCATTGTGAGCGGCTAGCTTCGCAATAACAGAAGTTTGACTTGATTGACGCGGGAATGTTCCCAGTTAGCCTAGCGGTCAGCAAGGAGGCTTCAGCGGTGCATTATGGGATCTGTAGTTTGTATATTATTAGCGCCTCATATCGCCGGGCCATGCATAACAATAATAGTACATCTATATAAAATGATCTTGCGGGCCGGATATAAATGTATGCCGGGCCGGATGTGGCCCGCAGGCCTTGACTTTGACACGTGGTTTAGATAGACTGTACAAATTGTGGAGATGAAACCATCAGCTCATGTTGTTCTGGAGGTTGGTGGCTGCTGGCAGGAATGACCACGTTTCTTTCTGGCTTGTAGCATACTTGAAGAAGTCTCTCACTAAACAGTTTTTTGGTTGCTCACAGAATGTGAATAAGCTCCAGGAACTCCAGAGCCAGCCTCTATTTTTTCCAGTGTAATTAGTAACACACTGATTTATCTGATGGCCCTATTTTTGATTTACATGAAAATAGGGCTGCCACAAACGATTATTTTGATAGTCCACTAGTCACCGATTATTTTTGCGATTATTCGACTAATCAGATCATCATCCATTGGACGTAAAACAACAGCTTATTGCACCAGCAGCATCTGCTCTTATATAACTATCATTAGCTTACAGCTTTAAGTGTTTAAGGTCTGTGCTAACTAAAAATAAAGACAAGATGATAGTTTATTAAATTTTAATGAAATTTGCAGATTGTTTCGGTGAAGTTTAATAAACTCCTTGCTATCTAAAATATAACAGGACACCGGAGTATATTCTGGAGCATCTCACACTTCTGATAATCAGCTGTCTGCTTGACGTTTATTCAGCTGTGTAAAAACTATAACTTTAATCTCAGACAAACTGATTTACTCAGGAACAAATAAAATACTAAAAAAAAAGCCAAACAATAACATTTTAAGTTATCTAAGTGACTCATATATATTTAACCTGAGTAGCGAAAGACAGCGGTGGGTTTGAAAACGATTTGCGGGGAGTCCGGTGTTCTCACGGCGCTAGTGAGCCTAGCCCCCGGCTCGCTAACGAGCTAGTGGGTAACAGATGTCTCCGAAAACGTCGGAGCGCTTTTGAAAATATGTGGTGTCCTGATAAACTGAGCAGATATTTGAGGTTTACACAGCTACATTCTCGCCTGAGAATATGTTAAACGTTTATTTTGTGACCCAGAAAGAATAATAAGAGTAACATTAAAACTAACTAGCTGCCGCCATTGTTGGAAACTGCGCTGGGCCGCGCTATGAATTCTGGGACACAGCTGCTTCTTCTTCTTCTTCTTCGGGGTTTAACGGTAGCTGGCATCCTTGTACATGCAATGCTGCCATCTTCTGTTTCAGTCCGTTATTACACTCTTAAATCCTGCCACTTATTCCTGCGTCTTTTGTGATCTTACAAAGCTTCAAACGACGCGTCGACTATTAAATCAGTCGTCGACGATTTTGATAGTCGACGTAATCGTGACTAGTCGACAAATCGTGGCAGCCCTACATGAAAATTATTGGCGCCCGCCTGGCACACACCTCAAGAAGTGGAATCTGTTTTCTCCTTGGTAGATGTAGCCCTTGTTACATTTTACTATTTTGTTTTGTGTTCATTATGAGGTGCTGTACCATGCAAAAAACTGGTTAACCACTTGCCTGTTCTAAGCTCTGTGCCAATCACTGAGACAGCCCACAACACCAGTTATCATTGTAACTATGTAGACATCTTTTAAACATTTGTCTTAAATGTTTTAAGGTAAAATGTTTCACATTAATTTAATTTTTGAGTGCCTACTTGGTAAATCATTTTGTAAATAGCTTTTCTGTTTCCATGAATACTCATGGTCTTCAAAGAGTTCAATGTAGGAGGTCAAACAACTTGAACAGCACAACCTCCAAAACAACTTCAGTACTATCGCAAATCTGATTTTGTTTGTGAAAATGCACTAATTTTTTATTTTTTTTTATTTCTTTCAGGACCAATGGATTGGTGAATGAGTGAGAAGCTGTGGTTTGCTGCATTTGTTTTTCCTTTAAACTGTATAACATTTATTTGTTATTGTTTTGTGTATACTGTGGACATTTTTGTCAACTTGTTCTCCAAACAAAAAATGTATTATATAAAAAAGCATACTGTTTTAAAATTTCATAGTAATCAGTATTAATAAAAAAGATAAACTGGCTTTGTTGTACAGGTGATTTAAATTATAGCTTACTTACATTATCCAAAATTCCATCTGGGCAAACACACTTGGGGCCACCATGGAAACTGACGACAAAAATAGCTGGGTCTCAGGTTGGTAACCCAAGTGGGCCCCAAGTATCAGACCTGCTTCTATCCATCTGGGCCCCATACTCATTTATTGTCTGGGGCTGATTTGGGACCCATCATTAACCCATCTGGGAAAACACATTTGGGGCCATCATGGAAACTGAGGACAAAAGTAGCTGGGTGCCAGGTGGGTAACCCAAGTGGGCCCCAACCATCAGACCCGCTTCTACCCATCTGGGCCCCATACTCATTTGTTGGCTGGGCCTGATTTGGGGCCCATCCGGGTCCCATCAATAATCCATCTGGGCAAACACATTTGGGGCCACCATGGAAACTGAGGACAAAATTAGCTGGGTCCTAGGTGGGTAACCCAAGTGGGCCCCAAATATCAGATCTGCTTTTACCCATCTGGGCCCCACATATTTTTTTTGACTGGGCCTGATTTGGGGCTTATCTGGGACCCAGCATAAACCCATCTAGGAAAACACATTTGGGGCCACCATGGAAACTGAGGACAAAATTAGCTGGACCCCAGTTGGGTTTCCCAAGTGGGCCCCAAATATTAGCCCTGCTGCTCCCTATTTGGGCCCCACATATGTGTGTTGACTGGGTTGCTATCTTAAATATAACAGGACACTGGCGTAAATTCTCAACCGTCTCACATTTCTGTTTAATCAGTTTTCTGTTTGACGTTTATTCAGCGGTGAAAAAACCAAGGAGGAATCCACCCGGGGGATTAATAAAGTTTTATTTTATTTAATTTAATCTAATAACTTTAATCTCAGCCAAACCGGTTTACTCACGAACAAATAAAACACTGAAAAAAGACAAACAATAACATTTTTAGGTTGTCTAAGTGACTTATATATTCGTTCAACACCTGGGGGACCAATATAAACAATATTGGTCCCCCAGGACACACACGTCCTTCAAATTCGGGGAAAAGGAGGACGCATTTGTCGGCTGCATTCGGAGGAGTCTACAAATTTGGACAGCCTTCGGCGCATCGCTGTGACGTAATCGGTCTGCAAATGCGGCCTCAGGAGGATGCAGCCCATGAATTTGGACACGACAAGCGTTAATTGGAACACAGCCTATGAATTTGGACAGCCTTTGGCTGCAGACAGAGGAGAGCTTTGACCAGGTACCAAAGCAAATCATTCGTACTGTACAAATAATGTAAATATGACGGTGTATCACAAAAGATTTATATCAAACGGATCACTTGGCCCATATTACGTTACTTGCTCTTCGAGTGAATCAACAAATGGCAAAATGAAAAGCCGAACAACAACAATGCTGTCTTTTTTAGAGAGTCTTAGCTTACATGTGTTTTTATTTCATATTTCCAGTTGTTACCCTCCGCGGCTGAATAAAGCACTTTAAATTGGTTTCAGTTATGTACTGATGAACACAACAATAAGGGGCTTCTTTCAAAGAAAAATCTCAGGTAGATGTTATTTTATATATTGTGGAGGTAAGCATCAACGACACAGAGCTCTCAGTTCTCACTCCTTCTTTATTCCTCTCCAACATCAACTGCACATATCGCGCCACAAAACACAGGAACACACTTCGTTAATACTGGGTGTGAGTGGAGCCCTCTAGTGGTCCACCATACATGCCCCCACCGAACACCCAGCAGAACTAGTCCAGGACCCGGGGCTTAAGCAAACGGCCGGAACGGCTGAACCGGGGGGGTGGGGAACTGACAGAGGGCAACCCATCATATGGTGGACGCAGCGGAGTCCTATGGGCATCGTGCCTGGTATCGAAACACGGGGGGGGCTCTCAGGTAAGAATTCCCTTGGGACCCGGAGGGGTTGGCCGAGGACCAGTTCAGCTGGGGAAACCCTGAGGTCTTCTTTAACCGCAATTCCACCAAAACCCACAGAAGACGGTCAACCCAGTCGCCATCTGTTAAGGAAGCCCGGAGTGACCTTAAGTGACCGGTGAAACCGCTCGCGCATCCCGTTAGCTTGCGGGTGGTATGCTGGACCTTGACCCCCAGGCCGTCAGCCATAGCAGACCAAAGCTCAGAAACAAACTGGGGCCCCCTGTCCGAGGTAACACTGGGTGTGAGTGGAGCCCTCTAGTGGTCCACCACAATATTATGCTTTGTATGTTGTTCAGTATTTTTCTATGCAAAACAAGAGGAATTTCAATAAACAGCAGTATATTCACAGTTGAAACCAGATATTTACATACACTTTAGGGAAAAAACATAAAAACTTTTTTTCTGTTAAACATCAATTTAGAGTAAACCTGTTTGTTTTAGATAAATAAATATTGAAAGATCTTTTGAATTAGTTAAATGTCAGAATAAAGAGAGAGAGAGCTGTCTCTTTTTTATCACTTTTTAGTTTATTGTTAATTAATAAGATAACTCCAGACGATTCCATTCTGAGCTTCTGATAGGTTAGTAGAGTCCATGGGAGTAAATTGGTGACACACCTGTGGATGCATATAAGGCACACCCAAAACACAGAGCCTGTTTCTTTGTCATGGGAAAATCAAGAGATATCAACCAAAACACCAGGAAAAGAATTGTGGACCTCCATAAGTGTGGCTCAATTTTGAATACAATTTGGGTGCCATTTGCAATTAAGAAATACATACAATTTCTCTCTTTACTTTTAAATTTAACAAATATGTTTTTTTATATTTATCAATCTAAAAAAATAAACATTTAGTCCGATTTGATGTTTTACAATTAAAAAAGTGTTTGTGTTTTTATCTGAAGAGTATGTAAATATTAGGGGTGCAACAATACACAAAATTCACGGTTCGGTTCGGTTCGATAATTTGGTCACATGGTTCGATATTTTTTCAATACAAAAAAAAATGTTCATGTCTTTTTAATTTATCATTTATTAAAATTATAAATATATATTTTAACTCAAAAGTACAGTTTTTAAATTTAATGTTGCTGAAACAACAAAATAAAAATCTTTCTGATCTTTGGAAAATCACTCATCTTTGGAAAAGAGAGTTTATTTCAGAGAAATAGCTCTTTCCAAAATAAAAGCTATACTATACGCTTCTTCTGGGCTATATTCTCAGCAGCATATTAAACATATCAGGTCCCCATAAGCAGACTAATGTGCTAACGGCTGTCTAAATGACTCGGGTAAAGTTTGTAGCATGCTTGCTTGTTGTTTTTGTCTGCTTCCACTTGTCTTTGCGCTAGGATGATGTCGGCGTAAATGTGCTGTCATATTCGTTGTGTTCCCACTAGTGCTGTCAGCGTTAATCTCATTAAAATGACAAATCTCCGTTAACAAGTTACCGAGGATCGCCCCGTGCATGGGGCTGGACGGCATCAATGCGTTAACAAGCTAACTGCGCTAACGCACTAGTTCCCACAAATTGACCGTTGCGTGGCACATCCGACATACTGTTTTACTTTTGTCCATGACAAACTTTTTTTTTTTTTTGTGTCCATGACGCACTTACTATCGGGGTCATGCTTCACATGAAAACCAAGATAGTTCCAAATGCCTGACCTGAATGAGGGTGGGGGAGATTCAGTTTCGGGTAGCGTTGAGGGAGTTGCCATGTTGCAATGAGCTTAGCTTCTGTCTTGCTAGCTTGCGCTGCACTCAGTGGATCTACACTCGACAGTGCAGCCTAGGCGGAGTACTCGAACGCAGATCCACTGAGCGATCAACACAGACAGCATCGTCAGAAGAAAAGTTGACAAAACAAATAAAAAATGTTGTATTGTTCAATACATATGCGTACCAAACCGAAAGCACTGTATCGAACGGTTCAATATCGATACGAGTATCGTTGCACCCCTAGTAAATATCCGGTTTCAACTGTATATTTGATGATGTTGGTGTTTGGCTTGATTGTCAGCACAAAGAGGGAGAGAGAGGAACAGAGAGGGAGATGGAGAGGAGAATGAGGACAGAACAGAGATGGAACAAGAGCCAGGTGAGACAGACCTTTTACTCAAAAGGTTGTTTGCCAAAACTCATCAGAACATGTATTTAGTACCTTTCTGAATCTAAATAGTGTACTTTGGTAGAATTAAAAAATAAGTGTAGTGCAGGTCTATAATGATTTTTAGTGCTACTATCATCTAGTTTTGATTCTGGTTCTGTCTTGGTTAAGTCCTAAGTAGTCCTGATTTTGAACTGTTGTAGTCCTGTTTTACTTCCAGATCAGTTCTGGGTTCTGGTTGAATTGGGGTTTAGTCCTCGTGTTTTGATACAGCCCCGATTTTGTTCTGTCTTGCTGCTTAATTAAAAAACTAGTTTAAGGTGTCCTGCATATGTGATATATATATTTTTCCTATATGAGGTCATTCTTTTTTGAACAAAACTCAAAACACAGCCTAATAAATCTTTCAGTCAGCCCCAACCCCCACATGCATACTACCCTTTAGGGCTAAGCCCCTGGTGTATAAAATGTCTGGCTCTGCCTCTGGAGTCAACAGTATCCATGACACACAACGTAACGTTCTATAATGTGTCATGCGCAAAAGCGTCAGCTCTAAGAGCCGTGCTTAGAGAGTGCTTTGTAGTGAATCAGAGTCGACTCCCATTGAGCGAGAGCCGGCTCCTCACTTAATTTCCTTTCGCTGTTCAGCTCTCACACAGTGGCTCAGCTATGCTCCAATCCCTCCATATTGTGGCTAATCACATGCGAGGATATAGGATAATATCATTATGTGAAAAACAGAGAGGGTGAGAGATGCGACAGTCGAGTGGAGCGTGCGTCTGTCCTCTCAGTAAGTGAGTGAGACAGTAGACAGCAGTGAGGAGGGATGTGCGAGTGCTTCGCAAAAACACATATATATGGCTGACACCCGTAAACGAAGCAGCATCTGACTGCAGTTTAAAGACTTTTTTGTCTCAGTCTTGGTGTTGGTTTTGGTCTCGCCTGGACTTGGTCTTGGTCTTGTCTTGGTCTCGATACCCTCTGGTCTTGGTATTGTCTTGGTCTCAGTTTAGGCAGTCTTGACTACAAGTCTAGTAAATATGCTTCCTGTTTCTGTGACTGCTGCTGTTCAGCTTGGCGGGTTTAGAGTAGGAAGTATGACGTGAGTGTCTCAAGTTTCTCAGGAAGCAAGCTGGCACAGCTGTAAGCAGGTGTTTTTATGACACTCCAATCAGCAGCAGGTGACTGACTCGTCATCAGCGTGGTTCCAGCAGATCTAACCAGGTGTGCCCAACCTCTGACTTTATCCCACACTCAGAAAAATTATGGTTCTTAAATGGTTCTTCAGATGGCTTCATGGTTCTTTAAAGAACCATCATACGTCAAAGAACCTTTTTATTTTGTGGATGGTTCTTCAGCTATTACAAATGGTTCTTTAAAGAACAAAAGGTTCTTCATCCTTAGCAATCTAAGTTTGATGGTGTAAATGGCATAAATATTTATTCACTATAATGAGGCTGTGAATTATACTGTGTGTTTTCTTTGTGTGCATGTGTGTGCGAAGGGGGAGGGCGGGTTACCTGGCAATTACCCTTTAAGAGAAGATGGTAGGAAACTGAATATTCAAATAAAAGTTAGAAATATTTGCTTAAAAATATACTGGTGGCAGGGGTGGGGGCCAAAGCCTAAAGACCCTAACCCCCCCCCCACACACACACACACACACACACCCCTAACCCCACAAACACATTATGAATATGGTGAGTTAACAAACAGTAGACACAATACACACATTCAAGTGTACTTTAGTTTTAAATTTTAATAAAGCATTACTATTTTCTACTCCAAGGCATTACTTTTGAGATTATTATATATTTTTGAAAATACAGCATAATGATAATACTAGTTATTGTAAACTTTACAAACCACCCAGCAGTATGTAAAGTCAAATTATAAGATACAAGTAAATAACAATTGCAGAACAGAATGTCAGTGTAATGAACACACACTTCGTTTTGACAAAGCACAGCTTAGGTAAATGATCTGAGTAGTTGTTCATCACTGAGCAAACCAACAGACTTAATAAACTAATCCGTAAGGCCAGCAATGTTGTGGGGATGGAGCTGGACTCCCTCAAGGTGGTGTCGGAGAGGCGGATGCTGTCCAAGATAAAGACAATGTTGGATAACACCTCCCACCCACTCCATGACATGCTGGTCAGTCACAGGAGCACGTTCAGTGAGAGACTGAGATTACCGAAAAGCACCACTGAACGACACAGGAAATCATTCCTGCCTGTGGCCATCTCCCTGTACAACGCATCCACTTAACACACTGGTTACTGCTACAACTACACATGTTTCTTTTCCAACTATTTATTTATGAGTGACTTATGTATGTATGTATGTATGTATATATATGTATATATTGTACTATTCTTAGTTAGTGTATTGTCTGTCTTGTCTTAATGTTGGTTTAAAATGGAGCACTGTAACAAAAAATAATTTCCCCCAGGGATCAATAAAGTATTCTGATTCTGATTCTGATTCTGAATTTGTTAATATGTGTTTCGAGCCAAATAAATGACAGGGAGAGAGAGAGTGACGTCAGAACACGTCATACTATAACCTCCCGGGAGCGGACGGAGGGGGTCAGTCGTTGGGATGCGCATGCGCAGACAGAGTGTGCGAGCGGCGGGCCTTGACCTTTCGGGGAAAAAAACTCACGGACGGTGACAGCGAAACGGATAACAGTCTTCAGTACCTGCTGGACTTTGAAGCTGTGGATTCTGGGACTGTTAGAAAAGGTAAAACATTTTCATTAAAACCTTATTACTGTTTTGTTTTTGTTACTCGTCATTGTAGCTTGCTGTTAATGTTGTGCTAACAGTAGCGATTAGCTAGATAAGTTAGCCGTTGAGGTCAGCGCAATTTAGTATCCGGTATACAGAAACTGTTTTCCTAACAAAACCACTGTTATAATTAAGTGAAGGTGCTCCCAGCTAATTTGAACCTTTGGCTTCTAAAATATGTGGTTCAATTGCGTGCTGCGTACATAACCTAATGTCAGCTAGACCGAAATTAAAATTTAATATATTGTTAAAGTCACTAAAATGGCGCCTGAAGCCTGTTGTGAGCTCTGTGTCTGCTCTAGAAACTCTGAAATTCTGTAGATCTGAGCCGTACATTAAATACTCACATGAACCTGTACTTTGAATTCTGTATGAGCTGTATAAAATACAGCTATGCATAAGAGTTTTGAATGAATAATTAGATTAGATAACTCTTCATTGTCTAATCGAATTATATAGAAATGAATAAAAATGTGACATGAAGGTGTGTCTTTGACTGTTCCTGCATAACTTAGTTTCGGACTAGTTGACAAGTTATGCTCCGGTCATTTGATGTTTCCAAGATAGATGTTCTTTTGTAATATAGTTAAATTTTTTTGTATATTTCATTTATCCACCATCATACATCATACATACAAGCTAAGAAGAGGTCGTTATACTAACAAAGAGGTATCAACGCTGGGCCAAAGTTCAGCACATGGTTAAAGTTTGTAATCCAGCCAGGGTGTAAATATCACTCAGCAGCCAGAGCTGAAGCAGGTAGCATCAACACATAAATCTACTCTACCCGGCTTAAATCACAAGAGCACCTCTGACCAAAAAGCTGTAGATTTTTCTTGTTTGCACAAATTAATCCAGATTCACATTAACTGTGTTCAGAGCTCCAACAAAATGAGGAAGAGGAGGGGGAGAAACACAATTAGGTTGAATTACAATTGGATGGAAGTTGAGGACAAGGAGAAGGAAGCTTTGGATGAGGAGGAAGAGAAGCAGCAGGAGCATCTTTAGGGATCCCTATGATGTCATTGAGGTTTGTTTCATTAATATGGTCCTCTCACAAAGAACAATGACATGTTTTAGTTCACGTACTTCCTGTATTAAATAGTGATATGCAAAATGTTGTGAAAAACCATGGAGCAGGTACGTATAGTGCATCTGCAGGTAAATGAACATCAAATCTCTAAGACAGACTGAAATCTGTATATTTATCACCCTTATGATAAAACCCATGTCAGCCATTGGTTTATGGACTTTGTATTTTGAAGCCTCAACATTTGCATTATTGCTGTTGCTATGTTGGGACCATATTAGGATGAGGGATCAGAATCTGGAGTCATGCACACTATTATTTCATTTAGTGTGTATCCATAAGATTCGTACAGCAGATCCAAGTTGTGCCTTGAAAACAGGAAAGTCGTCTGCATAGAGGAGAACTGTAATAGCAGGCTTGTACAAAGTGAGGCTTTGTGCTCACATTTGCTGCAAACACTCATTTTACCCTGTTTTGATGCAGATTTCACTTGAAATCAGGCAAGAACTGGACTTATTTTTTACAATGTGTTCTTGTGAATTGATTGTGTATAGCATTTGTTTGATTGATTTGACTTTCTGCAAGACAACAGTCGTCCACTGGCCAAAACAATTTTCCAAATACCTCCACGTGATCTAGCCTGGATTTAGAAAAGAATAGCAAAAAAAATCTGCACCTCCTGCTTCAGATGCAATTTGTGTTTCTGTGTTCAGAGGCAGCGGCGAGAGGGGAGACCTCGGGTCATCCAGCTGGAGAGCCTGACCAGGAGGAGTCGAACATTAACTCAGCTCTTCCAGGGCACCCTGCAGACTCGGCTGTTGGCATCGACGAGGGATGACGTGAACGCCAAACTGGAGTCCATCACAGGTCAACTGCAGGTATGCGAGTCAGACCTGAGGAGGGTTTCACTTTTCTCTCTTCTTTATAATTGACTCTTTTCTCTCTCTTTCAGCTCCTTGTCTCAGAGTGGGAGGGATTTGAAGCACAAAGGGAGGAACTTGTCATTTGGTTGGCTGATATGGATGTCCGCCTGAGTGAGGTTGACCAGCTGACAGGAAACACCAGTGAAAAACTGAAACAACTGCAGGTGTGGGCTTGTTTTGATATGACATATATTTGATATGAAACATACGTCAGAGACATTGTCCTAAACTGGACTAACAAAGGACCATGAGTACAACATGAAAAGTACATTACATAGCGTAAGGCTGAAGTTCATTGATCATTTTAATCATAAACTTGTTGTTGAAATGTTTTTACTGAACATGCAAATATCTGCTGATGAAAATGTGTTGATTTATTGGTCTGTTATGAAGCTATTGCTATTTCTAATGTGTTTTATCACTTTCTGATGTTTTATTAATTAAACAATACATGTATTATTTGTTGTGTTATCTGTAGATATAGTATTTATATATATATATTTATTTATAGTATAGCCAATATATTTATTAATTATTACTGTTTAAAACACTAATATGTGACATGTATTAGTAGTGATGTTGTGCTGAGGGTTAAAATGCCTTTTTGTCTTTTGGTAACTACAAAATGACAAACCATTAATATATGTCTATGCTGTGCTCGTATTTATTTTACCCTACTCAAATTCAATTTATGATGCATTTTATTTTGAAAGATTTAAAATGGTTTTTTAAAGAACCACTCAAAAAAGGTTCTTTAAAATGGTTCTTTTAAAGAACCATTTGAAGGACCTTTTTAAAAATGGTTCTTTAAAGAACCATTTTTAAAAAGGTTCTTTGAAAAACCATTAAAGGTGCCCCAAAGAACCATTTCTTGATGGTTCTTTGGGGCACCTTTAATGGTTCTTCAATGAACCACTGAAAGAAATGGTTCTTCAAAGAACCATTGTTTGAAAGGTTCTTTGTGGCACCAAAAAAGGTTCTTCTATGGCATCAGTCTAAAGAACCACTTTTGGTTCCAGTTGGCACCTTTATTTTTCTGAGTGCAGCTGTGACAGGCTCCATGTTGCTCAGAGAAATTGGTTTGTGGGGCAACAATCATGTCAAAGGGTATGTCTGGAAGTAGTCAGGGTGTGGCATTGACACTGAACTCAGCTTTTCACAATATGTGTTTAATTCATGATTTACCAGCTCTGCATGGGAGGACCAAGGAGAGCTGTCTCCCTCTCTCTGCTGTCCGAATGTAGCCTAACGTAGCTCAGTGTTTCATCTCTGCCCAGAATCTGCATTTCCTTCTGTTCCTCATCGTGATCTCCCTCGTCCCTCTGTGCGTTCGTCTTTTTAGTGTTTCCCTACTTTCGCTGCTCATCCTGTGAATCCAGGATTAAAGCTATTTGTGTTTAGTTCTGCCTGAGAGTCCTGCATTTGGGTCCCACCCTAACTTGCTTCACGCAGCGTTTTATGACAATATATGAAAATTAGTAACAAAACAGAACTTTTTCATGATATTGAGATTTATTGAGATTATCTAGTGTATGTGAGTTCTGTTTGTACTCTTTGCATGATAACTGTGAGGTCTTTGTACTGCAGACTGAACCTGGGCCAGGAGACTAAGAATCAGGCCAAAAGCTTCTCAGCTGAAGGACGCAGAGAGGACACTTTTGTATAGGAATTTCTTTTATTTATGTATTAATCACATTATTTTATTGTATGATGCCTTGGTGCTACTGGATTTAAACATGTTTCACACTCATACTGTAAGACAAATGGTGGGGCTATAGTAAGGAAGTTGGGGGAAGCAGACAACTCCACAGGTAGAGTCTTTTGTCTCTTCGAGGACTCTGGGAGGTAGCAAGGGAGTGTAAACCTTAAGGTGTGAAACAGCTGTGTACTGCCTTTTGTTCCTGGAGAAGGTATTTAACTGAGAGCCATGTTAGGCTCGGGTGAGACTCTGCTGACCGTTTGCCCCGCGATCATGCAGGCTCTCCACCAAGCTTCGGTTTTCTGTTCTTTGTTTGTGATTAAAGAATGTTAGCTATCGCTCACCGCTCGTCAGCAGGCTTTATTTAATGGAAAACTTCCACAGCACTTTCCATCATAATAAATCAGGATCAAAGTTCACAGTCACATGACAGTTATTCAGAGCTCTGACTTGGATCACAAAGACCTCAAGATGATCTACCTGCCACATACCAAACCAGAGTTGTTGTTACAGAGCACCAAGCAGGAAAATACATTATTTCAAGAAAAAACAGAAATGGTATTAAATGAAGACATTTTCCTCCTGGGAGACTGTACCATTGACTGAATCAAAGAAAAAAAAAGGACAGGACAAATTTTGTCTCTGATTTTTTGTTTTTGTGGTCTGACCCAGATCAGAGAGGAAAATAAAGTGTGATAATCCACATCAATGTACATCGATCACATCTGCACAAATAATCCAGAGCTCTGCTCCAAAACAAGCCCGGTCAATCAGTCAGTGATCACAAGCTCATCACTGCCACTGTACGAACAAGATTCCTCAGAGGCAGGAACACACAAACAGATCCCCGATGTGAATGCTTCCTGTTCACTCATCATCACAGTCTTGGGCTACGTTCACACTGCAGGTCTTAATGCTCAATTCCGATTTTTTGATCAAATCCGATTTTTTTGTCTGCTTGTTCACACTACAGATAAAATGCGACAGCAAACGCGCTCTAGTGTGCACCCTCAAAGCGGCCCGCATGCGCAAAAGAAGATGTCACACACAACGCGCTCTGTTTAGACCCAGACCAAACAGTATTGTTTGACTGATGGCCCTTAATATAAAGACTTCGGACTTTACGTTTCCCAATTTTTGCTTAAAGTTATTTTGTTATTTACATAATAATGTAAATAACCTAATAATTATCCTTATTGCTGTTTTAGAGAGGAGCGGCGCTTCAAAGGATAGTTGCAGATTTCTGTCAGAATCTGCAGATTATACAATACACATAAAATGTTCAAGTTGTCTTCCCAACAGTTTCACTAACATCTACACGGGATGTCTTCTCGGGTGCTTCTCCGGCGCTGATAATTGGCGTCTGTCTTGTGTCAGTGACGTAAAAGACAGATTTAATGCGACATGACCATTCAAACAGCAGTCGCTTTCTAAAACATCGGATATATATTGGATACTGTATATACCACATACGAAAGTGACCCAGATTGGATTTGAAAATATCAGATTTGTGCCGTTCACACTGTCATACCATGATCGGATATGGGTTGCATGGGGTAAAAAAAAATCGGATTTGATGCACTTTCGCCTGCAGTGTGAACGTAGCCTTAGTGACATGACCAATCAGTGCTGAGAGATGAATCACACAATAACCTCAACAAGGATCAGATCCAAGACGCAGGAAATACAAGAGTACCTCAGACCCACGCTGAAGAGCTACAAATGCAGTTTTCTGTTTTGGTAAAATATTCATCAAGGCTTATTTTTATTGTTATTAGTATTATTATTATTGTTGCACGAAGAGAGGATGCCCCGTGTTTATGACCCCTGTCAAATGATTTATGACAGATGAAGTAACAAAAGTTTATGAATGTCATAAAATCACGAAATTCATAACTCTGTAATAATGAATAATCATATCCCCCAAAAATTATGATAATGAAAACATAGCAATGGAACAGCATGATGAATAAGATGTTTGAGATATAAATGAAAACTATGGAATAATAATTCAGAACGGGGTGCAGCTGTCATTTAAAAAAAAAAAAGAGGTCTTATGAAACTTTATTCTTATCCTTTCAAACTATGTCAAATTTCCATGTTATGCTTTTTTTTTTGTTGTGTGTGTGTTATTTTCTATAGAAACTCTGTGTGTATAATCATGTATATTTGATACATAAAATATTTAATCTTGTATTTGTCTATTTTGTGGTTATTGAATATAAATTCGTCACGTCTTCCTGATAGACAGATGGCTGAAACAAAAGCCACCAACGTTTAAATAAGAAAACTCCAAGAGGAGACAAGCAGCACTGAGTCTGCATGCAAAACAAGAAAACCCAACAGCATTCATATTTGCTCTTTCACAGGTGGATTTCTAAAGCCAAGGTCAGTGCTGCTGTATACACTCTCAGATGGAAACACCGATGAATCTACAGATTCACAGATTTCATTAGACCATCTAAGTCTTTAGATTTTGTTGTTTTTTTGTTTTACATAAAAAATGTCAACATTTTATATTTTCCAGTGAAAGCATAGTGCAGGAACTCCAGCAACACTTAAGGGAAGATGAACAACTTTAATAATTGACCAATGCGTTTCAGCTTGTGGCCTTCATCAGGGTCATCACATTCGGCCACAAGCCGAAATGCGTTGGTCAGTTATTAAAGTTGTTCATCTTCCCCTAAGTGTTGCTGGAGTTCCTGCATTGTGAATTATTTCATCCTCTCCGTGCACCTTGGAACTAGGTGAAGTTGTGCCAGAAATTTTTGCAGTGAAAGCACAGTGACATGGGAAGATATTTTTCTTTAGTGATGTTACTGCAACAATCTCAAATACTTCTGAGATTTTATGGTCAAACTATTTGATTTTGTGGCCTTTCTCTGATGATGCAAATGTCAGGACCAAGAATCATTCAGGGTTAACAACACAGGAGAAAACAGTTGATGTAACTGTCCCTGAGACAGTTAAATAAAGGTGTTTGTTTTATATGTTTCTGTGATAAATTCATGTTTAATTTAGTTCATTTATTTGTTGGAAAGTGTTAAACATGTCTTAGATAAGATAATAAAAAGGATAACATTAATTAAAAACTTAAAATGAACTTAAAACTTAAAATACGTGATTACAAAATAAGCACTTTGTTAAAGCTGTAAAGTTTGTTTGAGGTAGAGTTTGTAATTGTCTCATGACCAGAGTTTAGCTGAGAGCACAACCATGGCATTGTAGGTCAGAACTAACATGGGTACAGAGCTACAGATGCAATGATATGCTGAAAGCGTTGCTGCTGAGTGTAGTTCACACCTTCTTACACATACTGATGTCGCAGAGTTTTGCTCAAATGGTCTGATCACATCATTACAAACGTGTGTGTTCAGTATTGAGTTGCTGTGTGTGAAAGGTGACAGCTGTGTTGGAGTTGTGTTCACATTTTTCCAGTGCAAGTGTGAAATGTATTTAGTGACTGAGTTTCAATTCAATTTTATTTATATAGCGCCAAATCACAACAACAGTCGCCTCAATGCGCTTTATATTGTACCGTAGATCGTACAATAATAGATACAGAGAAAAACCCAACAATCACATGACCCCCTATGAGCAAGCACTTTGGCGAGAGTGGGTAGGAAAAACTCCCTTTTAACAGGAAGAAACCTCCGGTAGAACCAGGCTCAAGGAGGGGCGGCCATCTGCTGCGACCAGTTGGGGTGAGAGAAGGAAGACAGGATAGAAGACATGCTGTGGAAGAGAGACAGAGATTAATAACAGGTATGATTCAATGCAGAGAGGTCTATTAACACATAGTGAGTAAGAAAGGTGACTGGAAAGGAAAAACCCAATGCATCATGGGAATCCCCGGCAGCCTACGTCTATTGCAGCATAACTAAGGGAGGATTCAGGGTCACCTGGTCCAGCCCTAACTATATGCTTTAGCAAAAAGGAAAGTTTTAAGCCTAATCTTGAAAGTAGAGATAGTGTTTGTCTCCCAAATCCAAACTGGAAGCTGGTTCCACAGAAGAGGGGCCTGAAAACTGAAGGCTCTCCCTCCCATTCTAATTTTAAATACTCTCGGAACAACAAGTAAGTCTGCAGTGCGAGAGCAAAGTGCTCTAATAGGGTGATATGGTACTACAAGGTCATTAAGATAAGATGTGATCTGATTATTTAAGACCTTGTATGTGAGGAGCAGGATTTTGAATTCAATTCTGGATTTAACAGGAAGCCAATGAAGGGAAGCCAATACAGGAGAAATATGCTCTCTCTTTCTAGTCCTTGTCAGTACTCTTGCTGCAGCATTTTGGATTAGTTGAAGGCTTTTCAGCGAGTTTTTTGGACATCCTGATAATAATGAATTACACTAGTCCAGCCTGGAAGTAATAAATGCATGAACTAGTTTTTCAGCATCACACTGAGACAGGATATTTCTGATTTTACAGATGTTGCGCAAATGGAAGAAAGCAGTCTTACATGTTTGTATAATATGTGCATTGAAGGACATTGAACGGTTCAGAAATACTAATGCGGACCTCCGGCCCTTCACCGCTGAAGGCCTCCGTAAACACTCCAGCAACAACAAACGCCGCCGCTCGGCTAACCAATCCTTTCGCACGCTGTCTGTAACGTCACATCCCGTCAGCGCGCTGGGCTGGGTTAGTCCTCCATCTTGGCTAGCGTAGCGGCTAACGGTGAGGCTGCCGTAGAGGATGAGGAGACCCTGACTGAACCGAACCGGTACCGTGTCCCCGAGCCAGAAGCCACCACACGCCACCGGACAGGCTCCGCGTACGCGCACACCCGGTAGTGCCGGGCTGCTAGCAGCTAGCCGCCAGCAAAGAGGAACTGGTGCTCCGGTTCCGTTCGGGTCGATGCCGGTTACAGAAAGCCGGACAAGAAGCCGAGACGAGCCAAGCCGGGACAGATAACCCGCCCGGCGTGCAGCCAGGACCGGGGCCGGTGATGCTGCGTGGGAACCTGCTTAGGTAAACTCAGGCTGACGTCACGCAGGTGTTCCGGAGCGGAGCGGGGGCTTCATGACCGAAACTAACGACCCTGGCTCACTGTGACCCTGGAACATGTCCGCCAGGACCCCGCTGCCCACCGTGAACGAGCGGGACCCCGAGCACGTGAGTGCGCGTATGTTTTTCGTTTGGAAAAGTTAGACAACAACAAACAAACAGATCAGTGAGTTACTTAGTTTCTAGTTCAGTTTCTATTTAATAAAACTGTTTGTTTACTGATAAATGTAAATAACATACTCGTGACTGCAGAAATCTGACCGCTGACCTTTGACCACTGCTAATATTACCTATATATGGTTTGCATCACGGGGTTACCTGAAGCTCAGACTTCATCATTAAATAGGTGAACATCCTCCTGAGTGAGCAGCTCCAGTGTTTCTAATGCCAAGAGACATAATAAAAACATCCCAATAAAGCGCAGATGTAGGTGCTGCGATGCGATATGGCAACCTTGCTTCTGTCAGTCTGCCCCAGGGCAGCTGTGGCTACAACTGTGGTTTGCCTGCACCAGTGAGTGAATGTGAGAGTGAACGAATAGTGGAATTGTAAAGCGTTTTGGGTGCCTAGAAAAGCGCTATAGAAATGCAATCCATTGTTATTATTGTTATTATTATTATTATCATCATCATCATGATCACTGATGTCATGTCAGTGAGCATGACGTTATGTCACTGGGCGCTGCGATGTCATGTTAGTGAGCGTTGATGTTATATCAGTGAGTACTGTGATGTTCTTTATTCTTCATCATTTTGACCTATGATTTTGGGATATGTCCACAATCCACTGCTACCAGGTGCTTGCTGGATAAAAGGGTTGGAACATGAACAGATACTTTGAGCTGGGACCATGCTCCATGCTGACTGTGTGTTTATTTCCCAGCATGCCTCGGTGGACGACGGGCGCAGCGAGGTGCCATCCCGCTCTGTCCGTTCCGCCCGCTGTAAAAACTCGTCGGCGTCTGGCACAGACGAGTCACCGCATGTGGGAAACTACCGGCTGCTGAAAACCATCGGGAAGGGAAACTTTGCCAAAGTGAAGCTGGCTCGACATATCCCAACAGGATGGGAGGTGAGATGAGTCCCGGGGACTGCTGGGAAATATCCCAGACCCCCTACAGAGCACTGATCACCTGTGTGTGTCTGACAGGTCGCCATCAAGATCATCGATAAGACCCAGCTGAACCCCAGCAGCCTGCAGAAGGTGAGCACTGTCACCTGACAGGAAGTAATGTGCTCACAAGTGTCGCAGCAGAAATTACACTGAAATGGTTCAAATTATTATTATTTAGAAAGAGTCAGGCTGAAGCAGAGAACGGTGTTTTTAGGTTTACCTGAGCAGGAAACATGAAAACACTCATCTGGAGCTGGTTTACTGACTCGCTGCTGAAGTTCAAGGAAAAACGTGTTTTTAATATGTGATTCTGCCATCAAATCTCAGCCTGTGCTTTGTGCAGACTACCAAACCTGTGGTCACAGATCATACATGCGTCCTTAGTCTGAGCTCACCGCTCAGAATTCACCCTAAAAAAATAAAGCTAGACTAACGTCTGACAGTAGCCCGACTCTGTGTTCTTAATGGCGCAGGGAGCTGACGTTCATCATAATTCACATCAAGATGATGACCTTTCACCTGGATGTTTTCAGGCTGGTCTGAAACAGTCAGGTGTTATAGGTGAGTTGACCTGATGTACCTTCAGTTGCAAGTGTCTGCGTGCTGCTGGGATGATTTTAATCAGGAATGGTTTTTACAGGAGCCGTGCTGAGGCATTGATGTGATTTTTAACGTTATAATTATTGATCATTGTTCCGTAATCACACAGCTCACTTTGAAAGAAATGGTTAGAGCGCTGCGTCATCTCTCACACGCAGCTGACCTCTGAAAGACAGGAACTTTGTTTCGTACCAAACTGTTCCCATCGTTCTTGATGACGTCTGTGATTCATCCTGGCGTTCCTGACGCTGTCTGTTTCCTGTCTGTGTCTCAGCTCTACAGGGAGGTCCGAATAATGAAGATCTTAAATCACCCGAATATCGGTGAGTACCTCCTCACGTCATCACTGCACCTGTGTGACCGACCAGAGTTGCTCAGATGCCATATTTGTAATTTTCCTGGGGTTAAACAGGTGAGGGGCAGAACCTCGTCACACGGCTGTTTCATATCACCTCGCTGCTTCTATCAGGTGGTTCATGACTTTGTTTTTCTTTGCTGCGATCAGTTTGGTTTCTGTTTCTGCTCTAAGAGCCTCAGTACAAGGGAAGTTCTCTGCACTGAGCCTGAGTTCAGTGCAGAGAACTCCCCTTGTACTTCATGGAAGTACAGCCTAATGGCTTCACGCAGGGTTCAGATAATGTAAGAGAGCGAGCTGAGCTCTCTTACATTATCTGAACCCTGTCTGTCTGTGTGTGTATACACATGTACGTGTTTGCAGTGAAGCTGTTCGAGGTGATTGAGACGGAGAAGACTCTGTACCTAGTGATGGAGTACGCCAGCGGAGGTTAGTTCTTCATATATTTTAAACCAATCAGAGGCTGGGACAGGTGTGACCTTTGAACCCTGTGTGTGTGTGTGTGTGTGCGCGTGTGTGCGCGCAGGTGAAGTATTCGACTACCTCGTAGCTCATGGTAGGATGAAGGAGAAGGAGGCCAGAGCTAAATTTAGACAGGTAACATGTACACATGCACACACTGCCGTTACCATGGTAACACATTGGCAGTACTATCCATCGCATAATACCCAAGTGTTTCAGGTCCGTGTGTGTCTCCACAGATTGTGTCTGCAGTCCAGTACTGCCATCAGAAGCACATCGTTCACCGAGACCTCAAGGTAACGCCCCGGGCGGTTATTCTGAAGCCCCACCTAAACTTTATATGAGAGGTCTGCAGGTGTGGAATCACCTTCACATCTGAAATTTAACGTTTTCAGGTGTTTTCGATTTCCTCTTCTGAAGTTATCAAACTGCATGTAAAAATGGAAGCAGCTCCCTAAAAGCTGCATTCTCTCTGATGTCTAGCATCGGGGGTGATTCTTCTGGTTGTGGAAAAGTGAGAAATTGAGCGTCCTGCTTGGTGATCCGTTTCCTGTCAGGTCCTGTTAAAGACGGATAAGAGCAGGAAGGAGGGAGGGTTCAGAGCGGGGCTAACATCGGACGCCCCTACAGTCATCGCATAAATTTAAAAACAGCAGGAGGATGAAAACGCTCGAGGCGTCAGACTAACTGCAGTATTTTTATTTTCTCTCTGGTTTTATTTTTCGTTTATTAGTGTAGGAATAGGTTAGCACTTAGCATTAGCTGCTCACCTATTTCCATGTTTTGATATACAGGCTACAGTCATGTACAGTGAGCCAACCACTCTGACTCTCCATGTTAGCTCCTACAACTGTATTACTACAGAGTGTAGTTACACACACACAAACACACACAGGCTGACTTTGAAGCATTGAGGTTTTCCTCTGTTTTAGAGAGCTGAATCCAGCTTATGTCTGCATTGTGCTTACTGTCACAATGCAGACTTCACTCCAGCTATAAACAGGCTTCCATGTGTTCCTAACAAATGGTCTCTGCTACTCTGCAGGCGGAGAACCTCCTCTTGGACGCCGACATGAACATAAAGATCGCAGACTTTGGATTCAGCAACGAGTTCACCGTTGGAGGAAAACTGGACACCTTCTGTGGGTCTCCTCCATATGCTGCACCTGAGCTCTTCCAGGTACGCACAAAGGTGTCTGTGGTGTGTGTGGTTTTCTGTGAAGCTGCAGAGTATAGAGTGTGTGTGTATTTGTGACGTATGCTTGTGCGTGTTTGTTTCAGGGTAAGAAGTATGACGGTCCAGAGGTGGATGTGTGGAGTCTCGGGGTGATCCTTTACACGCTGGTCAGTGGCTCTCTGCCGTTTGACGGGCAGAACCTGAAGGTGAGGAGCAGGGAGGTCTGAGGATGTCCTGCAGCATCAGGACATGACAGTGATTGGTGTGTGTGCAGGAGCTGAGGGAGCGCGTGCTGCGAGGGAAATATCGAATCCCCTTCTACATGTCGACGGACTGTGAGAACCTGCTGAAACGCTTCCTGGTGCTGAACCCGGGCAAGAGAGGAACACTGGAGGTGAACCACTACATCAGCAATATAATCAATACATCATCTGTACATAATCAATACATCATATATGCATAATTCAGTTCAATTCAGAGTGAAGGATAAACAGATGAAAACAAAAACATGAACTAAAAACCTATCGACTTGGACGAGGGTGCAGGAAGTAGGGCTGTGCGATATGACCAAAATCTCATATCCCGATATAAGAATTCTATCGTCCCAATAACGATATAAATCACAAAAATGTAACGTTTTCTGTAAATTCTGTGAATCTCGGGCAGCTCAATTTGCGTGAAGTGTTTCCAGCTGCGTGTCATGTAGCTGGAGTCGAGTGTTTTAACCGATGCATGAAACGATACATTTTTAGACACAAGTTGTAACGGCCACCGTTTTCTTTGTGAGTATTTATTACACGGCGTGCTGCGGGGAAAAGCCTGTTCTAACGTTTGAGTCTAAGGTCTATTTTTTAGCACCTGGCGGCTCTTTTTTACTTCTCATCCGTAAATAATCTGCTCTTTCACGTGATTCAGTTTATTTTGAAAAGTCTCAACAGGATCTTGAGCTTTATTGTGAAAGGTTTATGTGGAACATAAACAAGCGGACACGCGATGGTGTTACCGTCGTTGTTGCTAACCATAACGCATAAAAACAGGCGCTTGTCCGTCCGTAGTGTGGTTATATTAAATATAAGAGAAATAGCGAACTTTAAGAAATTAATATAGCCAAAACAGTGACCATCAAAACGATGAAAAAATATTGCCGTAAACAATTTATTTTGCGACACCACGAAACAAACGATTGTGTAAAATGAAACGATAGACGTTTTTATATCGTCATCCGATATATATCGTTATATCGAACAGCCCTAGCAGGAAGTGCACAACGCTGACTCGTTTCAGGTTTTTACTTTAAGTCTCTGAAGCCACCTGTGCATCTTTCATGTTTCAGTTCAATTAAATTTTATTTATACAGCGCCAAATCACAACAACAGTCGCCTCAAGGTGCTTGTAGACCCTACAATAATACATACAGAGAAAACCCAACAATCATATGACCCACAATGTGCAAGCACTTTGGTAACAGTGAGAAGGAAAACCCCCTTTTAACAGGAAGAAACCTCCGACAGAACCAGGCTCAGGGAGGGATGGGTGGAGGAAGACAGGACAAAGACATGCTGTGGAAAAGAGCCAGAGATTAATAACAAGTATGATTCCGTGCAGAGGGGTCTATTAGCACATAGTGAGTGAAGAAGAAACACCCAGTGCATCATGGGATTCCCCCAGCAGCCTACACCTATTGCGGCATAACTAAACAAAGATTCAGGGTCACCTGATCCACCCCTAACTATATGCTTTAGCAAAAAGGAAAGTTTGAAACCTAATTTTAAAAGTAGAGATAGTGTCTGTGTCCTGAATCCCAACAGAAAGCTGGTTCCACTGAATAAGGGCCTGAAAACTGAAGGCTCTGCCTTCCATTCTACTTTTAAATACTCTAAGAGTAAGTGTGAGAGCAAAGTGCTCTAATGGGGTGACATGGTACTACAAGGTCATTAAGATAAGATGGGGCTTGATTATTCAAGACCTATGTGAGGAGCAGGATTTTAAATTCTGGATTTAACAGGGAGCCAATGAAGGGAAGCCATTATAGGAGAAATATGCTCTCTCTTTCTAGTCCCTGTCAGTACTCTTGCTGCAGCATTTTAAATCAACTGGAGGCTTTTCAAGGAGTCTTTAGGATATCCTGATAGTCTATACATCTCTGTCCTCTGTCATGTGCTGCTTAATGTTGAAGAATCTGTCTTGAGGTGCGACTCGGTATAGATAGAACGGCACCTTCCTGTGGTTCGTGTGCTTGTCAGAAACCTGATTACCTAATTATGCATTGGTGTCATGAGCTGCTGGTTACTGTGGCAGCTTGGTCTGTTTTCATGTTTCCACTCAGTTTGAACTGAACAACGCGCACAGCTGACTGAACTTTAGCCTGATTACAGGAATCAGCTAATCGTGTGTGTGTGTGTGTGTGTGTGTGTGTGTGTGTGTGTGTGTGTGTGTGTGTGTGTTTCCCATTCTTACATATGATGAATGGTGTGTGTGTGATCACGGTTCCGTGAGCCTCCTTGAATGCTGGTTTGACACAGTTTGATCTTTAGCATCAGAAACATGATATCTGTAAAAATATTGGCTCCTTTGTTGCCATGAAATGTTTACTCTGTTAGTCCTGTGACATTAGCACAGAGTGAGATGACATCATTACACCACAGCTCAGGTCCCTCACACAGGACAACAATTACTGGGTCCTAGTCAATATAGCCATGATAAATAATCAGTACAGCAGTGATAGTGAGGGTACTAATTATGTAATTATCTGTTTATAATGACTAACCCTCACCGGGTAACACGTTACCTGAACGTTACGTTGTTTCTTTTATCAGCAAATCATGAAGGATCGGTGGATCAACAGCAGCTCTGATGAAGACGAGATGAAACCCTTCATCGAACCAGAGCTGAACATCAGAGACGAGCAGAGGATCGGTACACACACAGACACAGACGCACACACATAGACGCAGACAGACACACACTGACTGTCAGTATTGATCTGTCAGACCTGATGGTGGGGATGGGCTACTCCAGAGATGCAATCACTGATTCGCTCTCCAAGATGAAGTACGATGACATTACGGCCACCTACCTGCTGCTGGGACGCAAGACTGTGGAGGTAAGTGGTTACAGTGTTGACAGCAGGTAACGTTGGCAGGTGTAACAGGTGTAGCTGTGTCTGTGTTTCAGGTGGAGGCCAGCGACTCCTCCCTGCTCAAACCGCGGCCGTCTAGCAGCAGCCAGTCTCCGGCACACGTCGCTGCCCCACGTAGCTCCTCCTCCAAACAAAGGCGATACAGCGACCAAGGTAAACGCCCACTCCTACACTGGGACCTGGCTCCAACCCATGGCACACTAACACCTCCTTCTTCCTCTCCTCCTCAGTGTGTTCTGTCATGGCTCCTCCCACCAGGAGTCAGGCCACCACGTCAGCAGAGTGTGAGGTGAAGCTGGAGGGCAGAAGTCAGAACACGAAGTCCAGTCCTGTGGAAACAGGAAGTCCTCTGCTGGGGAGCGCCAACAACCCCAATGTGGCCGATATCCCAGAGAGGAAGAAGAGCTTAGCTACACCCCCTGTAAGTGACACTGCAGCTTGCAGATGAGCTTGTGTTGTGCTTTTCAAAGCTCATTTCCACCTACTGCGTCTCAGTTATTGGTTGATTATTGTCTATGGTCTTCACACTTTTCATTGGCTGTGTGTCACAGGGCGGGTCCTCCAGCATGACGAGAAGGAACACGTACGTGTGCAGCTCTGCGGAACGCCATGCTGCGGTCCATAACGGCAGAGACGGCAGGTACAGTCGCCAGGTGAGTCATGCCTGCTGATCCATACGCTTTGTATCTAACTTTTGCCATCCTCCACGCAGCGCAGTGACCACGCCCCCCCAGCGATCAGGGGGTGGAGCTTCCACTCACAGCGTCAGCAGCGGAACAACTCCTCCCGACAGGCTTCATTTCCCTCGGGGGACAGCAAGTCGCAGCACATTTCACGGTGGTCAGCTCCGAGAGAGACGCACTGCCACCTACAATGGCCCCCCTGCTTCCCCCACCTTGTCACATGACGCTGCACCACTTGCCCAATCACGGGCCAGAGGCTCCACCAACCTCTTCTCCAAGCTCACCTCCAAATTCACACGCAGGTATGTAACAGCGAGGCATCATGGGAGGTTTACCGGGCAGCTGACAGGGGGCGCTGTAACGACCAGCACCAGACCCTCCAGTGTTTTCTTCTTCTGCTACAACCAACTCTGCTTTCTTCCTCCCTTGCTTCCTTCTGCCTTTCCTTCTTCCTTTCCTGCTGCATCCATGTCACCCTTTTGCTCTTGCTTCCTGTGTCCTTGCTGTCAGAGGGATCTCAGAGCTTGAGAGGAATGGCAGAGCTGAGGGCTCCAGGTGAGTCAGATGATGTCATCATCTCTTTATTGTGATTGGTTTGGAGTGTTGACGGTAAACACAGAGACGTTCCAATCAGAGAGCAGCATGTTTGTCAGCTGATACTCTTCTGTCCATCTGCAGCCGTAACATGTCGTCGGAGCAGAAAGAGGAGCCTGCGTCCCCCGCTGCTCCTCTGCTGAAGGATGCCAAGCCTCGCTCGCTGAGGTTCACGTGGAGCATGAAGACCACATCCTCTATGGAGCCACTAGACATGATGCGCGAGATCAGGAAAGTCCTTGATGCCAACAACTGCGACTACGAGCAGCCCGAGCACTTTCTGTTGCTCTGTGTCCATGGAGATGGCCACGCCGACAGTCTTGTCCAATGGGAGATGGAGGTGTGCAAGCTGCCCCGCCTCTCACTCAACGGCGTCCGCTTCAAACGGATTTCAGGAACGTCCATCGCCTTCAAGAACGTTGCTTCCAAGATCGCCAACGAGCTCAAACTGTAGCCGCGCAGGTACGTGCGACCTCATTGGCTACTCAGGGCTTGCAAAATCGCTAGCCCGACGTCCCGGGGCTAGCAATTTTTCCAGTCGGGCTACCAAAATCTATCTCTTCCCTGCCCGTCGGGCTATTGTAGGAAGGAAAAATATATGTCAATGCTTTTGCATTCTTTCGGAAATGTAGCTGGGTAATTATGTCATTGGCATCGATGAGCCACTGTCAATATGTGACATATTGAAATCGCGTTTGAATTTGCGCTTGTTTTTTGCTTTCACTTTGCAATCTCGCGAACTGTGTATAGAGAGCGACAGTACTGATTGGTGAGTGATGATAATTTGCGCACTATGCAAACATGACAAGGTAAATCTCCCGCCGCAAGCTTAAACATGTGAGAGGTTGATCGCGCAGAATCGCTGACCGTTGTGTGTGTGTGTGTGTGTGTGTGTAAAAGCAGCAGGATATATATTTTAGTTCTGCTGAGCCAAATAAGACAGGTCAGGGTGAAGAAGTGACAGCCAAAGAAAAGCTTACCACAAAATGGAAAAGTTATGACAAATCAGACTATAAGGCGAAAAGAAAGTGCAGCTTTATGGTTTCATGGACAAAATAATTTCTGTGGCTGCAATATGACGAGCTATATAACCAGGGCTGCACATAAGTGGTCCGCAGGTGCGCATTCGCTGTCAAAATAAAAAAAAAACGCGCACAAGATATGAAGTTGCAACGCGTGTTTGCATACATAAGATTTTCTGGAGGAGGACAGACATTTGTTTAGAACTCTTAAAGATGTCGAAGAAGCTCCCTTAAGCAATTACTTTGGTGTTCCTCCACCTCCAAACAAATGTCAGAAGGAGTCCGAACAACAAAAGAAGCGCGTATTCTCAGAAAAGTGGTTGCAGGAGGTGAGCTGGCTTCAAACAAATGATGAACGCACAGAGATGTGGTGCGGAATGTGCCGTGAAAATCCCACTCTAGCGGACAAAAACAGTGCTTTTTATATGGACGCAAACGCGCGTTTCAACTTCTTATCTGGTGCGCATCTTTTATTTTGACAGTGAATGCGCACATGCGGACCACTTATGTGCACCCGTGTAAATAACATAATGTTCTGCCGGGTGTGTTGTTGGTTTTCTCTCGATTTCTGAGTCGACAAGTGCCTTTGTTACTGGGACCAGTCATTTTAAGAAAGGCCCCCATTAGAACCCATGAGAAATGCAAGAAATGCATTGCTCAGTCTGCAATATCTTTCCCAGAACAAACACCAATTGCAAATAACATACTAAAAATAAACCTGAAAAATCTGTTTAGAACAGAGTACTAAGAGGGAACTACCACTGGCAAAATTTAGCAGTCTTTGCAAACTTCAAAAAGCAAATGGCCTAGATCTTGGTTCCACTTGTCTCTTACCCGTGACTTCAGTGGAAATTTCAAATTCAGGATCTGACACAGACGGATTCATGTCCTACACAGTTCTTACAAGTTCATAGAAATTTCTGTTCAATTAGAACCAAGTATTTGAGTTGATGATTGTAATTTTTATACAATGTTGTAATTTGTTTTTCAACAATTTTTTGATTAATGTTTTGTTTCCTTTACAATATTATACTTTAATGTATAATATTGTAAAGGAAACAAAACATCAATCAAAAAATTGCTCTCTTTTTTATTCGGGCTACTTAAATTTATTTTGGGCTACCAAAAACTGAAGAGTCCCTGCCTGAAGGGCTACCAGGGATTTTGAAATTTTGAGAGCCCTGCTACTGATTACTGGATGCTGATGTCACAGGTTGCTCTGATGATGATGACCTCTTTCTATGCACAGGGTTTCCTGACATCCTGTCAACAGCAGGGTCAGCAGTTTGTCACTGCTCCGGATCAACAGACTTGACAGCTGCAAAGCATCCTGGGAAGACATAGGAACTGTACTGCTGTTTTATTTTTGAAAGAGCCTAGCCTGACCCCTGGAGCCTGGCAGAGAGGGCGGGGCTTGTGGACAGTTCAGTGTTTGTGAATGTAGATATTTTCATTAGTTTTGTACGTGTGAGCGGTCAGCTGGTTCACCTGTGTCTCATTAAACACCTTGAACGCAGCTCAACTTCCTGTGTGGCGTCTCTGTGGAGCTAGAGGAACCTAGAGGGGCCACACCCCTGTCTCACTGTAAGCTGAGATCACATGACAGGCCTGTGTCTCGATTTAAAGGAGCCTTTGTTTCCTGCTGGTTTCCAAAATAAAATCTGCTGAAAACCCTAAGAGTAAGTCTAGTCCTGTGGAAACAGGAAACCCTGGGAGTGTTTCAAACGGGTGTTGGCGCTGATGGAGGCTGGTGGGCGGGTCAGGATTCATAGCCAGTTCATGGTCAGAGTGAACATTTTTCTTTAACTGAGATGGAAAGGTTCACATCCTGGTTAGAGCAACGCATGTCATGCACATCTATGTGACAGCGCAGCCACAGCTCTGACCTGTACGTCCAGGTGTGTCATGACATCTAGGTCACAGCTCACTTCCTGTAACCACAGGAAGCCCGCCTTGTGGTTTTTAGCCCACGTGATGTTCAGGGGGGCATAAGGGGCGGGCGGAGCCAGATGAAGTCCAGATGTGCCTGCAGACTGAGCTCAGTCGTGTTTTCAGGTCGTTTTCGAGCACCTGGAGTTCACTGTTGGTCTCCATAGAAATGTGAATATAATCTCACCTGGATAACCTCAGCAGGAGTCGAAGATAACGGTACGTGCACGCTTTGTACGCACGACTGAGTTAAATAAAGATCCAGCTGTTGGGTGGTGCTGGGCGAGTGGGGGTGTTGTTATGCCGTACCACAGCGTACCTGTTACATCATCTCAAAGGTGGAATGTTACAGGTTAAAATCTCGGTTTGTGTTTGAAGTGCGTCTGAAACGAACTGCCACCGCTGCGTGATTAGCTGCATTAATCCTACCGACTGGGGCAGGAACACACATGCATTTCCTGCTTCAGTACCACTGGTCGGCTTGCGGTGAGGGGGTGGAGTCCTGTGACTCTGTGGAGGGTCAGCTGGATGTAGCTGGTGACCGTCAGAGAGATGGAGGTGCTACTCAGGACTTAAAAGCAGATGCCAATCAGGGAGCAGATTAGGCATAAAGTGTGCGTGCAGGGTGAAAACTGTGAACTCAGACATGCACAGCAGATTCTTGCTTCACAAACACTGGAAGGGTTACAATGACAACAGGGTTACCCACACCCTGCTTACTGGGGGAAAAATACTGTGTGTATCTGACACGGGGGAGGGGATGTTATGGCGTGGGCTTTGGCGTCTCAGCAGTATGAAGTATAGAATAGAATAATCCTTTAATTGTCCCACAAGAGGAAATTTGTTTGTAACAGCAGCCAGAAAGACACATATACAACAAACAGTACACAGAACAGAAACATACACAATTTTTCTTTCATATTTACATCAAGGACAATGGTTACTATAAACAGAGTACTGTAAATTAAATCAAATTAACTACAGATAAGAGGCAAACCAGGTTGTAGTGCGAATCGGTTGATTAAATTATTGCAGTTACAGTGCAGATGTAAACATCTATGATTGTTGGGAGCAGTTTTGATTGTACAGTCTGGCAGCTGCAGGGAGAAAGGACCTGCGGAAACGCTCCTTCATGCATCTAGGACAGGGGTGTCGAACTCCAGGCCTCGAGGGCCGGTGTCCTGCAGGTTTTAGATATTATCCTGTTTCAACACACCTGAATCAAATGATCCAGCAGTGAGCCTGTGCTGTCCTGTAATTTAGCCATTTGAATCAGCTGTGTTGGATTAAGGACACATCTAAAACGTGCAGGACAACGGCCTTCGAAGCCTGGAGTTCGACACCTGTAATCTAGGATGCAGCAGTCTGTCACCGAAGGAGCTCTGCAGTTCAGCAACATTTACATGCATGGGGTGGGAGACTCTGTCCATCAGAGATGTTATTTTGGCCAGAGTCCTTCTGTCTCCAACCACCTGCACTGGGTCCAGGGTGCATCCCAGAACAGAGCTGGCCGGTACAGAGCGGGGTACAGAGCTGTACTCTCTCACACTGAGCTCCACAGAGCAGATGATGGTGAGCAAAGCAAACTGTAGCAGCAGCCCAAGAAATGAGATTTTCATAAAGTCAGTGAGCTGATCTCAGGCCAGCGGAGCAGCTTTTCACTGATTAAATCCAAACAGGAGCAAAGAGCCTCAAACCAGCAGCAGCTGAAACACAGCATGTGGTCCTCAGGAACTCACTGAGTGCAGAGGATTTTCATCCAAGTATTGAAAACTTTACATTAAAGTGTTTATATTTAAAACGTGTTGTCTGTCCAGTTACTTTAGAGCCTGTAAAAGTAGAGAACTGAGTGTAAAAAATAAAAAAATAAAAATTTCTGAACAGTTGGTGCAAAACTTTATTAAAGCTGAGAGTCTGAAGTTCACTTACAGACGAGACGGCAGAGTGAAGGCCTTACCTTTACTCCAGGGAGAAAACGGTTCCTTCATCAAGTCCAAAATTCCTCCATCCGCACAGTCACACACCTCCTGACACCATCAGGAATGCCCAGCTGATTAGTGGGTGTAACAAAGGTCCCCACGACTCCAAGGGTGGTGTCAATGTGGCGAGTCTTATTTTTTTTCACAATGTGCAACTCTGCTGTCCATCTCTTTGGGCCCCGAAGGCAAATATCACACTTTTCTACTCCCGGAGCTCTCAAAGCACTTTATACAGCATGTGAGGGCAAAGGCAGGAAGTGAACTGACAACACAGTAGAGCCCTCCACATTCCCAACCCACGACATCATGAGCCAGCTCTCAGGTTGGATCTCTCGCTGTGTCACCATCACTACGGACCCATACAGGTGGGGCAAAAAGGCCACTTTAAAGTCTTGAAGAAATGCTGGAAATATGAACATTTTAAGGTACACTACCTGTCAGTCAAAGAGGCCATGCCCCTGATAATAGAAACAGTGGATGTGTAAAAACATTCTCCCCTCGTGCAGCTGTTATGGGGCAAATTATTTTGGTATCAGGCTGTAAATATGTTTAGCACGGGAGTCTCTGAGGTCTGATTCAATGCTGCCTCTGCTGAATGCTAGAGGAACTGCAGGTTTAGAACTTCAGCTTCATGCTTAAGCAGAGGTTAGCTTGGCCTAAACTTGAACCATTGTTGTATTTAATGTTGAATAAAAGCCACGGGAGATCAGGGGATCTGAGGAGAAGCTGCCCAGGTGTACGTACTGCAGCGTCAGCCACACGTTGCACAACCCGAGGTTACACTTTGGGTTTCTTGTAGAACATTCAGCTGGACTCTAACCAGGATTCAGCTCTCAAGGTTAGGAGCACATTTGGAGATTAAAACCTCTCCACTCTGTTTAAATAAGGGCACAGGAAGTCAGAGGAGGCTCACCAAGAACAAGAAGCTGCCTTCAGTCGTTCTAGGTCTGTTACTGTTTCCTGATCACAGATACTCCTCCTGTGGTACACAGCGATGTTAAACGAGGGGAATTCATGACACAGACTTTACATATAGCTTCAGGTTATTTTAAAGAATGAATCCATCCAGAATAGTCAGAACAGACAATGTTTCTTTAATGAGCTATAAAGTGGTTTAATGTGATGCCCTGAGTCTCGTCCTTCAGCTGAAAATGCCCTCTGACTTTTTACAGAGATGGAAAAACCTGTAGAGGAGCAGCTGCTGCACATGTTGCGGGAATTGGATGAGGAGGATCTACGATATTTCCAGTGGATCCTGCAGAATGTGCCTGTAGCTAGTTTCCAGGCCAGAAAAAAGATCCGTCTGGAGAAAGCAGACATAATGGGAACAGTGGAATTGATGTTCCACACGTATGCTTCCAAAGATGCTGTGAGGGTGACAAGAATAATAATGAAGAAGATCAAGAAGAATAAAGGTCAGTGAGAGGAAGGAGAAACGTATCTGGACCACTGATCATTGATCAATGGCCATGAGTACCATTAACAGAGTTGGGGAATGGCTGCAATCACAGCATTGTAACATGGTGTCTTACACCTACCAGGCCAGTCATTTTCCAATGATGTGAGAATGTACACATTCTCTGCTGGTTTGAGTGGGGAATCAAGGAGGCCATTTACATGAAAAGGGAAAGACTATCTCTGAATCGAGGAGGGGGCCTAAGGGTACTGAACTGAAATGAATTAGGCGATACCTGAACCCTACAGAGGTTGCACAGGTAGTCCAACTCCTCCAATGGTGTGAATCTTTCTGGCCAAAAGATTCATGAGGGCGTCCTGAGGGCCAGGCTTCCTCTAGTGGGTTTGTGGGGCCTTATTGGGATTTTCCATAGAATACCAGATTTGGTAGATCCACCACTGGCACCCTGTGTTTCTCATGGATTAGGGCAAGTTCACCCTTAGCACATGTGACAGACTTGAAAGGGTCTGTAGAAAAAGGAGAGTATTATGCGCCATCATTAAGACACATACAATGGCACATACAATTCAAGACACATATACAAACCTCCATCTGAAGTGATAATTCCAATTATTGGACTTTCACTACACACACACAGCCAGTTGCTGTTTACAAGCAGCTGAACATCTGCTTTCATTAAAACCAGAAAGGAAGTGACGAGGTCAGAGTGCATGTTTGTGAAGTCTCCGTTAATAAGAGTCTGGTATTTGGCCTCTTTTCTTTAATTACAGCTTGTGCACTACGTCATTAATAACACTGTGTAGATATACGGAGGTATCACTTATATTACCTTTCAGGCTTTCAGCATAGAAACTGGAGCATCAGGCTAAAAACACCTCTTTAATATCTAAACATAAACAGATCTTTATTATGTGCATAGCCCTAAATCACTACAACTGTCAATCCAGAGTGTCAACAAATGTTGTTGACACTTTTTTAAACATGGGTAACACCGTTTGAATAATCAGCGCTGTTAAAGATTTACAATGAGCAGGCTACAATAAACATGCTTACAATTTGAAAGGATCACAGGATGTTGTGGGGCAAAAAACAGTCACAACGCTGAGCATTGACGAAATCTTTCTGCAGGGTATCTGATACACATTTACCTGCAAAGACATGGGCATGCTCCGTTTCACAAACTAACATGGCAACAGTAAATAAAGTGGCCTCCACGTTCAGACCTCCATCTTGTCCACATCAGTCTATGTTCACATAATAGAACCAAATACTTGTCATATACTTGGAGTAACAAACATCAGAGAATTAGAACTGAATAATAAACATCAGGACACCAGTGTGGGACACACATGAACAAGCTCACCCACCCGGTCATGGAACATTTGCATCTAACCTAATTTAAAGAACTGATTTCTGCTAGCTAGCTTCATAGATAAAAATAAAACGGGTCTCTTTTACATAACAATGAAAATGCACCAGCATACACTGAGAAGCTCATACTTCCCTTGTTACGGTGACTTCCTTAAGTTTATCTAGTGGAACAACAGCCAGCCACCTCTCCCATGTGTCCTCACTCTCCTCCAGATTCTCCTCTCTGTGGCCCAAAACACCTCACCTAGGGGGAAGTCCAGGAGGCATCCTAGTTAGAGGCCTGAACCACCCCAACCAAGGACCAGTAGTGGCTCTACTCTGAGTTCCTCCCAAAGGACCATCAAACACCCTCAGAGGAAACCAATTTCGGCCGCTTGTATCCATAATCTTATTCTCATGCTCAGAAAACTGGTTCATGCATTTATTACTACGAGGCTGGAGTATTGTAATTCATTATTATCAGGCTGTCTAAAAGTTTCTGAAAAGCCTTAAGTTGATCCCAAAGACAGCTGGCTTACTTGTTGTTCCTAGAGTATTAAACCCATTAAAACTAATGGGAGTGTGGACGCTCGTGTCGGTTTTAGGTCATACTATCTCTTCAAACTTTAGAGTAACTCTTATACCAACTAAGAGTCCAACGGTTCCTGAAAGCATCCGCTCTGTGCTTTTTCAGTAATATTATGATTGTTACGGTAATCCCAGGCATGACGCCACATTCAAATCTTGGTAAATAACACAGAAAAAAGAAGCCAAATGAAATGTCTGTTTTCCATAGAGCTCCATTAAACACTCACGGTCTTCTCTTAACCAAACTTCATCTTTGTGGGGCTGCTGCAACCTAGGATTACCGTAATGACCCTAATGTCACTGAAATGCTGCACCTGACAGCAGTGACAGGTTACGCTTTAGAGGGTTAAAATAAAATGGGAGGCAGAGCCTTCGGGTTTGTTGTCTAAGGTGATTGTTGTGATTTGGCAATATAAAAATAAAACTGAATTCTCTCGATCACTAGCCACAGGTCGTTACCATAGGTGAGGTTACGTACGTAGATAAACCAGAAAATCAACAGTTTCACTTTTACGCTTAGCTCTTTCTATACTACCATAGACTGGAGCAGCATCTGCAATGATGCAGATACTGCAATCCATCTCTTAATCTTGTGCTCCTGTCACATTAACAAAACCCCAAGATACTTAAACTCCTCCTCTTAAGGTAGCAACTTGTCCCTGACCTGGAGTGGGCGTTCCAAGTGTTAATCCTTTATATTCATCAATCAACAAAATGCAGTGAATGAACAAAAGAGAAATCTAAATAAAAACAATATTTGGTATGACCACCTTTGCCTTCTTCTAGGTATACTTGCACACAGTTTTTGAAACATCTTGGAGAACTAGCCACAGATCTTCTGTGGATGTAGGTTTCCTCACATCCTTCTGTGTCTTCATGAATCCCAGATACACTCGATGATGTTGAGATTGATTGATCCCTCGGGATAATTTATTTATCTGAGGGAAATTGTTTTAAAGACTGCCAGACGATATGGCACCATCATGAGCACCAATGTTCCCCCTAAGCTGCGCGTGTGCACAATCGCACAGAAAATCTGCGTTGTGCACAAAAAAAAATCTAACCTGAGTTGAAATTAAAATAAATACGTTAAAAATCATTCTGTTTTGCAGTGTGAGTCAGTAAGTGACCGGTGACTGGCTACTCCAACCAATGATGCGATTCACATTTATATATACGCAGCTAATCAACGTCAATGACAGGCTATGACAGCGTCCTTATGGGCAGACACCGGTGTTTTAGCTAGCAAAGCGGCGTGGCTGATGTGGAGTGAAGCCACATCAGCACTCGAAAGCACTCTCTACCTGTGAGCAAAAACAAAACCAAAAAACCCCCCACCCTTTCCTATTGGTGGAAAAATGTACCATGTCAACCAATCAAAAAATTATATGGCAACATGGCATTTAGTTTTTTAGCAAGGAGGGAAGTTTTAGGAGTGACAGCGGCGTTTTAAGATGTGTGAGATTCGCGACATTTAGCGTGTTTGGAGTCTAAAATGAGTGTGTTGTCTTGTGTAGTTAGTGTGTAGTGTAGTTAATAGTTTTGTTGTGTGTGTCAAAACAATGAGGCGACTGCTGAATGTTACAGGTGTTAACAGGAGTGATATATCTCCTGTTGTCAGACCTACAGGTATCAGGCTTGTGATGTTCTCTTTTATCTCATAGTCGACAGAAATTACTTTTTGGAGAGGCACAAATAATTTGTGTGGCATTAAATTTGATGCAGAAAACCTGATTGTTCTGTAAATAGTTTGAAATGTTTATTTAGAAAAACCGCCTTGGCTGCATTTTTAGGTAAATAGCTGCAAAAAACTTTGTTGTTTGCAAAACTCAGTTACTTTGTTTGAAGTAGTAACTATGTAATTAATTGCCCAACATTGGTCATTATATACTGTATTTTGCAGACAGAGAGTTACAGGACTCTCTCCCAGAACACGGACTCATACTCATAATGCAAGTCAGAGCTTTATTTTTTTTATTTTTTAAAAAAGAACAGTAAGTTGTGTTTTCAAAATTCGAGTTCAAGTTATTTTTACTTCCAATAGTGTTTACATACACAGGTCATGAACAAGTTTTTTTTTTTTAAATTTTCATTGTAAGTGGGCTAAAGCAGTCAATTAAAAGTAGTGTAACATAAATGTAAATGCTGTAATTTGATTTTTTTTTTTTTTTTTTTTTTTTTTTTTGTGTGTGTCCCGTTTGGAGCTTTAGCCATCAGAATTGTTGTCTTAAGGCCAAGAAAGATGCCAAGCGGATTTATTTTACCAAGTGGATCATCATGGCCTTGCCATATTTGATTGACCTTTATTATAATTATGTATTTATTTTATTTTCGGTTGCTACAAACGGGACAGACATGACTTGGGGATAGGACAGGGAGAAAGAATGAAAGAAAGAGAGGGAGAGAAAGAAAAACAGAGGGGAGAAGAGACGGTGAGAAAGGGGAGAAGAAAGAAAGAAAAACAAACAAAACACCTGGATCACCTGTATGGAGAAAAAAAAACAGAAGAGAAAGCAAACAAAAAAAGAGCAACATAATAAATACAGCACCATCACAATAAACTAGCTAGCAGTAGATAACAGAAGATACTAAATATTAAACGCTATTGTGCAGCACTCAAGATAGACAGCGCACAATGTGCTTTGAGGCAGCAGCCAAGAAAGGTGTAGTCCGCGTCTGTGAACACCCGTGTGTACACCTGTGTGGATCAGCATGCTTGTATTCCAAAGGTTTCTCCATGTAACGATCTGCTAGGGAGTGTGGGGAGCCATAGCCCCGTCCCCCAGGGCATGAAGCAGGTATGGAGGAGATCCAGGCCCCAGACATCCAGAGGCCCCAGAGTACGAGGACCCGAGGAGGACCACCAAAAAGGGGGGGAACCGTGCCACCCTCCTGGGAAGAGCTGAGTAGCGCCCCAAACGAGAGGTCACCCAGCAGCTACGGAGCAGAGGCCAGAGGAGGTTGCAGTGGCGTGCCCGCGGGCTCTGCCGGCAGCCAGCTGTGCCAGAGAGGACCGAGCTTCAGGCCCAGAGGCCTGAGGGCACCCCACCCCCCGGAAGGGGCCCAGCCGGGCCACAGGCGCCAGGCCCCGCCAATCGGCCACTAGGAGTGAGCCGGTACATACATGAGTGCCCAGCCCCAGTCGACAAGAACCACCAACACACCAACGTCTGAGGGCATCAGCCACCGGCAGGGAGTGTGGTGAGGGGAGATAGGCCTCCGTACTTTGGAGGGCCTGAGATGTACCCAGAGAGGTTGAGTCTAAGACCCCATCTGACATATAGACACAGACGAACAGGCGCACGCGGACACAAACGTGCATTCCCACCCCCATATACACAACCAAATACTCGGCACTCACCCAACGTGTAGACAGACACAAATAGACACTGCACAGACAGTCACACTCCCCAAACATACTCTATATCCCAGGTCCGGGTAACCCCGCCCCCAGAGGGGCAAGCCGCACGTAGACCCAGGAGATGTAACCCTTCTCTCTGGGGTGGAGGCAAGCGGACCACCTCCTTATCTGCAGTAGCAGGGAGGCCCCGCATCCCAGACCCCAATCTGACGGCCAGCACCTCCTCCCAGCCCCCCAGCCCTGACGGCTAACAGAACCGGGGTGAGTGAAGACCCCAAACCTCCCTACGCCCGCTCATATGTAGTGTTGCTGTGTGCTGTTCTAAAGTACATTTAAAACACAGGAGAGCACGGCTCCTCCTGAAAACCCTTAGTGTCTATATGCATTTAAAATTGAGGGTAGGGCACCAGCGCCAGAGGTGGGTTGGAAAACACCGACCATCCTCTGGATGTTGTAAAACGTGCCCACCCCCAAGGCCCTATATGTATGTGTTATGTGAGAGTGTGAGTAATGTGGATGTCTAGGTTGCAAAATAAAATTGAGGCACAGGCGGCCAGAAGGGGACAGAGGGGACAGTGCCTTCCCTGCACCCTGGTGACATACCTGCACCCCAAGTCCTGTGTGTGTGGGTGGGTGTGGTAGAGCGGGAATAGGGAGGCAGCTGAGGATGGGGAGGGAAGAAAGGGAGGGGCAAGTGTGCCCCTCCCTGGGGCCAGCTCCCCCGCTGACCCCAGTAGGAACCCCCACACTCTGGAACCCACCAGGGCAAGGGGGCCCAGGCCCATCCAGACCGGGGCCCGCAGCAGCAGTACCGCCCAGCCCCACAGAGTCCGGGGCAACCCACCCGACTCCACCCCAGAGAAAACTGCACCCACCCCATCATCCAATCATCTCCCAAACTACACAAGACAATAGACACCCAGGTTGAGTTCATTCTCTACCTCTCCTATATCTCTCCCCCACCTGCAGAGTGAGCTCCTGTAGAGAGGAGACCACCTGCAATGATATATCAACCTCCCCACCAGTTAGAGAGCCCCCTAGTTGGGCCGATGCACCAGAGGTCCCCTGCACTGGGGCTGAGCCCCCCTGCACCCACCTACCCACAGCTCTGGCAACACAACAGCCAGGATCCAAGCCCCCAAGGCCCAGCCAGCACCCCAGACTGGGGGCGGAGCACCCCCAGACCCCCAAGCCTCCACGCCCATCCCGGACCCACCCATGGGCAGCCAGACTACCAGGCCAGTAACCAACATCCGCCAGCACAAACCCTCCCCCATCTCCGCTGTACATAGCCACAAGGAAAACACCATCTAAGAGCCACCAGAGCCCCTAACCAGGTCATGGCCACATCCCCCGGGTTAGGCCCTCCAGGGAAAACATTCCTAGGGACTCCCCAGACGCCCTGAGGCCTTCCCTACCCCCATATCAACCACAATAGCGAAGGCAGGACCAAACCATGACCCCCCACCCCCACTAGGTGATGAAGCCGATCAAAGGAGCCCAAAGGGATTGATCAAATGTGATGGCAGAGGCTGTATCAAGACTAATGTGATCTATTAGATGGTTTTTATATTGGTTAGAATTAAGATTATTTTTATTTTTCCAGTTAATGAGGACCATTTTCTTGGCAATGCATAGGGCCGTAAAAACAATGTGGGCTGTGTTTATTTCTGCAGTGACCTCATCCAAGTTGCCCAGCAAGCATACTAAAGGGGAGGCTGGAATCTTACATTTCAGACACTTTGATAAGTCTTCACATATCTCATGCCAAAACTTCTGAACTGGTGGACAGAACCAAAGAGCTTGGATGTAATTGTCCGGTGTATTTGCTGTGCAGTGTGAGCAGTTGTTGGAAGGCATATAGCCCATCTTGAACATCCTATGACCAGTATAGTGCACTCTATGTAATATTTTGTATTGTATTAATTGCAAACTGGGATTTCTGATCCATTGAAAGGTTTTTAAGCATATCTGAGACCAAAGGTTTTGGTCTAAGCTGATCGATAAATCTGCTTCCCATTTTGCAATAGGAAGGGATATTGATTCATCTATTTTAGAAAGTGTTCTGTATATTTTAGACAATAATTGGGGGGGGGGGGGTTTAGACTAAAAAATTGTACCACACTTGGTCGTGTTTGTAATTCAGCTTCACTGGGATTAAATTTCTTTTTTACTAAGGATTTAATTTGTTGATATTCCAAAAATCGTTTCTTGTTGATCCCATATTGTGTAACTAGTCTGTCAAGTGAAATAAAGTCTGTTCCTTCCAATATATGTTCCAAGTATTTAATTCATTTGCAACTCCAATCTGGAAAGTTTATCATATTATTGTTTTGTAATATGTCCGGATTGTTCCAGATAGGTGTACGTTTGCATGGGATTAATGAAGACTCTGTCATTTTTAGAAACTCCCACCATGCTGTCAGAGAAGAGCTGATGTTGATACTTTTAAAGCATTCATGTCGTTTAATGTTTGAGCTGATAAATGGTAGGTCTGAAATTTCTAGGTTATTACATAGTGCCTGTTCTACATCTATCCAAGGTTTGTCTAAGAGGGTGTGTTTAAACCATCTAGAGATGAACTGAAGCCTGTTGGCTAAAAAATAGTGATTAAAGTTAGGCAGATCTAATCCTCCTTTATCCTTGGTCTTTTGTAGTGTTTTTAAGCTGATACATGGGGGTTAGGGGTGCAACGATACACAAAATTCACGGTTCGGTTCGGTTCGATACTTTGGTGTCACGGTTCGATATTTTTCGATACAAAAAAAATGTTCATGCCTTTTTAATTTGTCATTTATTAAAATTATAAATATATATTTTAACTCAAAAGTACAGTTTTTAAATTTAACCCTAACCCTTGTGCGTGTTTTTTATTTTGACAGCGAATGCGCACCTGCGGACCACTTATGTGCAGCCCTGGTTATTTAGCTCGTCATATTGCAGCCACAGAAATTATTTTGTCCATGAAACCATAAAGCTGCACTTTCTTTTTGCCTTATAGTCTGATTTGTCATAACTTCTCCGTTTTGCGGTAAGCTTTTCTTTGGCTGTCACTTCTTCACCCTGACCTGTCTTATTTGGCTCAGCAGAACTGAAATATATATCCTGCTGCTTTTACACATGCACTCACATAAGCTCAGCGATTCTCTGCGCGATGTTAAAGTTCATTCGATTTGGGTAAGAGAAGAAAGCAGGCTGAGTCCGGGGTAGGTGTCAAAAATAGTGATCTTTATTTTACACACTTTGCGCAGTCAGTGTGGGAAGACAATTTGCAATACAATCCTTCCGCGAATGGACCGTCCCGCATCCTTATATTGCCATGATGACATCACAGTTAGATCTTTACTGGAAATGATAACAATTCCCCACCTCTCAAAAAGTTCTCCTTATATGGTACTTTTAGAGAAAAACAAGTGTGTATTATATTGTGCATTTTGTGAAAGTATATCTATCAGAAAAACTGTCCTCAGACAACCCTCCTATTTTACTCAGTGTGTGTGTGAACGTGCGTGTCTTACATAAGGGTGTGCATGTTGTTACAGGCCTGAGTACGTGCCGAACTGCCTGTACACAGGCCTGGGTCCAACAGGACCCACCGGTCCGAGCGGTTAACTGCTTAAGCAAATAGAAAGAATAATACAGAACAGCAATGGACTGACTAGAGTACTGATAATCTGTGTGCATTAATATTTGCTCAGAGTAACATAGATGTGATTCAAACATTATTCTGTCAACTGATTCAACAATGGTAAATGATTAATCAATGATAATTCTGATTATAACTGTGGTCATAAGAATACAAAATAAAATATCTCCTGGGCACAGCGATCAACCTCTCACATGTTTAAGCTTGCTGCAGGAGATTTCACTTGTCATGTTTGCATAGTAAGCTAACGATTAATAAGACGATGTCAGAGGAATTGGTGCACAAATTATCATCACTCACAGATCAGTGCTGTCGCTCTCTATACACAGTTCGCACGATTGCAAAGTGAAAGCAAAAAAACAAGCGCAAATTCAAACGCGATTTCAATATGTCACATATTGACAGTGGCTCACCGATGCCAATGACATAATTACCCAGCTACATTTCTGAAAGAATGCAAAAGCATTGACATATATTTTTCCTTCCTACAATAGCCCGACGGGCAGGGAAGAGATAGATTTTGGTAGCCCGACTGAAAAAATCGCTAGCCCCAGGACGTCGGGCTAGCGATATTGCAAGCCCTGTATCTGATTGAGGAATCACTCATCTTTGGAAAAGAGAGTTTATTACAGAGAAATGTCTCTTTCCAAAATAAAAGCTATACTATCCGCTTCTTCTGGGCTATATTCTCAGCAGCATAAGGAGAATCATGAGCTAACAGCTGTCTAAATGACTTGGCTAAAGTTAGTAGCATGCTTGTTGTTTTTGTGTAATGGGTAAAGATTTCCATCTAGCCAGATCGCCTTCTACTGTCTTTAAAAGTGGGATGTGGTTTAATGTAGTTAATTCTGAAAGCTTAGGAGAGACATTAATACCTAAATATTTTATATTTCCAGATTGCAGTGGGGAAGGAGAAGAATTATGGAAGGAGCAATTAATCAGAAGAACTGTAGATTTTGACCAGTTAATTGAATAATCTGAGACACTTGAGAAAGAATTTATCAATGCAATTACCCCAGAGAGATTGGTTTGTGAATTTTGGAGAAAAAGTAACACATCATCCACATAAAGGCTGATTTTATGTTCTACATTCTTACATTTTATGCCCTTAATTGTTGTAGCCTGTCTAATTGCTGCTGCTAGTGGCTCAATAAAAATTGCAAACAGTGAAGGGGAGAGTGGGCATCCCTGTCTGGTGCCCCTCAGGAGAGAGAAGCTGGAGGATGTTTGGTCATTTGTTCTGACACAAGCTGTTGGGGAGTTATATAATATTTTTAACCAGTTTATGAAAGAGGATCCAAAACCAAATTTGTGTAAAGTTGCAAATAGAAATTTCCAGTTAACTCTGTCAAATGCTTTTTCCGCATCTAAAGAAAATATTATGGTTTCAATGTTTTTACTGCATGAGTAGTCTATTAAATTAAGTAATCTACGTGTATTTGTTGATGAGTGCCTACCTTTTATGAAACCAGTTTGGTCAGGATGAATTAAAAGGGGGTTATTTTCTCTAATCTTTTTGAGAGAGCTTTGCAGATTATTTTAAGGTCTAGATTAATAAGGGATATTGGACGATAGCTTGAGGGAAATACATGGTCTTTCCCTGGTTTTAGTAAGAGACTGATATTTGCAGAGTTCATATTTGGTGGTAGTCTACCATTTTCTTTGATTTCCTGCAACATCCTGTGAAAAACTGGTGCCAGAATCGTCCAGAATTCTTTATAAAAATCTGTTGGAAAACCGTCTGCACCTGGAGCCTTATTATTGGGCATACTTATCAGAGCTTCCTGGAGTTCACCTGGCGTTAGTGGCGAATCCAGTGCCATTCCTTGGGTGTCTAATAATTTTGGAAGAGTTATGTTGTCGAGAAATTGATCAATTTCATTTTTAGATGGGTTTATTTGTTGTGTATATAAAGTTTCATAGAAATCACTAAAAAATTTGTTTATTTTCTTAAGATCATATATTATATTCCCAGATAAATCTTTAACAGCACATATAGTTGTTTTTTCTTTATTGATTTTTAACTGGTTAGCAAGAAATTTTCCGGATTTGTTACCGTGTTCATAATTTTGCACGCAAAGTCTTTGTACTAAGAATTTAGTCTTTTTATTAATAATTTCATTTAATTCTAGTTTTGTCTTACGTATTTTGTTTAATATTTCTTGATCTTGGTGTGACACATAGGCTTTTTCTAAGAATTTGATGTTTTTTTCTATTTCCTGAATATTTTTGTTTTCTTCTTTCTTCTTATGTGATGAGAAAGAGAATATTTTACCTCTAATCACGGCTTTCCGTGCTGATGCTGTTCCAGGAATGTCATTAAAGCCTAAATATAAAGTCCATTCTTTTTTAAAGTATTTGATAAACTCTTCATCTTTAAGTAGTGATGTATTAAATCTCCAGTTTTTACTTGGTGTAGTATTATTCTTCTGTATTAGTGTTAAAGATACAGGAGCATGATTGCTGACAGCTATAGGATGAATCTCAGTGTCTGAAATGTTACTCAGCAGTGAGCTGCTGACCAGACAATAATCCAGACGAGAGTAAGAGTGATGAACATGTGAGAAGAAAGAATATTCCTTACTGTTGGGGTGAAGGGAGCGCCATGCATCACAAAGACCAAAGTCGCTCATATACTGTTTGATTATATTTGTGGACTGCCAATTACGCTGAGTTCCTGCTGTATTGAGCCTATCCATTTCTTCATTTAGTCCCAGGTTGAGGTCTCCCCCAAGAACAATTGTGCAATCTAGGTGTTCGGAGAGTGTACTAAAAAAACCGTGAAAGAATGAGGGGTCATCAACATTTGGACCATATATACTTACGATACATAGCTTTTGGTTAAGTATAGATAGTTTGACAATTAGGAATCTGCTCTCTGGATCTACAGTGGGGCAAAAAAGTATTTAGTCAGCCACCGATTGTGCAAGTTCCCCCACTTAAAATGATGACAGAGGTCAGTAATTTGCACCAGAGGTACACTTCAACTGTGAGAGACAGAATGTGAAAAAAAAATCCATGAATTCACATGGTAGGATTTGTAAAGAATTTATTCGTAAATTAGTGTGGAAAATAAGTATTTGGTCACCTCAAACAAGGAAAATCTCTGGCTCTCACAGACCTGTAACGTCTTCTGTAAGAAGCTTTTCTGTCCCCCACTCGTTACCTGTATGAATGGCACCTGTTTGAACTCATCATCTGTATAAAAGACACCTGTCCACAGCCTCAAACAGTCAGACTCCAAACTCCGCCATGGCCAAGACCAAAGAGCTTTCGAAGGACACCAGGAAAAGTATTGTAGACATGCACCAGACTGGGAAGAGTGAATCTACAATAGGCAAGCAGCTTGGTGTGAAAAAATCAACTGTGGGAGCAATCATCAGAAAATGGAAGACATAAAAGACCACTGATAATCTCCCTCGATGTGGGGCTCCACGCAAGATCTCATCCCGTGGGGTCAAAATGATCATGAGAACGGTGAGCAAAGATCCCAGAACCACACGGGGGGACCTGGTGAATGACCTGCAGAGAGCTGGGACCAAAGTAACAAAGGTCACCATCAGTAACACACTACAACGGCAGGGAATCAAATCCCGCAGTGCCAGACGTGTTCCGCTGCTGAAGCCAGTGCATGTCCAGGCCCGTCTGAAGTTTGCCAGAGAGCACATGGATGATACAGCAGAGGATTGGGAGAATGTCATGTGGTCAGATGAAACCAAAGTAGAACTTTTTGGTATAAACTGAACTCGTCGTGTTTGGAGGAAGAAGAATACGGAGTTGCATCCCAAGAACACCATACCTACTGTGAAGCATGGGGGTGGAAACATCATGCTATGGGGCTGTTTTTCTGCCAAGGGGACAGGACGACTGATCCGTGTTAAGGACAGAATGAATGGGGCCATGTATCGTGAGATTTTGAGCCAAAACCTCCTTCCATCAGTGAGAACTTTGAAGATGAAACGAGGCTGGGTCTTCCAACATGACAATGATCCAAAACACACCGCCCGGGCAACAAAGGAGTGGCTCCGTAAGAAGCAAGTGTCAGGGTGGGCATGACCAAGATAACAAAAAAAGGCTCTAGAATCTGAAATGGAACTAACTTACCTTACCTTCAACTAATGGTCAGTGTCTACCTGGAACTTACATAAGCACAAACAGCAAAGAAAACGAACAACGCCACCCTCAGGTGTGACCAGTGTTGGGAAGAAACGGAATACATGTACTGCCGTTACGTATTTAAAATACAAAATATGACTAACTGTATTCCGTCACAGTTAACACCATTACACCTTTAAAAAGGTGGTATTCAGAATACAGCTACTTTGTTAAAATAAATGGATTACACAGCGGTCTTTTGCTGTTTCATATATTAGTCTACGCCCTCTCTATTTTTGGTAATTCCACGCCAGTGGAAGCCCAAACAAATTATGATTATGACACCTGTTTATTTTACGTGTAGTTGTTTTTTTCCCTGTGTAATAATATTCAACATTGCTATCAATACATTTTTCAAAAAATGCCTCTCAGTGCAAAATGGGTTCAAAGACATAAACAACTGTAGGATACTGTTTTTCCGTGATTTAGACAGGGGGAACAAATCGTGGCAGGATCAGCCTGATATTATTTGTATCCCACTATAACTTTACTGTATAAAGAACTAACATCTCCAAAATGTCAGCAGTAGTTTGTCATTACAACAAGTGTTTGGGAACTAAAAATCAAGAAGGTGGGATACTGTTTGTCCCTGATTTAAACAGCCCAGCGCTGCTCCAGATGAAGGGAAAACCAATTATGCAGGGGAGACCTACCCTGGCACTTGTGCAGGTGAAGCCAAAGGGAACGACATGCTTCACCATATTTTCTAGTCTTTGACTTAGAATGAAGTTGGTTTGGAAACATATTCAGCTATGCTTCATCTCCTGCTTTGCGTTTGTGTGGGCGCCCCGTGCTAGCAGTGTCCAAGCGTTGTTGTTTTTTTTTCCTTTTCATACCGTGTTCCCCCTTCAATGGCTCTGTGCCCCCCCTAGGGGGCGGACCCCACACTTTGGGAAGCTCTGCTTTACTCTCATTGAGTAACGTAACGGAATACGTTACAAAATACACTTTGGAGCATGTATTCTGTAATCTGTACTGGAATACATTTTAAAAGTAACCTTCCCAACACTGGGTGTGACGACCAAAGACAACACACAAAATCATGACCTGGGACATAACACTTAATGAACTTACACATAAGCTTCATATTATCTAAATATGTGTTGTTATTTTACTCAGAGTTTCTTCTAAAGTGTCAGCCTAACCTGAAGAAGAAGATCCAGTTTGTGTTTGGAGGAATCGCTAAAGCAGGAAACCCAACCCTTCTGAATCAGATCTACATAGAGCCCTACATCACAGAGGGAGGGACTGCAGGGGTCAGTGATGAACATGAGGTCAGACAGATTGAAACAGCATCCAGGAAACCAGACAGACCAGAAACAACAATCAGACAAGAAGATATCTTTAAAGCCTCATCTGTTAAAGATAAACCAATCAGAACAGTGCTGACAAAGGGAGTGGCTGGCATTGGGAAAACAGTCCTAACACAGAAGTTCACTCTGGACTGGGCTGAAGACAAAGCCAACCAGGACATCCAGTTCATGTTTCCATTCACTTTCAGAGAGCTGAATGTGCTGAAAGAGAAAAAGTTCAGCTTGGTAGAACTTATTCATCACTTGTTTCCTGAAACCAAACAAGCAGGAATCTGCAGTTTTGAAGACTTCCAGGTTGTATTCATCTTTGATGGTCTGGATGAGTGTCGACTTACTCTTGACTTCCACAAAACTACAATTCTGACTGATGTTACAGAGTCCACCTCAGTGGATGTGCTGCTGATAAACCTCATCAGGGGGAAATTGCTTCCTTCTGCTCGCCTCTGGATAACCACACGACCTGCAGCAGTCAATCAGATCCCTCCTGAGTATGTTGGCATGGTGACAGAGCTCAATGGATTCACTGACCCACAAAAGGAGGAGTACTTCAAGAAGAGATTCAGTGATAAGAACCAGGTAACCAAGATCTTCTCCCACATCAAGACATCACGAAGCCTCCACATCATGTGCCACATTCCAGTCTTCTGCTGGATCACTGCTACAGTGCTTGAGGATGTACTGAAAACCAGAGAGGGGGGAGAGCTGCCCAAAACCCTGACTGAGATGTGCATCCACTTCCTGGTGGTTCAGGCCAAAGTGAAGAAAGTCAAGTATGATGGAGGAGCTGAGACAGATCCACATTGGAGTCCAGAGAGTAGGAAAATGATCGAGTCTCTGGGAAAACTGGCTTTTGATCAGCTGCAGAAAGGAAACCTGATCTTCTATGAATCAGACCTGACAGAGTGTGGCATCGATGTCAGAGCAGCCTTGGTGTACTCAGGAGTGTTCACACAGATCTTTAAAGAGGAGAGAGGGCTATACCAGGACAAGATGTTCTGCTTCATCCATTTGAGTGTTCAGGAGTTTCTAGCTGCTCTATATGTCCATCTGACCTTCATCAACTCTGGAGTCAACCTGCTAGAAAAACAGCAAACATCCTGGTGGTCTAAACTTTTGCAAAATAAACCTAAAAGGAAAAATCTCCACCAGAGTGCTGTGGATAAGGCCTTACAGAGTCCACATGCACACCTGGATTTGTTCCTTCGCTTCCTCTTGGGTCTTTCACTTCATACCAATCAGATTCTTCTACAGGATCTACTGACACAGACAGGAAATAGCTCACTGAACAGTCAGGAAACAGTCCAGTACATCAAGAAGAAGCTCAGTGAGAATCTGTCTGCAGAAAGAAGCATTAATCTGTTCCACTGTCTGAATGAAATTAATGATTGTTCTCTATGGAAGGAGATCCAAACGTCTTTGAGTTCAGGAAGTCTTTCAAAACAAAAACTGTCTCCTGCTCAGTGGTCAGCTCTGGTCTTCATCTTACTGTCATCAGAAGGTCTGGATGTTTTTGACCTAAGGAAATACTCTGCTTCAGAGGAGGCTCTTCTGAGGCTGCTGCCAGTGGTCAAAGTAACTAGGAAAGCACTGTAAGTGTTTAGAGATCCTGTTTAGTCCTGGTGATTCAAATGTGCTGGTACTGACTGAAACTTAATTTCTTCTTTCTTTTTCTTTTTCTTGTCATTTTCTATTCAGTCTGAGCTTTTGTAAGTTTACAGAGAGAAGCTGTAAAACTCTGTCCTTAGTTCTCAGCTCCCAGTCTTCTAGCTTGAGAGAGCTGGACCTGAGTAACAATGACCTGCAGGACCCTGGCGTGAAGCTTCTGTCCGCAGGACTCAAGAATCCACAATGCAAACTGGAAACTCTGAGGTCAAGTAACATTAAAAAGATAACTGAAAGCTAATTTTCATAATTTAAAAAACTTCTACCTTGGTTAGGATTGTCTTTTCTAATGTCAATTGTCAAATGACGGTTTACTAAACTTCATCACTAATTTCTGGATTTATTTCCATTATTTTTATTTTGTAATTAATCTATCCATCCATTTTCTTCATTACCTGTTTAACTTAAGTGATTAAAATAAAAGATGGAGGGATTATCTTGTGAGGTACAAGTACCAAGCACTCCCACTTATTGTTTTTTTTTTTTTTTTTTTTCAATTTAATGCTTAATTCTTTATTGAGGAAGTGGTATATGTTTGGCCAAACAAATCTGCCAAGCTTAGTGTCGGGACTTAAAAAATATTTTTATATAACTGAGTCACCTTGTTTTTTTATTTTATTTTTATTTTTTATTTAAGAAGTATTCAGAAAGGACTCTGAAGTTTTTCTCTGCTTAGTATTTATTTTGATGGAATCAACCTGTTTGATCGAATGAGAAGAAAAGTGAATTAAAGTATTTTCTTTTGCTTGTGTTCGAGGAGTGAACAAGAGTCTTGTGTTGTTTTGTTTGCCTCCAGTCTTTCAGGTTGTCTTATCACAAAGGACAGCTGTGCTTCTCTGGCCTCAGCTCTGAGATCTAACCCTTCCCATCTGAGAGACCTTGACCTGAGTTATAATCATCCAGGAGACTCAGGAGTGGCTCTGCTGTCAGCTAGACTAGAGGACCAACAATCGAAACTGAAAAACCTTAGGTATGGGAGGTCTGGTACAGCCACAGACAGTGTGTGATAGTCAATCCCTTTCCTTTACTCAGCCTGTCCATCATGCTGAACAAACGTGTTACATGAACAATCACACAAGTAGCAAACGTTTTTCTTTTCATGACAGTAAAAGTACTAATTGGATATGAATGTATGTGTGTAGCATGTCTTCAAGCAACTCCAAGAACAAAAATTGGCTTACTCAGTTTGGGGTGATCCATATATGCTAAAAGAAGACTCCAGGCTGAAGAATACCTCTTTTGTATTTTCACTTCCTGCAACTTTTATTAGTGTTATTGATTAGGATATAATTATTTCAAAAGGTCATTTAATTTGTCATTATTTGTTAGATTTATTTTTATAACGTTGCCTAATGGTTTGCCAGAACCTCTTCAAGGCAGATCAAAAGTCTTTTTCCTCTGCGTCACCAAAATCGTCTTGCTACTTTGCTTCAGCTACTGCCGAATCTGCATTCCATTTGGCCTCCTTGTACCTGTTACCTGCCTCTGAAGTCCCACAGCAGAATATGGTCCATTCCCTGCCAGCTGTTCCCATCACACCCTCACTATACATTTAGGAGGGCGAGGTCTGTCCAGCATCCTCCCTTGCCACCTAATCCAACTCACTACCAAGTGGTGATCAATTGACAGCTTGGCACCTCTCTTCACCAGAATCTGATAATACGATTATTATTGTTGTTGACGGTCAGCGTTTGTTATGGATAAAGTGTAATTTGCACAGAAGTCCAATAACAGAACACCACTCGAGGTCGGATTGGATCAGGCAGGCCTTTCCCAACAGTGACTGTTGGGAAAGGCCTGTATCGGGCATCCCTGCCGACTGAGGGCTACTCCAGACTGGAGCAGAGTTCAACCCCTTCCCAGGAGATTAATTCCAGAGCCCAAGCCATGCACTGCAGTGAGCCTGACTATATCTAACTAGTATCTCTCAACCTCATGCAGCAGCTCAAGTTCCATTCAAGTCAGCCTTAGTAGCTGGGTACAAAACCACAGGGCCCCGCCACTGACTGTCACCCTACACACATTTCACCTGACCCCTCAAGTATATAGTCCAGAGTAGAAGTAATAAATGCACAAACTAGTTTTTTAGCTTCACTCTGAGTGAAGATGGTTCTAATGTTAGAGATACTGATCAAATGTAAGACTAGCACAGTCTTACATTTGCATGATCGTGGCTCAAGAGTTGGGAGTTCGCCTTGTAATCTGAAGGTTGCCGGTTCGAGCCCTGGCTCCGACGGTCTCAGTCGTTGTGTCCTTGGGCAAGACACTTCACCCATTGCCTACTGGTGGTGGTCAGAGTGCCCGGTGGTGCCAGTGTCCGGCAGCCTCACCTCTGTCAGTGCGCCCCAGGGTGGCTGTAGGCTACAATGTAGCTTGCCATCACCAGTGTGTGAATGTGTATGCGTGAATGGGTGGATGACTGGATATGTAAAGCGCTTTGGGGTCCTTAGGGACTAGTAAAGCGCTATATAAATACAGGCCATTTACCATTTTAGCACAGTCCTAGCATGGAACCCTGAACTCCATAATTACCTTAGTGTAATTTCCCTCTGATTGTGAAAAAGAATCCCCATTTACATGAACACAATAGAGTCTATTAGACAACCATTATTGCATTGTATGTATTACAAATACATGTAATGTTGATGTGTGAAATACACTGAGGTGGTCTGACCCCCCTCCTACCTTTAGGTTGAGGCCTGCTGGAGTCCGATGGTTGAGACCAGGTCTGAGGAAGTGTAAGCGTGTTTTTGATGTGATTCATGAATACAAAGCAGCACACATTCAACCATCTTTAAACTGTCACATCACTCATTCACATCTGTGATGTCAGTAGTCATTATCAAAGAGTCAATCAATGAACAGATGATGGATGAGTAACTGCAGCTGTATTGTGTTTGTTCTCCTTAGATATCTGTGAACCCACACCCAGCGCAAACACAATACATACAAAGATCAAGCTGTCTGACAACAACAGGAAAATGACATTGGTGAAGGAGGATCAGTCATATCCTGACCATCATGACAGATTTGAGCTTCCTCAGCTGCTCTGTAGAAATGGTCTGACTGGTCGATGTTACTGGGAGGTGGAGTGGAGAGGGAAGGTTGATTTATCAGTGAGTTACCGAGGAATAAAAAAGAAAGGAAGCAGTAATGGATGCAGGTTTGGAAGCAATGATCAGTCCTGGAGTCTGAGGTGCTCTGATGACGCCTGTTACCATGTCTGGCACAATGATGAAACAGCATTCATCTCCTCCACCTCCTCCTCGGTCTCTCACAGAGTAGGGGTGTATGTGGACTGTCCTGGTGGCACTCTGTCCTTCTACAGAGTCTCCTCCGACACTCTGATCCACCTCCACACCTTCAGCACCACATTCACTGAGCTTCTGTACCCTGGATTTGGGTTCTGGTCACCTGGTTCTTCAGTGTCTCTGTGTGCAGTTGAGTATGAGTAGCCTCATCCATTAGAAAGGCCGTAGAGCAGATAATTCTGTCTGCACATGGGTCTCTTTCACTCAGAAACACGTTTTCTAATTCACAAATACATAGACTATCCACATCATTAAAGTCCCTTTATTTTATCTTCCTCTTTATTTAGAAATTAAAAATGCATTAATTAAAAATCTCTGTTAAAATATAGCTACTCTCAATGCAGTCACAGAAAGGAATTTGAAGGGCAAACTGTTTTGGTGTGCAGTCTAATAGGTTAGAGGAAAGGAGCAAGACCACAAGTTTATGCACGGAGAGAGAGGATATGCAGATGATTGGAGTGGCAGGGAAGGATGCTAGGGATAGTGTGAGATGGAGGCAGATGATCCACTGTGTCAACCATAAAGGGAGCAGCCAAGATTAGAAGAAAAGAAAAAAACAGCTTTGGTGTGCAGTCATCCTGCTAGCACCTTTGGCAGCCATACCCTGGGAGGGTTGATGGGCAGTATTAGTAGTATCCTATGGGCACCGTATTGTTAATATTTGATCTAATGCTTAATATTTTTGCTACAGACAAAGAGTATTTACATTATGTACTAAATCATTCTGTCTGCCTCTGTGTCTATGAGAACAAAGTTGAGTAATTCTTCTTCCCATCTTATATCCTGATACTAATGTTGTGCCTTTATCCTTTTCAGGATGCAAGAGGTAAACTGACTTGGGATAGAAAACTTTCAGACAGGTAATCAAATAAATAAAAATTCAACTGGGTTATGCTTGTTAAACTGAAGCATAGCTTATCCATACACTTTCATTCAGACTTCATTGAACAGAGGAGCAGTTTGCTCAACACCTGTTGATCTAACTCATACTTTGTGGGTATATTGCTGGAGACCTGATAGAGGGCAGTAAAGACAGTGAAGTTATTTTGATGACCAGTTGGCACACTCTACATCAACAGTCCATTCAGGTTTTACTTTGAGTGGGCATTGTGGATTCTTGTTTGTGTGTTGTTTCTATATTTTCTGTGTATTGTACCTTGTTCTACATCGGTGGGCAAAGTGGTGATGCTCCATTGGCTGATGGAGGGAGAGGAACTGGCTGAAGGAGGGAGAGGACCCCAGGCCTTCCTGGAAGTTTTTCAGGCCACTGTAGAGGTTTGCTTCCAAACTGGAAGCTGGTTCCACAGAAGAGGGGCCTGAAAACTGAAGGCTCTTCCTCCCATTCTACTTTTAAATACTCAAGGAACAACAAGTAGGCCTGCAGAGCGGGAGCGAAGTGCTCTAATAGGGTGATATGGTACTACAAGGTCATTAAGATATGATGGGGCCTGATTATTTAAGACCTTGTATGTGAGGAGCAGGATTTTGAATTCAATTCTGGATTTAACAGGAAGCCAATGAAGGGAAGCCAAAACAGGAGAAATATGCTCTCTCTTTCTAGTCCCTGTCAGCACTCTTGCTGCAGCATTTTGGATTAGCTGAAGGCTTTTCATATAGTAAAGACTGCAGTCAGCTTGTGCCTGAGGCATCCCTTAATTCTGGGGACAGATTTAATAACCTGTTGGGGCAGTGTGTGGGGATGCGTTCACGACCTTTGGTGGTGTGTAGTGTTTGTGCTGTGCTCAGTGGTGACATGTGGTCGCCCGACACTGACTCTAGGGAGGAGGAGACAGCAGGGCATTCTTGTGAGGCCCGCTGCCACCGGTGATTCACTCCATGGAAAAGTTTCCACTAGAGCACTCTCATGATGACACCCAAACAAATCCTATGACCAAGTGATAAAACCAGTTGTCATGCTACATCAATAGTCCATTCAGATTTTACCTCCTGGACCAGTTAGGCACTGCTTGCCACAAAAGTGCAATAGAAAAGGGCAACAAATCATTTGGAGTTACGCTCCACAGAAAACTCCATGTATAGGCGAATCCATAAATACTGAACCACGAATAGGCGGTGGTTGACTGCACTGGTTATTTGAGATCCTCATTGGAAGATTTAATAAAGTTAATTCAAACGAAATTGTAAACATACACGGCAGACCCAGTGGCATTTTGATGCTTTTTATTAAAGCTTTGACGGTTGCTGTCCACAATACACACAGAGCTGCAGCTCTTCCGCTGCCTGCTCAACACTATCACAACAACAACGCCAACCACAGGACCCAGTACAATATTTAATTCGGCGGGGCGTGATTGCAGATGCCGTGCAGGTGCGTCCGCCTCCTCTGCACGGCACCGCAGGCCACACCCCACCACAAAAATGTAGTCAGTTTTCACTTGAGCCTTTACCTGTTAGTGTGCTTGTGTCTGCAGTGTCCCAGAGAGGTCGAGTACAACTTCCAGAGACACACGTGAGTGCTGAAACTAGTACTGAGTTCTGTCATCAATAAATCTAGTTAAAAAGTGTGTTTTTGTATTTAGTTTAAAGCTCTGGAAAACACATTCTCCTCACATGTTTAAGATCGAAAACCATGAGAATACAGTCACGTTAAGAACAGTCAAGGTTAGTCCGATAATCTGAATGTGTGTATTTCATGTGTTCTTTTTTACGATGATCGTGGCTCAAGAGTTGGGAGTTTGCCTTGTGATTGGAAGGTTGCCGGTTCGAGCCCCAACTTGGACAGTCTCGGTCGTTGTGTCTTTGGGCAAGACACTTCACCCATAGCCTACTGGTGGTGGTCAGAGGGCCCGGTGGCGCCAATGTCCGGCAGCCTCGCCTCTGTCAGTGCGCCCCAGGGTGGCTGTGGCTACAATGTAGCTTGCCATCACCAGTGTGTGAATGTGTATGGGTGGATGACTGAATGTGTAAAGCGCTTTGTGGTCCTTAGGGACTAGTAAGGCGCTATACAAATACAGGCCATTTACCATGATTTACTTGATGGTTCAGCTTTGATCTTAATGAGTGAAATGTATTTTCAAGTAGAAGGAAATGATGCATAAAAAGCTGCAAAACCTTTGTGATGCCAGCTTTTTGTCTTCTAACCTCAGTGGACTCGGGATTCGAGCTGGATCATACCACAGCAGAAACAGATCAAGAGGACGTGATGGAGGTGTGAGAACAATGACCAGGTCCTGACGTTCCTGATCATAGATTTGTAAAATACCTGCTGCAGCTTGGTGACAAAGAGGCCATCAGCAATGAAAATTCACTCACAGTAGAAGTTGGTTTTATTCCATCACTGCGCAGATGTTTGTGTTACCAAGCTGCTTTTAGCTCTGCACCTGTTCCAACTTGAATGTGTAATTCCAGTCCTGTATCCTTGTGAACAGCATGAGTTAAGTTTGTTTCTTCACTCAACACTCAGTCAGGTTATTGGTCCTAAAAGTCCTGATCATGTTCCTTTCTGAATTCTAGTCTCCAACAAGCTTCCAACATGCAGTTCAAACTGAGTCTGCACGAATCTTCTACAGGTAATGACAAGAAATCCACACCTCCACCTTTTTACAGCCCATCAGGTAATGTTTTCTTTAAATTAGACTAACTTCAGCACCCTGATGTGCCATTATGTTCCTGTTAGACGATCATGCAAACAAAAAGTTGAGTGGACAGTTCCTGCCATAACACGATTGCATTGTATAAACGTGGTCATTTTTCTCCCCACAGAATGAACACAAACAACACCTGAGTGTGTCAGGACCTTAATCTCAGCACTGACTCTTCAGTGTTGCTGTGACGTAATGCATGTTGCTAGAGTTATTTGAATTTTCAGCTACACAGTTGCTCACAGTTTTTCTGATGTTTGGCAGCTTGTTACAAGCTCAAAGAAGTCCTGCCATTAATTAATTCTTAATTAATTATTAATTCTTAAATATGATCAAATCATCTCTAATAATTGGCTATGTACCACAGGCCTTCAAGCTGGCTGTAGTTAAACCTTTACTCAAAAAGCCATCTGTAGACCCAGCAGTCTTAGCTAATTATAGCCCAATCTCCAACCTTCCTTTCATATCAAAAATCCTTGAAAGAGTAGTTGTCAAACAGCTAACAGATCATCTGCAGAGGAATGGCTTATTTGAAGAGTTTCAGTCAGGTTTCAGAGCTCATCACAGCACAGAAACAGCTTTAGTGAAAGTTACAAATGATCTTCTTATGGCCTCTGACAGTGGACTCATCTCTGTGCTTGTCCTGCTAGACCTCAGTGCAGCATTCGATACTGTCGACCATAATATCCTATTAGAGCGATTAGAACATGCTCCAGGTATTACAGGTACTGTGCTGCAGTGGTTTGTATCATATCTATCTAATAGACTCCAATTTGTACATGTACATGGAGAGTCCTCTTCACACACTGAGGTTAATTATAGAGTTCCACAGGTTTCGGTGCTAGGACCAAATTCTGTTTACACTATACATGCTTCCCTTAGGCAGCATCATTAGAAGACATAGCATAAATTTTCACTGCTATGCAGGCTGTAGTTAAACCTTCATGGACAGCTCTATCTGTCCATGAAGCCAGATAACACACACCAATTAGTTAAACTGCAGGAATGTCTTAAAGACATAAAGACCTGGATGGCCGCTAACTTTCTGCTTCTTAATTCAGATAAAACTGAGGTTATTGTACTCGGCCCTGAAATTCTTAGAAATATGGTATCTAACCAGATTCTTACTCTGGATGGCATTACCTTGGCCTCCAGCAACACTGTGAGGAACCTTGGAGTCATTTTTGACCAGGATATATAAATATGTAAGACAAATTGTTTATGTTTCTGTTCTGTGTCCTGTGTACTGTTTGTTTGTATATGTGTCTTTCTGGCTGCTGTTACAACCAAATTTCCCCTTGTGGGACACTTAAAGGATTATTCTATTCTATTCTATTCTATTCTATTCTATTCTTCCATTCGATATGTCCTTCAACGCACATATTAAACAAACATGTAAGACTGCGTTCTTCCATTTGCACAACATCTCTAAAGTTAGAAATATCCTGTCTCAGGGTGACGCTGAAAAACTAGTTCATGCATTTATTACTTCCAGGCTGGACTACTGTAATCTTATTATCAGGAAGTCCTAACAACTCCCTGAAAAGCCTTCAGCTAATCCAAAATGCTGCAGCAAGAGTACTGACAAGGAGAAAGAGAGAGCATATTTCTCCTGTTTTGGCTTCCCTTCATTGGCTTCCTGTTAAATCCAGAATTGAATTCAAAATCCTGCTCCTCACATACAAGGTCTTAAATAATCAGGCCCCATCTTATCTTAATGACCTTGTAGTACCATATCACCCCATTAGAGCACTTTGCTCTCACACTGCAGGCTTATTTGTTGTTCCTAGAGTATTTAAAAATAGAATGGGAAGGAGAGCCTTCAGTTTTCAGGCCCCTCTTCTGTGGAACCAGCTTCCAGTTTGGATTTGGGAGACAGACACTATCTCTACTTATAAGATTAGGCTTAAAACTTTCCTTTTTGCTAAAGCATATAGTTAGGGCTGGACCAGGTGACCCTGAATCCTCCCTTAGTTATGCTGCAATAGACGTAGGCTGCTGGGGGATTCCCATGATGCATTGAGTTTTTTATTTCCAGTCACCTTTCTCACTCACTATGTGTTAATAGACCTCTCTGCAGTGAATCATACCTGTTATTAATCTCTGTCTCTCTTCCACAGCATGTCTTTATCCTGTCTTCTTTCTCTCAACCCAACCGGTCGCAGCAGATGGCCGCCCCTCCCTGAGCCTGGTTCTGCTGGAGGTTTCTTCCTGTTAAAAGGGAGTTTTTCCTTGCCGCTGTCGTCAAAGTGCTTGCTCATAGGGGGTCATATGATTGTTGGGTTTTTCTCTGTATCTATGAAGCGCCTTGAGGCGACTTTTGGTGTGATTTGGCGTTATATAAATAAAATTTAATATATAAATAAATTGAATTGACAGCAGTGGTTTCCACACATTTGGAGGTCGGTTGTTTATACATTTTGAAATGAGCCTTTATAATTAAAGCCACCACCATCCATGTGCTGACTGACATCTGCATAATATGCAAATACTATTTAAAAAAACAAGTCATAAAAATCATTATTTCATCTCTCCAGTTCCCTCTCTAGTTATTATATCTATCAAACCTAAAAGACGGCACCTTGGAAGAAACGAGAAACGAGCTTTAGTGGTCACATACATATTCATAAAGAGTACAACATGCAGTGAAATGTGTTGTGTCCGAGCTGCAGACAGGCTGCAGATGTAGCCGTGCCATTCCAGGCCATGGTGTTTGGCGTGGGGGGCCTAGTCAGGACCCTTACTGGATACTGGGAGGGAATCAAACTTGCAACTTCCGCTCCAAAGGTGTGTGGTCTTACCACTACACTATCCAGCTGCCCTTGTAGTAAAGTGTGCAGTCAGTTTGATCAGTATTTTGGAAATGTTTTGTGATTCCGTACACCAAATACCAATATTCCTGGTTAAAGACCAGGAAGAGAGGCTGTATCCCAATTCAGGGTCTGCAGCCTTAAAGTACGTAGCCTCAACGATCCTCAAGGGCCACGTACTCAAAGACCGCTAAGGCCAGAAGTGCGAGGCTTGTGAAATGGGACGCTCTAGCCTCCGTTGCGCTGCCCAGTGCCCAGGTTGCCTAGCAACCATGATACTAACAGCTGGAAACGTGTCATACAGCTTTGTTTGACAGAAATGAAGGAGAAATCTTTTGTTCATTTGTTTGTTTCTTTCTACATGAGCTTTGATCATTCTCTGTAGGATTAAGCTCAGCTATTGAACGGCGTATATTTTAAAGTAAAGGCTTTAAAACCAAGTTAGTACAAACGTCACTAATGTCACATAACTTTGCCGACATGTGGCCAACAGTAATGTTTTAATGTTCTTCATCATTAAACATTTGCACATAAATAAGTGACATAATATTCAGTACTTACTTAAAGTTTACTCTTCGGGCGCCCCTCATCCGCCGTTTTTTTTTTCCGGCAAAATTATCCACACCCACCGCCGCGCTATGCATTCTGGGATATGTTGGGCCACGAAGTCTACACTGCCACAGCCTTAAAATTCAGGGAAATGAAGGACGCATTTCAGGGCCGCATTTCGAGCAGCCTTTGAATTGGGACAGCCTTCGGCGCGCCGCTGTGACGTAATCGGCCTTGAAATGCGTACTTTAAGGCTGCAGACCCTGAATTGGGATACAGCCAGAGACAAGTCCCTGGATGGGAGGAGTTAGAAAGTTCATCCAACAAAAATATCTGTTGCAAATTAGACATGTGGATTGTCCACTGTCGAATAAAGGAGCAACTGAAAGAAGAAGATTCATTTTATGTGAGTCATGCACAGTTTAAAATGTGAAGGGGGTAAAACTGACCCCTTTGCAGTTTAGTTCCAGTTTGGTTACTGTGGCGCTGCAATCCAGGGCAGAGATAAGAGACAATAGTTATTTGGGATTCTCATGGGTAGCATTAATAAAGTTAGTTCAAACTTAATCGTTCTCTTAACCTGGCTGTAGCTCAGGTGGCAGAGCAGGTCAGCCACTAATTAGAAGGTCGGTGGTTCGATCCCAGGCTGCCCCCTGGGTGCATGCCAAATATCCTTGGGCAAGATATTAACCCCATGATTACCTGCTGGTGGTGGTCAGAGGGCCCGGTGGCGCCAGTGTCAGCCAGCCTCGCCTCTGTCAGTGCGCCCCAGGGCAGCTGTGGCTACAGTGTAGCTTGCCATTGCCAGTGTGTGAATGGGTGAATGACTGAATGTAGTGTAAAGTGCTTTGGGGTCCTTAGGGACTAAGTAAAGCGCTATACAAATGCAGGCCATTTACCATTTAACTCTTTAACTGTGGGTGTTGTGCTTGTGTCTGCAGTTTGCAGGAGAAAACAATGAGATCCACAGACACCTGTGAGTACTGAAACTCAGTTATCAAGAACGTATTAAATGATTATAAATGTTTGTGTCCTAAACTCACCACAGAAATATTTATAAGAGATTTAGTTTAAAGCTCTGGAAAAGACATTCTACTCACATGTTTAAGATCTAAAACCATGAGAAGACAGTCACGTTCAGAACAGTCGAGGTTAATCTGATAATTTGATAATCTACATGTGTGTATTTCATGTTTTACGATGATTTACTTGGAAGGTCACGGTTCAGCTTTGATCTTAATGAATGAAATGTATTTTCAAGTAGAAGGAAATGATGCATAAAAAGCTGCAAAACCTTTGTGATGTCAGCTTTTTGTCTTCTAACCTTAGTGGACTCTGGTTTCGAACTGGATCATACCACAGCAGAAACAGATCAGGAGGACGTGATGGAGGTGAGAGAACAATGACCAGGTCCTGACGTTCCTGATATACAGGTTGGGCCATTTATATGGATACGCCGTAATAAAATGGGAATGGTTGGTGATATTAAAGTCCTGTTTGTGGAACATTAGTATATGTGAGGGGGCAAACTCCTCAAGATGGGTGGTGACCATGGTGGCCATTTAGAAGTCGGCCATCTTGGATACAACTTTTGTTTTTTCAATAGGAAGAGGGCCATGTGACACATCAAACTTATTGGTAATGTCACAAGAAAAACAATGGTGTGCTTGGTTTCAACGTAACTTTATTCTTTCATGAGTTATTTACAAGTTTCTGATATGTGTTCAGTGTAGAGATGGACCGATCCGATATTACGTATCGGTATCGGTCCGATACTGACCTAAATTACTGGATCGGATATCGGAGAAAAATAAAAAATGTAATCCGATCCATTAAATATCATGAAAGCACTTCACAAAACTTGCAACACGCCGTAACTCACCTCAGAACGTTAGCACGTCGGAGCAGTATGCATCACGTGATAGAGCGGCTGTGGCATGCGGGACCTGTCGGTGGATAGCATGTGGAGCTTCGCTAGCAACCCGGCATTTCATCTCCGACAAAGTTATCCCCGAGAGAAGTAAAGCAAGTGTGTAAGTCCATCTCTGAATGTTTGTAAAGCATTCCTGCGTTAAGCTTACCAAACGATATATGGAGCGACTGCCTCTTCTGGCTGCTACTTCAATCATGAAACTGCTTAATGATCAGCTGATCGGCTTTTCTGTCGCGAGTCCGTCTCTCTGGTTTGTTTTTGGCCCACTTTGCACCAGAAAGAGGAAACCAGCGGCTGAACAACAGCAGCACGTTTAAGCTTGATCAGCTGTTGTTAGAATTTATTTATTATTACTTTCTACTCGAGGATCTTTTTCTACGTAGCTGACGGCTGGTAACTGCAGGGGCGGATCTAGCAAAGTTTAGCCAGGGGGGCCGATAGGGCATTAACAGGGAAAAGGGGGCACAAAGACATATTTTTCTTTCTTATTCTCATTTAAAATGTCTAGCTTTTAATAAATAATTATCCGAATCTTACACCCAAAGTTTTAATTTGATGTAAAATGAATAGAAGTCAATTACTGTATATAGTGACTATTAAGTCTAATATATATACCCTAGTAAGCTATAGTACTTTTTCCTTTGGGAAGGTACCATCTGTGCAGTCTGCAATTTTGTTGAAGAAAGATGTTGAATCTATTTAATATTTCTTGAAAAATAATTGATTTCTGTGCATTTATTTTTTCACACTGCATCAAATTAAGGTTGATTACGTCGATTAAGCATCATGAGGTGGAGCGTGAGGGGTGGTTCCCTATTTTTTATTTATTTATTTTTGTTGTTGCTGGGAGTTGGAACCCTATTAGTTAGGTTGCTTAATATTTACGCTAAGTACTCTTTAAAATACCAGAATAGGGAGGATGGTGTAGGTTTAAGTTTGTTAGATTGATCAGTATTGCTGAACTATGAAATGTATTTTTTTTTTGCATACAGGTATAACAGAATAGCTTTAGTGTAGTTGTTGTTTTAAACTTGAGTATGAACTTATACAAAATGCAGCAAGATATTTAAAAAAAAACAGTTTTGTTGATTAAAAAACACTATATCGGATTCATATCGGTATCGGCAGATATCCAAATTTATGATATCGGTATCGGTATCGGACATAAAAAAGTGGTATCGTGCCATCTCTAGTTCAGTGTGCTGCCCATTGTGTTGGACTGTCAATGCAACCCTCTTCTCCCACTCTTCACACACTGATAGCAACACCGCAGGAGAAATGCCAGCACAGGCATCCAGTATCTGTAGTTTCAGGTGCTGCACATCTCGTATCTTCACACCATAGACAATTGCCTTCAGATCGGGAGACCTTGGGGGCCATTCAACTGGCTCACGATGACCAATCCACTTTCCAGAAAACTGTTCATCTAGGAATGCTCGGACCTGGCACCCATATTGTGGTGGTGCACCATCTTGCTGGAAAAACTCAGGGAACGTGCCAGCTTCAGTGCATAAAGAGGGAAACACATCATCATGTAGCAATTTCAAATATCCAGTGGCCTTGAAGTTTCTATTGATGAAGAATGGACCCACTAGCGTTGTACCCCATATACCACACCAAACCATCACTTTTGTTGTTCCAACAGTCTTGGAGGGATCCATCCAATGTGAGTTAGTGTCAGACCAATAGCGGTGGTTTTGTTTGTTAACTTCACCATTCACATAAAAGTTTGCCTCATCACTGAACAAAATCTTCTGTGTGAGCCGAGGGTCCTGTTCCAATATTTGTTTTGCCCATTCTGCAAATTCTGTGCGCCGATCTGGGTCATCCTTACTGCAGTAGCTGGAGTTTGTAAGGGTGCCATTTGTGAGTAGCTAATATCTGCCGAAGGGATGTTCGACTAATGCCACTCTCCAGTGACATGCGGCGAGTGCTACGCTGTGGGCTCTTGCTGAATGAAGCTAGGACAGCCACTGATGTTTCTTCATTAGTGACAGTTTTCTTGCAAATCCAACACTGAACCAGTTTCACGAAACTTAGCAAGCAGCTTGCTAACTGTAGCATGGGAGATGGGTGGTCTCGTAGGGTGTCTTACATTGAAATCTGCTACAATGACCTGGTTACTGCGTTCACCAGATATCAACACAATTTCGGTCTGCTCCTCACGTGTTAACCTCTTCGACATGTCAATGGCTGTGAACAAAGAGAAACTTGTGAATAACTCATGAAAGAATAAAGTTACGTTGAAACCAAGCACACCATTGTTTTTCTTGTGACATTACCAATAAGTTTGATGTGTCACATGGCCCTCTTCCTATTGAAAAAACAAAAGTTGTATCCAAGATGGCCGACTTCTAAATGGCCACCATGGTCACCACCCATCTTGAGGAGTTTGCCCCCTCACATATACTAATGTGCCACAAACAGCACAGACAACCATTCCCATTTTATTACGGTGTATCCATATAAATGGCCCACCTGCAAAGTTCCTGACTTGGTTAGATGTTGTGAAATTGTTTTTCTAACTGTGGTAATAAAGCAGTCATCATGACCTTTAGCTGTCTTCTGTGGTCATTCAGGTGTTTTGTGTGAGTTGCTTAGCTGCTCAGTGCAGATAGTAGGTTTGAGGTTCTTGCTCTCTCTGACTGGTTTATTTGGGTTTTTTCTATTACGATTTTCATGCAGTTTTCCTATAATTCACAGCGTGTACATCAGCTAAATTTGTTTCTTCACTGAACACTCAGTCAGGTTATTGGTCTAGCTAGCTGATGATGTTGCTTTCTGAATTCTAGTCTCCAACAAGCTTCATGCCTGCAGTTCAAACAGAGTCTGCACGAATCTGTTACAGGTAATGAAAAGAAATCCACATCTCCCCTGTTTACAGCCTCTCTGGTAACGTCTTCTTTTCATTAGACTAACAACCACATGACTAGTATCACAATAAAGTAATCTCTGCTTGTAGCAGTTGTTGTATGTTTAATATAAAGCCAACCAGTTATAGAACGTACGCATGTGATATGACGCGAGGTAACAGCTCTAATTTACAGATCCATTTTCAGATATTTGGGTTTAACAGGTTTGCAGTGGTCATTCAGATCCTCTGTGTCACATAGTTTCAGGTGTCCTAGTCCAGGTGTGTTCCTGTGTACTCTGACTGGAGTCATGTTTAATATAAGTCAGGAAGCAGAGCTGCTGTACAGGATTGTCCAATGGGATGAGGACCTCCTCCATCCAGCCAATAAAAAGGCTGCAAGCCCGCTTTTCAATATTGAGAGTTCAAAGGATGCAATCCGTCAGCTTCACCTCCCACACTGTGAACCACAGGAAGGTGAGCAAAGCACTGCTCATGACATGACACAACTGTTAATCCATAGTTCTGATGGCGTCCCCTACTGGCTATAGAATTTGGTATTTTTCTGCTGACTGACCATTGCTGATGTTTGCCTGACAAACATTTTAATCCAGACATCCTGCAGATCTCACTAATATTTTTATTTCACATCCACTCAGCCACCACTGTTAAGCAGAATGTAGAGAAGCAGGACCTCTACTAAGAGCAGCCATAAATGATCCTCCAACTTTCCCATTGTGGACAGTTAAAATGTCTGCCTAATTATGAACCACACTGTACAATTACAGTAACAATTAGGTGGTAGCACAGACCTTAGGATGGGAGGGATGTAAGGAGAAACATCTGTGCCATTGCAAGAAACAAACTTAATTTTTCAGAATAACTGAAGAAGATTTATTCATTTTTAATAAGAAGTTTCGGCTGCTCACTTATTTCCTGAGCAGTCGGTGCTGTTGATGAATCCCCGCTTGATACAAACCTGATTGGAAACCTTTGAGTGGTCTTTTTAAGACCTCTGTAATAAACAATGTGCAGAAGCCAAGGAAACCCAACGACTGATTTCTAAGCAGTGTTTGATTCTTTATCTGACCGTGGACACCATATCAAGGCTTTATATCTAAAATCAGATTCACTGTCACTGTAAGGAGGTTTTGGGAGTCAAACAGATGTCTGATGGCTTTGTGTTTTCACAGCTCTGCTTTCCGACTGTCTGTCTGTAGTCCACATCTCTGCTGGTAAAATGAAGGTCCTCAAGCCTCGAAAGATCACAGACACTCACGTGATCGTGGAAGTTACTCACCTCTCTTCCTTTGGCCTCGTCTGGAACATAAAGAGGTTTTGGAACAAGGACAAACCAGTTTCGGGTCAGGTTTTGCTGTTCCTTGAACCAATAAACTTTAGAACACAGAGACAAAACCTCAATGTGCTTCTCCTGACAAGCAACATCCCAGTGGAAGAGGTAAAGATCTATGAAAAGCTTCTCACTCAGTCCTAACGTTTGACAGAGCTGCTGAGATATGTAGTAAACGGTTTTGTACTGATGATGAATAGGTAACACTGATCTATTTTGGATAAGCCTTCTAATTAAAATGGTCTTTTAAAGGTCAGGGTGAAATACAGAGATGCTAACTTCATCCAAGCGCCTTCCAAATGTAAACTCATCAAAGATCACAGATACACTGTTCTCTGTCCAGTTGCCTATAAAGTCCAGCCTCCAGTAAGTACTTCTGTTAATTAAACTACTCCTTGTGGTTATGAAACTCATGCTGTGGTCCTGCTTTGTAGGAAGAAGATTTTGACCTGGACTTTGGAACAAACTACCCTCCAACATTTCAGATCCGCCTTCCTGCAGACACTGAAGAAGTCACAATAACAATCCAAGGCCAAACAAACACAGATGTCTGGAAATGCACTATTGATCTACCAGGTAAAACCTATATCTACATCACTCCGCCTGACATTCAATTAGAAATTATGAGTGATATATGAGTGTGCCTTTTTAGTATGCCTTATTTCCTTCATTCGTGATTTACTCCCATTTAAAACATGCTGTGATGTTCTTTTATCAACTCTCATTCTGGCATCATTTGCACTGTCCAGGCCCAAAGGCTCCTTTAGATTCTAAATGCCAAGAGTAAGGCACAGCTGAGGGTCCAGAACAGTCCAAATTCCAGAAATTGATCAGTATGGCTGTTAAACCAGAGTGTCTAGGCTCACCAAATAGGGAGTCAGCAGATGACATGCCAAGTTCTGACTGCGATGGTTTTGCAAAAATACAATGAAGAGCACTGCTTTAACTGTAGACGTAAATTAAATATCAGTTAGGTTTTGGAGGGAGGGTGAAGTTTGCAAATGTAACTCTAAGATTATTGTCTAAAATTGTACACTCAAGCTAGTAAAACAGAACAGGACTGGCAGCAGGTTTAAAGTGAAAAGCTAAACTTCATGCACTGGTGGGAATCCTGGACACAAGCGCAGTAAAGTACAGCCTCCATTCTAAATAGGACACCGATAATGAGGCCATCAGCGGTCAGGTGAGTAATCAGCAATATCTCACAGGTGTGCAGCAAAAGAGCAGGAAGTCGGGTGAGCTCTGCCCCTGAAACAAACAGACCACACACACACACACACACACACACACAGATAGAGGAAACAAGAGAAATAGGTGAGGCAAAGTACATAAACAGTGTCAGTCAGTGAGATGTCCACCCGGGTGCCTGATCAACAACTGACTGTCAGAAGGCACCGAAAACAAGAAAACCTAAAGCGCAGAAAACATCTGTTAGTTATCGATGTGTTCCTGTTCACCTGAATCATTTTACTACCAAAAATGAACGCTGTCAGGGCAAACTCCATTATATTGTCCTCTGGAAGTTTTTAGAAGACTAGTCTAATAGTGTGCTGGACATACACAAAAAACCCCAAACATCAAATGTGTTTTTAATACACAAGACACAAGCCGCACAACAGTGTCAGTATGTCACCACTTAACAGCACCAGATGTTTAGCAGGTGTGTATCTGCAGGTTACTCTGTGCACAAAGCAGTATCACATACTCACAAGCTCTGTCACACCTTCACTTCAAGTTACTGAACATAGTTTTCCTGCTTCCTGCCCCCAGAAAGAACACGCAGTCAGTCAACTCCCCAGATCCTCCCACCAGACAAGCATCTGTTTGCAGTTCGGAAGCAGTTTGTGGATCAAGTGTCAGATTCGACTGTGAACCAGCTGCTGGACAGCCTGCTCCAACAGGGAATTATAAATAAGGAAGAAATGGATTCAGCCAGAATCAAACCCAGAGCTGACCGAGCTCGAGATGTGATAGATGTGGTGCGAAACAAAGGAGAAGAAGCCAGCTCATCCCTGATTGATGGCCTCCGTGAGTTGGATCCATACCTTTCTGAAACCCTGCACCTGAGCTAAGATGAGCTGCGACTGTTCTTTAATGAAGTTATTGTAAAGCTGTACTGCTGTCTGCGTTTGGTAAATTTAAAATGAAGGCCTAATTTTTGTTGTTTGTTTCTTGGTTTTGTATATTTTTGTCATCTGTTTTCCTTGTGAGCGTGCTCAGAGAGATAATAAATCAGAGCTCTAATTATTCAGTTGTCTGTCTCTGATATATTTTTATGGTTTCTTTTTGTTGTTTTTTCCTGAACCTGAAATAAAACCACTACCATCATCAGTGTGTGACCTCAAACCATCAGGCACCTCAGAATGAGATGCCATTGAGGCTAACGGATGTGATTGGTCGGTGACCGTCACATAGGTGTGGACTGTGAGAAGGTGTGTGCGTGAATGAAGACAGGTGAGCAGCAGCTGTGATAGTTTGGGCCACAGAGACTTTATTAGAGATTTCAGGTGTTAGGTGAGTCCAACAGGTGAGACAGGAAGTAGAAAACCCTTCACATGTTGGAAGACTGAGGTCTAACTGAACGGCTCTAAACATCCCACAGCATCAGGACGGTTTCTGATTGGTTATAGTGAATGGAAGGGGTGGTAGGTGAGGATGAGGGGGTGGGGCTAGAGGTTACAGTGAAACAGGTCACTTCTGTTCAGGCATCATGTCATCGATGCTCTCTCCGGCCTCCAGCCGCTTCTCCATCTCCACCAGCAGGTTAATGCCATCCACCACCATTTGCACCAGCTCCACCTCTGAGAAACCCAGGCGGTCCGCGTTGGAGATGTCAAAGACTCCACCCACTGCTGCAGTGTCCACACCACCTTAGACACAGACAGGAAGTGATGAATGAGACAGCGAGGACAGGTGTTCCTTCCCGTCTGCTGTGCGTGCTCCTACCTGTTCCTCGCTTCTGCAGCCGCAGCCTCTTCAAGATCTCGCCGAACTTCTCGTGCTTGCTCACGTTTGGCAGCTTGACGTGGACGCCAGCTCGCAGGCCGGTGCCCAGGTTGGACGGGCAGGTGAGGATGTAGCCCAGGTGCTCGTTCCACATGAATTCATGACCTCGCTCCTTAAACAGTTCCTCGATCTGCCAGAGAGAGAGGTGAGACAGGTTAGACGGCTTCAGGTGTGACACTATGGGGTGAGGGAAATAGGAAGTGGCGTGCTGACCTTGGTGAGGCCAGTGCAGAAGCGGGTGAACACCTCCCTCATGTTTCCTCCTTTCTGCATGCTGATGACACGCAGATGATCCTCCTCGTTCACCCAAACCAGGAATGTCTTATTGTCATTGTGCCTGCAGGTGAGTAAGGGGTTATTCTTCCATCCTTGAAAACTGCTTCTTTCACTCCAATTCTCAAAAAGCCTGGTGCAGATCCCAATAATTTTGATAATCTCTGCCCTGTATCAAACCTCACCTTTATTTTGAAAATCCTTGAGAAAGTTGTTGCCTTCCAGCTTCACTCATACCTCAATGACCATAATCTCTATGAAAAATTTCAGTCTGGTTTCTGCCCAAATCATGATACAGAAACGGCTTTGTTAAGGATTACTAATGACCTTCTGATGGCAGCTGACTCTGGTCTTTTAACCATCCTCATCCTTCTCGATCTTAGTCCGGCATTTGACACCGTTTCTCATAATATCCTCCTGAGCATAATTAGCATCCATTGGCATTAGTCACACCTCACTTGCCTGGTGCATCATATCTCTCAGTTTATCCAATTTAAATCACACTCTTCAAGTTTCTTTCCTGTTTCTGCTGGTGTGCCCCAGGATTCAGTATTAGGGCCCTTTTTCATTATCTACATGCTCTCTCTTGGCCAAATATTCCGAAAATATAATATCAATTTTCATTGTTATGCTGATGACACCCAGCTCTACATTTCCTCCAAACCTAATTCATCCCTTCCACCTAACTCGCTCTCGAACTGGAGATCAGATCATGGTTCTCCTTCAATTATCTCAAACTTAACAGTAATAAAACATAAGTTTTACTTGTTGGTAAAGCATCTATCTTAACCAAATCTCACACAGTTTCTCCATTAATATTGAAAATTCCCCCATCCTTCCTTCCCCACAGGTAAAAAGTTTGGGTTTCATACTCGACAGTACTCTCTCATTTCAGTCTCACATTAATTACATAACCTGGTCTGCATACTTTCACTTACATAACATTAATTGACTTCATCCCTTACTCCCCATGCGGATGCCATCCTTGTCCGTAGTCTTATTACTTCCCAGGTCAATTATTCCAACTCCCTTTTATTTGGTCTCCCCAACAAGTCCCTCCATAAACTTCAACTTTTTCAGAATACTCCAGCTCCAGGTCATAACTCATACTCCCATATTACCCCAATTCTTTAACAGCTTCACTGGTTGCCCAGGATAAATTTCAAAATCTTAGTTCTCACGTTTAAGTTTATTTATAACCTTGCCCCTCCTTATTTCTGTGATCTGCTTCATATCACCACTGTGCTGGTGTAGTTCTTCTTCCCAGCAGCAAGAGTCGCTACAGTTCTTTCATGCCAAGATTTGTTTGTTATTAGCTGTAGAGTTAGTAATGCAGCACACTTTGAGAAAAGACTGACTCAGCATGTTGTTCAGATAAACATCTGCATCCATCCTCTTCGTTGTTTTACAGAAAGCATCGCTTGTGAGTATTTAAGTTGAACAAGAGTTAATGCAACTATATTTGCTATTATTTATGCACTTTTATGGTTAAAGGTGTACTGTATTCAGATTTACTTTCTTTCCAATGTTAGCTAGTTTAGCCAACTGATTTGCATTATCGTGTGAATATATAGACTGAATATTGCTTATTCCTTCTGTTTGTAGTTTCACTCTGTTGATAATTGAAGGCAGCGACAATAAAAGGGACGATACACCTGTCAGTTGTCGAGGAGTTTATCTACCTGCATAACTGTATCCAGTGTAGCAGTGAGGGCAGAATAACCACTGTTTCCCGCTCTCTGACATCTTCATCTGCCACTCATCTTGTTGTTCCTTCTGCTCGCCTTATCACTATGGGGCACAGAGCTTTCAGTCACTCTGCTCCTCGGCTCTGGAACTCACTTCCTTCAGCCTTCAGAAATATAGATTCCCTTCCCTTATTTAAGTCACAACTCAAAACCTACTTGTTTAAACTGGCTTACTCGCTTTAATACAGATTTTACTTGCTGTCAAATGTTGTTGTTTTTTTTGTTTGTTTTTATTTGTTGTTTTTTGTAATTTAATTTATTAGAATCTATTTGAATCTACTGTTTTATTGGTAACTTTCTCTTTGACCTTGGGTTTTAGAAAGGCGCCCTCAAATAAAATGTATTATTATTATTTTTTTTTTAATTTTATTATTATAATGACAGGAAGTCCAAAGGCCAATGGGAAGTTGGCTTCAAGTTTTCTACACGTCTTGCCAAAACAAAAGCTTTTCTCTTGGAAACATCATGATTTAATTTCATTTTAACTCAGAGTCTCATCTTGGAATGATTTGGAATGTAACTCACAGAACCTGTCGACTTGGATGAGATTGCAGGAAGTGCACAATGCTGACTCGTTTTACGACTTTAAGTCTCTGAAGCCACTTTGGCATCGTTTAAAACCAGAGTTGGCAAAAGTACATTCTGTACTTAAGTAGAAGTATAGATACTTGTTCAATTCAATTCAATTCAGTTTTATTTATACAGCACCAAATCACAACAGTTGCCTCAAGGTGCTTTATATTGTAAGGTAGACCCTACAAAAATACATACAGAGACAAACCCAACAATCTTATGACCCCCTATGAGCAAGCACTTTGGCGGCAGTGGGAAGGAAAAACTTCCTTTTAGCATGAAGAAACCTCTGGCAGAACCAGGCTGAGGGAGGGGCAGCTATCTGCCGTGACCGGTTGGGGTGAGAGAAGGAAAGCAGGATAAAAGACATGCTGTGAAAGAGAGCCAGAGATTAATAATGACTAATAATTAATTGCAGAGTGTGAACTGAAGAAGACTGAAGAAGAAATACTCAATGCATCATGGGAATCCCCCAGCAGCCTACGTCTATTGCAACATAACTAAGGGAGGATTCAGGGTCACCTGATCCAGCCCTAACTATATGCTTTAGCAAAAAGGAAAGTTTTAAGCCTAATCTTAAAAGTAGAGATAGTCTATGTCTCTTGAATCTAATCTGGAAGCTGGTTCCACAGAAGAGGGGCCTGAAAACTGGAGGCTATGCCTCCCGGTCTACTTTTAAATACTCTAGGAACAACAAATAAGCCTGCAGTGTGAGAGCAAAGTGCTCTAATGGGGTGATATGGTACTATAAGGTCATTAAGATAAGATGGGGCCTGATTATTCAAGACCTTTTATGCAAGGAGCATGATTTTAAATCCAATTCTGGATTTAAGAGGGAGCCAATGAAGGGAAGCCAAAACAGGAGAAATATGCTCTCTCTTTCTAGTCCTTGTCAGTACTCTTGCTGCAGCATTTTGGATTAACTGAAGGCTTTTCAGGGTTTTTAGGACATCCTGATAATAATGAATTACAGTAGTCCAGCCTGGAAGTAATAAATGCATGAACTAGTTTTTCAGCGTCACTCTGAGACAGGATATTTCTAATTTTAGAGATATTTCGCAAATGGAAGAAAGCAGTCTTACATATTTGTTTAATATGTGCATTGAAGGACATGTCCTGGTCAAAGATTACTACAATGACAAGGTAATGAATACAGAGTAAGAATCTGGTTAGATACCATATTTCTAAGATTTTCAAGGCCATATATAATAACCTCAGTTTTATCTGAATTTAGAAGTAGAAAGTTAGAGGCCATCAAGGTCTTAACATTCCTGTAGTTTAACTAATTGGTGTGTGTTATCTGGCTTCATAGATAGATAAAGTTGGGTGTCATCTGCATAGCAGTGAAAATGTATGCTATGCTTTCTGATGATACAGCCTAGCACTGAACCCTGTGGAACTCCATAATTGACCATTTACACGAACAAATTGAAGTTTATTAGATAGATATAATACAAACCACTGCAAACCAGCGCAGTACCTGTAATACCTACAGCATGGTCGACAGTATCGAACGCTGCACTGAGGTCTAGCAGGACAAGCACAGAGATGAGTCCACTGTCAGAGGCCATAAGAAGATCATTTGTAAACTTCACTAAAGCTGTTTCTGTGCTGTGATGAGCTCTGAAACCTGACTGAAACTCTTCGAATAAGCCATTCCTCTGCAGATGATCAAGTAGCTGTTTGACAACTACTCTTTCAAGAATTTTTTATATGAAAGGAAGGTTGGAGATTGGCCTATAATTAGCTAAGACAGCTGGGTCTAGAGATGGCGTTTTAAGTAAAGGTTTAAATACTGCCAGCTTGAAGGCCTGTGGTACATAGCCGATTATTAGGGATAGCTTGATCATATTTAATATTGAAGCATTAATTAATGGCAGGACTTCTTTGAGCAGGCTTGGGGTCTAAAAGGACACATTGATGGTTTTGAGGAAGTAATTACTGAAGTTAACTCGGAAAGAACAATTAGAGAAAAAGGCTCTAAATGAATATCAATGGTACTGTACGGTAGCTGTAGATAATGTTACATCTGTGAGATGATTATGAGTAATTTTTTCTCTAATGGCTAAAATTTTATTTGTGAAGAAGTTCATGAAGTCATTACTAGTTAACGTTAAAGGAATGGTTGTCACAAACAAGGATGCGGTGGACTCAAAAGCAGACTCAATTACTCGAACTATGTATAATTTATTAGAAGGAACAAAAACGTGAACAGAACTGGGTTTAACAGAAACCATTCGCAGAAACTAAGGGAAATCCGTGGGCGGGGAAACAGGCGTAGAGCACAGGGAGAACTCGAACGGGAACTTTCTGTAAACACAGGAGAAGGGTGTTACTGAGTGACAAACGAGTAAGGGACAGAGGTATGGAGTGCCAGTGGATAGTCTTGGGCTTACTTGGAGACCCTGGTTATTAAGCGGGGGAAAAGGCTGCCATGGGAGCATTCCAGAGAGGATCGAGAGTGTGGAGAGTCCGGTCCAGATTCCAAGGAGGTGGAGAGTATGGACTGAAGGGCAGGCTGAGGAGAAGTTGTGTATGTGGTCCTTGGGTTCCGAGGAGACGGAAAAACAGGATGGAGACGGAACCAGCACTACTGGTGAGTGCGACGGGTGATGAATCACAGATGGTAGCAGGACGAACTGGCGAGGAGTGGCAGGCAGTGCTGGCTTAAAAACCCTCTAGGTGGAGCCCCGGAGATTGAAAACAGGTGATGAGCTGGCCAACTCCACCCCAAAGGACGGATGACAGGAACCTGGACCATGCCTGACCAGACACTCCCACAGCATATGACAGTACCTCCCCCTCAAGGGTCACCACCCGGCGACCCCCTGGACCGGGCCCTGCGAGGGGAGGAGCGAAACGCAGCAATCAGGGACGGGTCCAGAATGAGCGACCGAGGAACCCAAGAACGCTCCTCAGGCCCATACCCCTCCCAGTCCACCAGGTACTGGACACCACGACCGCGGCGAAGACGTGAGAGAATTATGGGCGTATTCCACCCAAGGCAACTGAGACGACCAGGCAGCCGGGTTCTGAGATGAGACGCAGCGAAGAGCGGATTCCAACTCCTGGTTCAAACGTTCAGTCTGGCCATTGGTCTGCGGATGGAAACCAGAACTCAAGTTGGCTTTGGCACCCAGGGCTGTACAGAAGGCCCTCCACACTCCGGAGACAAACTGAGGCCCCCTGTCAGACACAATTTCCGAGGGTATGCCATGAAGTCGGAATACATGGTCCATAAGGATCTGGGTGGTCTCAGCAGCCGTCGGCAGCTTGTCTAGGGCTACGAAATGAGCCGCTTTGGAAAACCGATCGACTATGGACAGAACCACCGTCTTCCCCGAAGAAGCCGGGAGGCCGGTAACAAAATCCAAGGCGATATGAGACCAAGGCCTATGCGGAGTACTAAGCGGTCGGAGTAAGCCAGACGGGGGCCGATTGGAGGACTTATTACGGGCACAAACAGAACAGGCAGCCACATAAGCCTTCACATCCTTGTCCATGGAACGCCACCAGAAATACCTCTTCAACAGAGCCGTGGTCCTACTCACTCCCGGGTGGCAAGTAAACCGGGCTGTATGGACCCAATGGATCACAGCCGACCGGGCGGCAGAGGGTACAAAACGCCGACCGGGTGGGCCAGTTCCTGGATCGGTGTCTTCTCGTAGTCCTTGGCGTATGGCCTCCTCCATATCCCAGGTGAGGGAGCCAATTCTGCAGGTGGAAGGGAGAATGAGCTCAGGGTCCCGGGAGTCCAAGTCCGAGGAGTACTGGCGAGACAGGGCATCGGGTTTAAGATTTCTGGAACCCGGGCGATAGGAAATGTCAAAATTAAATCGGGCAAAGAAAAGGGACAACCGAGCCTGGCGGGAGTTCAGTCTTTTAGCCGATCTGAGATAAGTCAGATTCTTGTGATCTGTCCAGATGATAAACGGATGTTCCGTCCCCTCCAGCCAGTGGCGCCACTCCTCCAAAGCCAAATTAATGGCCAGGAGCTCCCTATCCCCAACGTCATAATTCCGTTCGGCAGGAGAAAGGCGCCGAGAAAAGTAGGCGCAGGGTTGGAGCTTGCCACGAGGACCAGAACGCTGAGACAGCACAGCCCCCACCCCCACGCTCGAAGCATCAACCTCCACCACGAACTGCTTACTTGTGTCAGGATGGACCAAAACAGGAGCCGAAGAAAAAAGCCGTTTGAGCGTGGCGAAGGCCGAGTGAGCCTCGGGAGACCAAACGAAGGGGACCCGGGAGAAAGTAAGGCGGGTGAGAGGCGCAGCCACCCGTCTGTAGTCCCTGACAAAGCGCCTGTAGAAATTCGCAAAGCCAAGGAACTGCTGCAGCTGTCTGCGTGAATCAGGAACGAGCCACTCCACCACTGCCTTAACCTTTACAGGGTCCGTCTTCACCTGCCCTTCCGCCAGTAGGTAGCCCAGAAATGAGATAGATGAGACGTGAAAGTCACACTTCTCGGCCTTCACATAAAGGAGTCTGCGCTGCGGGACTGTTTTGATCACGCGGACTGAGAAATGTTTCACGTGGCCGCCAGAGACATTGATGAATACACAGACTCAGTCTGTGGATTTATCAGGAAATGCGTGGAAGATGTCGTCCCATCCAGAACAGTCAAATCCTTCCCAAATCAAAAACCCTGGATTAACGGAGATGTTCGCGCGGCACGGAACACCGCCTTTGCCTCCGCGAACACATCGGACTACAAACACGCACATTACCAACTCCGGAAGACGATCAAAGCAGCCAAACGTGAGTACAGGGACAGGGTGGAGCAACAGTTTGACAACCCTCGGAGTATGTGGCAGGGACTAAACACGATCACAGACTTTAGAGGGAAAACCAGGACACCGCAGACCACGGCCTCTCTGTGTGAGGATCTAAACGTATTCTACGCTAGATTCGACACAGCGAACACCATGAGACCGGACAGTGTGCGCACCGCGGATGACGTCAGTGCGCACACTGTGTCTGAGGAGGATGTGCGGAAGTGCTTCAGGAAGGTGAACGCACGCAAAGCTACTGGTCCGGACGGGATTCCCGGCCGCGTCCTCAGGTCACGCGCGGCTCAGCTGGCTGGAGTGTTCACGCACATCTTCAACCTTTCCCTCTCTCTGTCTGTAGTCCCAGCCTGCTTCAAAATGGCCACCATCGTCCCTGTACCCAAATCCTCCACCATCTCCTCATTGAACGACTGGCGACCTGTAGCCCTGACCCCCATCGTAAGCAAATGCTTCGAGAAGCTGGTCAGGGACTTCATCTGCTCTGCACTACCCGACTCACTGGACCCTCTACAGTTTGCATACCGCCACAACAGGTCCACTGATGATGCCATAGCCCTGACACTACACACTGCCCTGTCACACCTGGAGAAGAGAGACACGTATGTGAGGATGCTGTTTGTAGATTACAGCTCAGCATTCAATACCATCGTTCCCTCGAAGCTGGACAGGAAACTGCAGGATCTAGGACTGAGCAGCTCCCTCTGCAGCTGGATCCTTAGCTTCCTGTCTGACAGACGCCAGGTGGTCAGACTGGGCAGCATCACCTCATCCCCCATCACACTGAACACTGGTGCTCCACAGGGGTGTGTACTGAGCCCTCTCCTGTACTCACTCTACACCTACGACTGCACAGCCACTAACAGCTCCAACATCATTGTGAAGTTTGCGGACGACACTACAGTGGTGGGTCTTATCACCAACGGTGATGAGACGGCTTACAGGGAGGAGGTCAGCGCCCTGACCCACTGGTGTCAAGACAACCATCTCACCCTCAACGTCGCAAAGACAAAGGAGTTGATAGTGGACTTCCGGAGGTGCAGAGAAGTACACACCCCCATCACCATCAACGGCGCTGCTGTGGAGAAAGTGAGCAGCTTCCGGTTCCTTGGAGTACATCTGGCTGAGGATCTTACGTGGTCAGTACACACAAACAAAACAGTGAAGAAGGCGCAGCAGCGCCTCTTCTTTCTCAGGAGACTGAAAAGATTCGGCATGAGCCCCCGCATCCTCAGGACCTTCTATCACTGTGCCATTGAGAGCATCCTCACTGGATGCATCACCACCTGGTATGGCAACAGCACCGCCTACAACTGCAAAGCTCTCCAGCGAGTAGTGCGGTGCTCTGAACGGATAATTGGAGGTGAACTTCCCTCCCTCCAAGACATCTACAGGAAGCGGTGCCTGAGGAAAGCGGGGAGGATCATCAAGGACTCCAGTCACCCCAGCCATAAACTGTTCAGACTGCTTCCATCAGGAAGGAGGTTCTGCAGCATCCGGTCCCGTACCAGCAGACTGAGAGACAGCTTTTTCCATCAGGCCATCAGACTGCTGAACACGTCATAGACACCTCAGCTTCACTACTGGAACTTCAACATTATGCACTCCACACTGTATACAAATGCCACTTGTTTTGCACATATTCAACTCTGTATATTTTATATATTTTATTATTATTATTATTTATTTATTTTTTTTACTATTTAATTTGTAAAAATGTGTGTACACACACACACACACACACACACACACACACACACACACACACACACACACACACACACACACACACACACGAAAATATTTAGTATACACATCCAGAAATGCATACACTATTATATATTGTACATATATTTATTAGTTTCAGGTTGGCCATTCTTGTATTTTGCTCGTTTGTGTTGTTGTGTTTGCACATCTCTGTTGCTTGTGGGGCTCGCACACAAGAATTTCACTCGCATGTGCTGTGCCAGTGTGCCTGCACATGTGATGTGACAATAAAAGTGATTTGATTTGATTGGATTGATTTGATTAAAGGCGGTTCTCCAACAGTCGCTGCAGCACACTCCGGACATGCACCTGATGCTCCTCGAGGGATCGAGAAAAGATCAAAATATCATCCAGGTAAACAAACACGAAAACATTCAGGAAATCCCGGAGCACGTCATTCACTAGTGCCTGGAAGACTGCAGGGGCATTGGTGAGGCCAAACGGCATTACCAGGTATTCAAAATGCCCCAGAGGAGTGTTAAAAGCAGTCTTCCACTCGTCATCCTCCCTTATGCGGACAAGGTGGTATGCGTTCCTCAAGTCCAGCTTGGAGAAGACAGTGGCACCGCGGAGGGGTTCGAAAGCAGAGTTGATCAAAGGTAGGGGATACTTGTTCTTAATTGTGATCGCATTAAGTCCCCTGTAATCGATGCACGGCCGGAGCGATGAATCCTTCTTAGACACAAAAAAGAAACCGGCGGCCACCGGTGAGGAAGAAGGACGAATGAGACCGGCTGCTAGCGAGTCCTGGATGTACTTCTCCATAGCCCCCCTCTCCGGACGGGACAGGTTATAAAGACGGCTGGAGGGCAAAGGAGCACCAGGGAGAAGATCAATGGCACAATCATAAGGTCGATGAGGAGGCAGCGACTGAGCCCTGTCCTTACTGAACACCTCTCGTAGATCATGATATTCAGGAGGGACAGAGGTAAGGTCAGGGGGGGAGACAACCAATGGAGGAGAAACAGAAGCCCCCGAGGGCAAGGCTGACTTTAAACATGTGTGGATTGTGCTTCTGCAACCACGGAAAACCAAGGATCACTGGCACGTCAAGGGAAGAGGTGGTAAAAAAGAGTTATGTCCTCCTGATGGTTACCTGACGTGACTAACTTGACAGGTGATCATCGCGAATACCTCATTATTCAAAGCGGCGGCCGGGATTGGAGGCTCGAGCTGAATGAGGGGCAAATTCAATGATTTAGCAACCGCAGCGTCTATCAAATTTTGCTCTGACCCGGAGTCAACGAGAGCACGAAAAGAATGAGCCTTAGTACCGGACATCAACGAAACCGAAAGCAAAAAACGGGGTTTATCACTCTTAAAAACATTGCCCACCCGTAACCCCGGACTTACCGGCGGGCCACGCCTTTTGGCCGGACCGGGCAAACAGTGAGGCGATGGCCGCTTCCTCCGCAGTAGAAGCACTCTCCGGCTCGGAAACGCCGCTCCCGCTCCTCAGGAGTGAGCCGAGCGCGGCCGATCTGCATAGGCTCAGGGGAAGGAGAGCGAGGACGGACGGATGTCGTCACCGGAAGCGACGGGGGTAACGCCGAAACGGCCACGGGTCGAAACAGAGACGGAGAGGGCTTGGACCGCCTCTCAGCGTCTCTTTCCCTCAGTCGACTATCGATCCTGAGAGCGAGAGAGGCGAGCGCTTCGAACGTGGCCAGCTCGTCGTGCACAGCCAGCTGATCCTTCATCTGTTCGGAAAGGGACGCTAGGAAAATTCCCCCGCAGCGCGGCGTCTGGCCAACCCGCTTCCACAGCAGCAGTGCGGAACTCAATCGTGTATTCTGCAACGCTGCGTTTTCCCTGACGGAGTCCCAACAGCCTCTTAGCCGCAGTACCCTCAGAGATCGGGTGAGCGAACGTAGCCTTGAATTCCTTGAGGAAGTCCTCATAGGAACACGAGGCAATCGGAGGGGAGGGGAAGAGATGCCCCGATAAGCTGATTCTATCGCAGGATGCGCAACGGCGGGCGCAGGCAACGGTCCCGGCTGGCTGGGGAGAACGGGTGGATTAGACTCCCTGAGTTCCGAAAACCGGGTAAGTAACTCTTCCTGTTTTTCACTGATAGCATTACATTGGTCCATTAAGGACGTCAAGGTCTGTTCATGCCGTCCTAACATGTTTATTTATGGCGGCGCGAATTGGGTCCGCTGAGTCCATTAGTGGCCAGTTCGTTCTGTCACAAACAAGGATGCGGTGGACTCAAAAGCAGACTCAATTACTCGAACTATGTATAATTTATTAGAAGGAACAAAAACGTGAACAGAACTGGGTTTAACAGAAACCATTCGCAGAAACTAAGGGAAATCCGTGGGCGGGGAAACAGGCGTAGAGCACAGGGAGAACTCGAACGGGAACTTTCTGTAAACACAGGAGAAGGGTGTTACTGAGTGACAAACGAGTAAGGGACAGAGGTATGGAGTGCCAGTGGATAGTCTTGGGCTTACTTGGAGACCCTGGTTATTAAGCGGGGGAAAAGGCTGCCATGGGAGCATTCCAGAGAGGATCGAGAGTGTGGAGAGTCCGGTCCAGATTCCAAGGAGGTGGAGAGTATGGACTGAAGGGCAGGCTGAGGAGAAGTTGTGTATGTGGTCCTTGGGTTCCGAGGAGACGGAAAAACAGGATGGAGACGGAACCAGCACTACTGGTGAGTGCGACGGGTGATGAATCACAGATGGTAGCAGGACGAACTGGCGAGGAGTGGCAGGCAGTGCTGGCTTAAAAACCCTCTAGGTGGAGCCCCGGAGATTGAAAACAGGTGATGAGCTGGCCAACTCCACCCCAAAGGACGGATGACAGGAACCTTGACCATGCCTGACCAGACACTCCCACAGCATATGACAATGGTTGGCTTAACAGTGCTCTGACTTTTTTTCAGCCTGGCTACAGTGCTGAAGAGAAACCTAAGGTTGTTCTTATTTTCTTCAATCAGTGATGACCAGATGTTCTAGCTTTACGGAGGGCTTTCTTATAAAGCAATAAACTATTTCTCCAGGCTAAATGATGATCTTGTAAATTTGTGACATGCCATTTCCTCTCCATCTTACAAGTTATCTGCTTTAGGCTATGTGTTTGAGAATTACACCAGGGAGTCAAGTATTTCTAATTTGAGACCATATTTTTCACAGGAGCAACAGTATCTATTGTCATACGTTGTGAGAAGGTAAAATTATTAACAAGATAATCAACCTCTATTTGAGCAGCGTTCAGGTAGCTGCTCTGCTCTGTGTTGGTACAGGTCATTGAAGATGATAACAGTGGGTGGATTATATTCTCAAACTTAGTTACAGCACTTTCAGAAAGACATCTACTGTGATGAAGTCTACTCTCCAATGCTGTGTAATCAATTATTGTAAATTTAAATGTTATCAGGAAATGATAAGAGGAGAGAGGATTTTCAGGAAACACTGCTCAATGTTCAGTTTATATGCCATATGTTAAAACAAGATCTAGGGTGTGACTAAAGTGGTGGTTGGATTCTTTGAAATGAAATGAAGCCGTCTACAGGGGTGGATGTGGTGGTTGGGTGGATGTTCAGTGAGCTTGACACTACGACCAAGGACTGCTGCGATTCTTTATTCCATGAGCAAACTGATGTTTATTCCTTATTTCTGGTCATTTTTTTTTTTTATTAATCTTTCCAACTTTTACCTCTATTCAATCAGACTCACCTTTTTTTATTACACCTACATCTGTTTTTATGAATGTATGAATCTTCCATTCTGAGTCAGTATTTTTTGTTCTGAACTTTGACCTCAACTCGGTTTTTTTTTTATTCTGTCTCTCATTACAGTTATTTTTATACTGGTGTTTGTTCAGAAAAAGGACATATTTGAGACGCTCTAGCTCAAAGTTTATTCTCTCTCAGCATTTCTTCATTCTGTTAGAATCAGGTTAATTTAAATCAATTTCTGGCTTTGGAGTCATATTTTTCCAAACCAATACTTCATTATACCCCCCCACCCCTGCACCTCCACTTGTAGGGTTACATACTGACCAGATGCCACGGCCATCGGGCCAATCGCGGGCCATGCCGGACGCCAGCAGCAGCGGGGACACAGGCTTATCAAACAGGAAGTGGTCATCAATGAGTTGCTGCTGCTCCTCCTCGGTCATGTTCTTCAGAGCATAGTACTTCCCCTTCAGGTCTCCTTCCAAGGAGGCCAGAGCTGCAGCCACCACACAGTAGGTCAAAGGTCAGAGGTACACATAAACCCTACTTCAGGATGACAGGTGAGCAAACAGGAAGTGGTGTCAACTGAACTAGATAGAGCTGTTTCACAGAATCACTTTTAATGGGACAGGTATTGACTTTCAAAATAAAAGCAAATTAAAGGTTTAATTGTTTCACTAAAGGTGACCAGGAAGTTTCACCCCCCTTTAGATTTCACCCCCTTTTAGATATCAAATCATATGAAGTTTCCTGCCAGCATCTCTCATTAATTACATTTTATTTTTACCCATCATACCTGAACGTTACCTATAAAAAAGTCACCTTTACTCTGATGAGTGTCTTGACTTTCTACAGGAAAACAGAGTACCAGTTCCTCACACTTTGATGCAGAGATACCTGAGCAGCCTGAACTGTTTAGGTGGTCAGGAGTCGGCCTGACAGCTGAGGAAATCATACAGAGATCACATGATCATTCTGAGACCCGCATTTCTGTGGGTCTTAGAATGGCTCAGTTAAATGTCTCCTGGTTCCTGAGGTCTTTAAAAGCAGGTGTGGAACTAGCTCAGACAGCAGGGTGCAGCAGAATCTCAGGTCTGCCGGCTTTAACCGGTAGTCGCATTTGAATATGAAAGACAGGCTTTAAATGGCGAGCTGTCGGTCTCATTAGCAGTCTCAGCAGGACGGCTCTCAGCTCAGGGTTATGTAAGAGTTTGATCTGCTGCTGCGTTCACTGACACACTCGATGAGGCATCATGGGAAGTATCTAAATAAAGACTTATCCTCTTCAGCTGCAGACCCAGCTGAATGAAGCCCGACTGACGAGAGTTTGTACCTCACCTACCTCAGCAGGACCACAAGAAACTGCTGCATCAGACGGTCCCTAAATGCACCACCACAGTTTAAACTCAAAGTGAATTTAACAAACAATAAAAACCTGATTTAGAATCCGTTTGTTCTCATTTTACTCTAAAACTGACATCAGCATCAGTGTTCATAGCCTGTACTCACTACAGCCTGTACATCTATAGTTATAGAATATTCACAACATACTTCATACCGTGTACATTATAACATACCATAATAGACCCATTTCTGTAATATACTTACATATCTATATTATTGTTAATATATATTGTAATATATCTATATCACTAAAGCACTTCTGGATGGATGCAAACTGCATTTCGTTGCCTTGTACTTGATTAAGCCATGCAGGTCTAAGTACACGCGGCCGGTACAGTGAAACTGCGAATGTGATGAATTCTTAAAGTTGAATAAAGTTAAATTCTTCATGTGATGAAGTATTCAACTTTATTGTCATTGCACATGACAATAAAGTTGAATTCTATTCTAGTGTGATGGACGGTGCTCTGAAATGCTCAGACAGACGCTCCCTCTCTGAGTCTGACCTTTTTTTTACGTCCTTCCCAAAGCTGAACAAACAAAACAGGAAGTGTTGAGTTTCAGTCAGATGCTCGAGTCTGTAAATGCTGCATTTTAAATGAGTTAAAGGTCTGTTTCCGTTCGTTCTCCAGCTTTTTCCTCAGGTCAGTTACATAATGGCGCTAAACGCTGCAATATCTCCCGATGAATATGAAGCAGCATTTTTTTTTTTTTTTTTTTAATATAAAAACCTCGATCCTGAGCTCAAGTTTGTTAAAACAAAAAAAAAATAATAAAAAAAAAAAAAAAATATATAATATATATATATATATATATATATATATATATATATATATATATATATATATATATATATATATATATATATATATATATATATATATATTTTTTTTTTTTGTTTGTTTTGTTAAGTTCAGGTTTACACATGTAGTTCCCAATTTTAGATTAGTGTTAATTAAAAATCTTTGTTATTTGGAGCAGATCAGATCTCTAAAAAACACACTACAGTATGCTTCAGCATTTTTCTTTACATGAAGGTTTTAGTGACATTTTGGTTTAAGAAGGAGGGACAAACCTGAATTTTCAGGTCAGAAGGTCAGGCTCTGCTAGGAACATAACTTTGACTGAAGGACATACTTTAGCTTCAATGAGCGAAGAATGACAGTGATCTACAGTAGAAGTGCTGACAGTGAGGTATAATACAGCAGTCTGCAGGCAGGGGGCAGAGTGATGATGCTACAGTGGGGCAAAAAAGTATTTAGTCAGCCACCGATTGTGCAAGTTCCCCCACTTAAAATGATGACAGAGGTCAGTAATTTGCACCAGAGGTACACTTCAACTGTGAGAGACAGAATGTGAAAAAAAAAAAAAAAAAAAAAATCCATGAATTCACATGGTAGGATTTGTAAAGAATTTATTCGTAAATCAGGGTGGAAAATAAGTATTTGGTCACCTCAAACAAGGAAAATCTCTGGCTCTCACAGACCTGTAACGTCTTCTGTAAGAAGCTTTTCTGTCCCCCACTCGTTACCTGTATGAATGGCACCTGTTTGAACTCATCATCTGTATAAAAGACACCTGTCCACAGCCTCAAACAGTCAGACTCCAAAATCCGCCATGGCCAAGACCAAAGAGCTTTCGAAGGACACCAGGAAAAGTATTGTAGACCTGCACCAGACTGGGAAGAGTGAATCTACAATAGGCAAGCAGCTTGGTGTGAAAAAAATCAACTGTGGGAGCAATCATCAGAAAATGGAAGACATACAAGACCACTGATAATCTCCCACGATCTGGGGCTCCACGCAAGATCTCATCCCGTGAGGTCAAAATGATCATGAGAACGGTGAGTAAAGATCCCAGAACCACACGGGGGGACCTGGTGAATGACCTGCAGAGAGCTGGGACCAAAGTAACAAAGGTCACCATCAGTAACACACTACAACGGCAGGGAATCAAATCCCGCAGTGCCAGACGTGTTCCGCTGCTGAAGCCAGTGCATGTCCAGGCCCGTCTGAAGTTTGCCAGAGAGCACATGGATGATACAGCAGAGGATTGGGAGAATGTCATGTGGTCAGATGAAACCAAAGTAGAACTTTTTGGTATAAACTCAACTCGTCGTGTTTGGAGGAAGAAGAATACTGAGTTGCATCCCAAGAACACCATACCTACTGTGAAGCATGGGGGTGGAAACATCATGCTATGGGGCTGTTTTTCTGCCAAGGGGACAGGACGACTGATCCGTGTTAAGGACAGAGTGAATGGGGCCATGTATCGTGAGATTTTGGCCAAAACCTCCTTCCATCAGTGAGAACTTTGAAGATGAAACGAGGCTGGGTCTTCCAACATGACAATGATCCAAAACACACCGCCCGGGCAACAAAGGAGTGGCTCCGTAAGAAGCATTTGAAAGTCCTGGAGTGGCCTAGCCAGTCTCCAGACCTCAACCCCATAGAAAATCTGTGGCGGGAGTTGAAAGTCCGTGTTGCTCGGCGACAGCCCCAAAACATCACTGCTCTCGAGAAGATCTGCATGGAGGAATGGGCCAAAATACCAGCTACTGTGTGTGCAAACCTGGTAAAGACCTATAGTAAACGTTTGACCTCTGTTATTGCCAACAAAGGTTATGTTACAAAGTATTGAGTTGTATTTTTGTTATTGACCAAATACTTATTTTCCACCCTGATTTACGAATAAATTCTTTACAAATCCTACCATGTGGATTCATGGATTTTTTTTTTCACATTCTGTCTCTCACAGTTGAAGTGTACCTCTGGTGCAAATTACTGACCTCTGTCATCATTTTAAGTGGGGGAACTTGCACAGTCGGTGGCTGACTAAATACTTTTTTGCCCCACTGTACATGCGGCAGAAGATACAGGAAGTGACCTCGTACTTTCAATGGAGAGGTTCTCAATAGTGCGTCGCTCTCCACGGCTGCAGTGTGGCGGCAGACAGAAGCCACGAATGCTGCGTCCTGTGCGAACCCGAGAGCTGAGCACATAGTTTGGATCCAGATCATCTCCACCCTGAAACACAAAGGAGACACAAGAACAGGAGGGTCAGAGTCCATCAATGCCCACCCTTCAGAGGTCACCACCACCCTCAGCTGACACACCAAAACCAAATCATTGAGCCTTGCAGCCAATAAAGAGTTTAAGAGTCACTTGTTGTTGGGTAGGACTTCATGTCTGGGCTAAACACATCACATGCAAGAATTCAGTACCCTAGTGAATAATCAGTTCTGTGGAAAATAGCATCACCAATGCTCAAAGATCTCAGACTCCTGTGTGCTGATGGCCCAGGTTGGTAGTTTTACCTGTGATGAGCTCAGGGAGCAGCTGCCTCATCTGCATGCTGAAACAGACTGATTCCAGACCTGATGTTAAACCTTTCAGCAACTCACAGGTTTGAATTTAGGTTATTACTGCCTGACAGTTTAATGCCAATAAAGCTGCAGCTGAAAGAATAAAACTGTCTCCAGAGCTCTGTCCTGCTGATGGGCAGTGATGCTGAGGCTGTGATTTTCAGTCTGAATTGGATTTTAAATTCCTCAGAATTATGCAGCCCTACACCTGTCCATGTTAGTGATTATGAATCTGCTGCGAACTCCGACAATTTCATGTGGACACAAAGTTTTGACAATGCTGTGATTGGTTTTTGGCGTGAATCCTTTCGTGTTTGGTTTGTCTGTTTGAAATAGCTCCAGGACAGCTCTGAGATTAGAGCATTACATCTGAATGAGCATGTCTTCTGTAACAGGTGTGTTCACCTGTCCTTGACATTAAGTGTATGTACCGTAATGATTGTATTTAAATCGGTTTGTCCTGAATGTTTTTTCCGCTTGAGGCTCTGGTCATGAATTCCATAAATAATGAGATGTGTTTGAACTGGCTTCAGGTGAGTTGATCGTTTACCTGGAGGTTGTCAGGGTTCAGGTCCGTCTTGTGTTTGTCTGTTGGTTTGTATCCTCCATGGCGGTCTTCGATCACTGGATCCATCAGGTCTTTAAACACTTCATACGTCTCCTCGTCTCCAGCCACACAGCCCACAGTCATGATAAACGGATGACCTGTAAGGGGAAAGGATGGACAGTCACTTCCCCTTGTCACAGCCAACATCTATGGGCCTTAAAATGACTTTTTTTGACTTCAGAGAGAAAACCTAAACATGACGGAGTGTGCCAATGGGTTTGTTTGGTCTGTTTCACAATTTCCTTGTAGGATAGTGTGTTATGGTCTTTAACGCACTAAGAGGAGCTAAATGAACTAAGGAGGATTAGAAGAGGAGGATCAGGTGGTTGGACTGAAGGTCAATACTATGTGGGTATTGGGTGGGAATTATAGACCAAAAATTACCTTGATCTAATGAGTCTATCCAATTAAAGAGTTTATTATTAACAGAATCTCTCAATGTGAAGGTGACAAACACGCAAAGTTACATGTCTGGTGAAGGCTTAACTGGCTTATGTAAGAGCCAGACCAGCATCGGATAGAGGCTTGGTTCCTATTCTGAAGGTTATTGGACTAGGCTGAAGTTGTCTTACTTTGAGGAAGAGTTACTTGGACAAGGAGGTGGATCAAGGGTCTTAAGGATGTTTTGGAGAAATGGAACATGGTACAAGTGTCCAAGGGTGGAGTTGTTTAGTTGTTTAGTTGTTTATTTGGTCAGGTTTTTAGGGAGGTGTTAACATATATGCCAAATCAGTCGCCTTGGCACAATTAGCTGGTCTGGAGGAGATTTGTCTTATTTTGAGAGGAATTACCAGCACCTTGGTAAGGGGCTGTTTAAGGAGGAGGATGGTGCTTTGGGAATGGGGTACCTGGTTATTCTGAAGGTTGAATTGTGTTGGAAGAGAGGTACACAGTTTTTAGGGAGCCATTTATGTGTGACCGTTTGATGAAGGAGTGTCTACCTGGCACTGATGATAAAGTTATCTGGTTTAGGACTTGTTACCTTTGTTTGAGTTCAAGAATAGAGTTTGAGCTCTTAATGCTGACTGTGGGAGGGGTTACCTGGGTTGTCAACGCCAGTCTGGATGACATCGTCCAGGGTGAATCCGCTGGGCGTCTCCTTGTCCCTCAGGTTGGCGTACATTTCGGACGTGAGCACCTTGGCCATGTGGTTGTTGTGCTGGCTGAGGTCGGGGTACTCCTGCTCCGCCGTGTACTTCAGCTTCAACTTGTTGTGGGTGTTTCCAAAAGGCATGATGACGTCCGGGCTGCTCGCCTGCCGCAAAGCCATCGGTTACAGTCAAAGTGTTCAATAACACAGCATTACAGCATCAAACAGTTTATGTATTTGCACGTTAATCTATCTCAGACACAGAAACCGATCGCTTACAGCACTTTCCTAAACAAGTTATTGCTAAATTTGTACTGACAATAAAACTTTTACACTAAAGTTCAGTCAGTAAAAGGAGGCTGGTCACAAAGATGAAGAAACTCAGGCATGCATTTGATAACTTCTGGAAGATTTCTGGATGTGATTTGAATTTTGAATATTCATGTATTCATGTACATGTTGCTGCTAGTAAAACATTGACTCAATGAAATACACTTGATTGTTTTTGATAGGAAAGGCCAATAAAGAGGCCCATTTTCTCCACAAACCTGGTCTGAGGGTGCTGGGTCAGACTCTTCCCACTGAGGCCACTTTTTGTGGGTTTTATGGTCATGTGATCACATTTATATTGATTCTTATGAAAACATCACAATTAAAATGGAAATGTGATGAACAAAAACATGCCTTTAATGCCTTTAAATGTGACACAGTTTACTGATCAATTAAAATGATTGCTCAAACTGCCTGAGCTCTGGTCAGTCGCTGATGAAGCAAAGTCAAATGGTGAAAAACTCAGATGCTGACTCTGCAAAAATCTTTGCGACATCAGATTTTTTTTCTGCAAACTTTTAGAAACGCCTCAAACCCTCCAATCAGGTTATAAATTATCAACAACCTGATTGGATTAAGGAGCTTCTGATCTTTACTGTAACTCTCACAATTGCAGTAAAAGTACTCTGTTACTTTCCATTGGCTGTATTTATGCAGAGTGCAGACAGGATCCTGGCTCGGTATGGTTCGCTCCGGTTCGCTCCAGATCATTAAGGCCGCGGTCACCTTCAGCTCCTCACTGCGCGCACAGAATCGACTAAATCGGACCGGTTCTGACTGGCTAGAACTCTGCAGGGCTGAGTGACGTCATCAGCTCCAAAAAGCCGTGAAAATGAGGCGGAGCATACGCGCACTGTTTGAAGGTTAGACTGCTTAATGTGCACAGGCAGAGCTGCAGTCTCCGGCTGCACCGGTTCCAGAGGAATTGTATGATATTTGGAGGCTGTTGTTGAAGCTGCGCGCGCACAGTAGCAGTCCTGCAGATGAATCAGCTGACCGTAAATACCACCACGGTAAAGAAGCTTTGTGCGCGCGGGCGATGCTGACTGCGCAACACCTGCACGCAGGACGGAGCGCAAGGTCGTTAGCGCGCGCTCACACACACAAAGACACACACACACAGTCTGCAGCAGCCTCCCCGTGCGTGTGTTTGTTTCTTTGTTCTTTGACCCTCCATCTCCTTCTGACCGCGCGCCCCTTCCGACTCGTTCCTCCTGCCCTGATGCACGGCTGTATGAATGTGCTCTGCTGTAATTAGTCGGCTCGGATGCTCATACCTGTGGTTCGGTGTGCGGGATGCGGCTCTGGAGCGGGTCCGTGCTGCTGCTGCGGATTAAAGCGGCTCGCAGCCTTTTATACTCGCCCCCAGATCCTCATTGGCTCCTATTTACAGTCCATTCATTCCATTGGGCACAGACCCGCCGAGGGTCACGTGGTTGTCTCTCACCCCCCCCCCCCCCCCCTCTCTCTCTCTCTCTCTCTTTCTCTTTGTCCCCATCCTGCTACAGTTCCTTTGAGCCAGGCCTGTCAGGACTCAGCAGGTGTGAGTTTAGCCCACCATCTTTCATGTGTATATGTGCGTCCCCCAAACGCACGTTCTCTTTTTGGTCTCCTTGTTTTTCACTCAGTGATCTGTCACTAGTTAGCTAACATAAACCAATGAAAGTCTCTTAGCAGAAAACGGCCAACAAACCCAGTGACGTCACGTTCTGTACTGTCACAAGATGGCGCTAAACCATTGTACATGTACAATGACAATAAAGAGCTATTCTATATTATTCTATTCTATCATCGTCATCATCATCACAACAGCATCATCATCTTCATCACATCATCATCACAATCATCACATTGACATCAACATCACCACCATAATCACATCATCATCATCACAATAATCACATCAACATCATCATCACCACCATCATCGCATCATCATCATCAAATCGACATCATCAACACAACCATCATCACATCATCATCATCAAATCGACATCATCAACACCACTATCATCACATTATCATCATCACCATCAATTTAGACAGTACGACTTTGTTGCTGTTTGGTCAGGCTAAGGAAACATCACTTAGTGTAATTGTGAGTGGTCTCTACAGGGTCAGAGGTGTTCTTCATCACAAAGATGATAGTTCTCTGTGTTCTGATTCTTTAGTTTAAGTTCTGGTTATTTGTTTAAAGTTCTGCTTGTGATTCTTTGTTTAAAGTTCTGCTTGTGATTCTTTGTTTGAAGTTCTGGTTCTTTGTGTTCTGGTTTTGGTTCTTTATTTAGGTTCTAGTTCTTTGTTTAAAGTTCTGGTTCTCTGTGTTCTGGTTCTTTGTTTAATGTTCTGGTTCTTTGTTTAAAGTTATGGTTCTCTGTGTTGTGCTTCTTTATTTAGGTTCTGGTTCTTTGTTTGAAATTATTGCTCTCTGTGTTCTGGTTCTGGTTCTTTATTTATCCATCCATCTTCATCCGCTTATCCGAGGTCGGGTCGCGGGGGTAGCAGCCTAAGCAAAGAGGTCCAGACCTCCCTCTCCCCAGCCACCTCCTCCAGCTTGTCCGGGGGAATACCAAGGCGTTCCCAGGCCAGCCGAGAGATATAATCTCTCCAGCGTGTCCTGGGTCTGCCCCGGGGCCTCCTCCCGGTGGGACATGCCTGGAACACCTCGCCCAGGAGGCGCCCAGGGGGCATCCTTGCCAGATGCCCGAACCACCTCAGCTGGCTCCTTTCGATGTGGAGCAGCAGCTGCTCTACTCTAAGCCCCTCCCGGATGGCCGAACTTCTCACCCTATCTCTAAGGGAGAGGCCAGCCACCCTTCGGAGGAAGCTCATTTCCGCCGCTTGTATCCGCGATCTCGTTCTTTCGGTCACTACCCACAGCTCGTGGCCATAGGTGAGGGTAGGGACGTAGATCGACCGGTAAATTGAGAGCTTCGCTTTTACACTCAGCTCCCTCTTCACCACGACTGACCGGTGCAGCGTCCGCATTACTGCAGCCGCAGCCCCAATCCGTCTGTCGATCTCCAGCTCCCTTCTCCCATCACTCGCGAACAAGACCCCGAGATACTTGAACTCCTCCACTTGGGGCAGGAACTCATCCCCGACCCGGAGTGGGCACTCCACCCTTTTCCGGCTGAGAACCATGGCCTCAGATTTGGAGGTGCTGATCCTCATTCCCGCTGCGTTACACTCGGCTGCGAACCGCTCCAGTGCGAGCTGGAGGCCCTCACCCGATGAAGCCAACAGAACCACATCATCCGCAAAAATCAGAGATGAGATTCTGAGGCCACCAAAGCGAAAGCCCTCCGCCACTTGGCTGCGCCTAGAAATCCTGTCCATAAAAATTATGAACAGAACCGGAGACAAAGGGCAGCCCTGGCGGAGCCCATCACCCACCGGGAACGAGTCCGACTTATTGCCGGCAATGCGAACCAAGCTCTTGCAACGGTTGTATAGGGATTGAATGGCCCGTAGCAATGGGCCAGACACCCCATACTCGCGCAACACCTCCCACAGGACGCCCCGAGGGACACGGTCGAATGCCTTCTCCAGGTCCACAAAACACATGTAGACTGGTTGGGCAAACTCCCATGCACCCTCAAGTATCCTCGAGAGGACAAAGAGCTGGTCCAGTGTTCCGCGACCAGGACGAAAACCGCATTGTTCCTCCTGTATCCGAGGTTCGACTAGCGGACGAACCCTCCTCTCCAGCACCCTGGCATAGACTTTCCCGGGGAGGCTGAGGAGTGTGATCCCCCTGTAGTTGGAACACACCCTCCGGTCCCCCTTCTTGAAGATGGGGACCACCACCCCGGTCTGCCAGTCCACAGGTACTGCCCCTGATCTCCACGCAACATTGCAGAGACGTGTCAACCAAGACAGCCCTACAACGTCCAGAGCCTTCAGGAACTCGGGGCGGACCTCATCGACACCAGGGGCTCTGCCACCAAGGAGTTGTTTAACTGCCTCAGTGACCTCGCCCCCGGAAATCGGTGGGTCACACCCCTCATCCCCAGACTCTGCTTCCTCCCCGGAAGACGTGTCAGTGGGATTAAGGAGGTCCTCGAAGTATTCCTTCCACCGCCCGACAATTTTCTCAGTCGACGTCAACAGCGCTCCGCCAGCACTATACACAGTGCAGGTAGAGCACCGCTTTCCCCTCCTGAGACGCCTGACGGTTTGCCAGAATCTCTTCGAGGCAGTCCGAAAGTCTTTTTCCATGGCCTCTCCGAACTCCTCCCACACCCGAGTTTTTGCTTCAGCCACTGCCCGAGCCGCATTCCGCTTGGCCTGTCGATACCTGTCGGCTGCCTCCGGAGTCCCACAGGCTAACCAAGCCCGATAGGCCTCCTTCTTCAGCCTGGTGGCTCCCTTCACCTCTGGTGTCCACCATTTGGTTCGGGGATTACCACCACGGCAGGCACCAACCACCTTGCGGCCGCAGCTCAATGCAGCAGCTTCGGCAATGGAGACGCTGAACATGGTCCATTCGGACTCAATGTCCCCAGTCTCCCTCGGAATGCTGTTGAAGCTCTGCCGGAGGTGTGCGTTGAAGATCTCGCGGACTGGGGCCTCTGCTAGACGTTCCCAGCACACTCTCACTACGCGTTTAGGTGCACCAGGTCTGTCCAGCGTCCTCCCCCGCCACCTGATCCAACTCACCACCAGGTGGTGATCAGTTGACAGCTCAGCCCCTCTCTTTACCCGAGTGTCCAGAACATATGGTCGCAGGTCTGGTGATACGATTACAAAATCGATCATCGACCTACGGCCTAGAGCATCCTGGTGCCACGTGCACTTATGGACACTCTTATGTTCGAACAGGGTGTTCGTTATGGCCAAACTGTGATTAGCACAGAAGTCCAATAACAAAGCACCGCTCGGGTTCAGATCAGGGAGGCCGTTCCTCCCAATCACGCCCCTCCAGGTCTCGCTGTCGTTACCCACGTGAGCATTGAAGTCTCCCAGCAGGACAACAGAGTCTCCAGGTGGAGCACCTTCCAGCACCCCCCCCAGGGACTCTAAGAAGGCTGGGTACTCCGAACTGCCACTCGGCGCATAAGCGCAGATGACAGTCAGGACCCGTTCCCCGACCCTAAGGCGCAGGGAACAAACCCTCTCGTCCACCGGGAAAAACCCCAACGTACCGGCAGCAAGCCGAGGGGATATAAGAATACCCACCCCAGCCCGCCGCCTCTCACCAGGGGCAACTCCAGACTGAGACAGAGTCCAGCCCCTCTCCAGGAGACTGGTTCCAGAGCCCAGACAATGCGTAGAGGTGAGCCCAACTATATCTAGCCGGTACCTCTCAACCTCACGCACCAACTGAGGTGGTGAGTTGGTTCTTTATTTAGATTCAGGTTTTTTGTTTGAGGTTCTGGTTCTATATTTAGGTTATGTTTATGGTTCTTTGTTATGGTTCTTTGTTTAATGTTCTGGTTCTTTGCTTAAAGTTATGTCTCTCTGTGTTCTAGTTCTTTATTTAGGTTCTGGTTCTTTGTTTGAAGTTCTGGTTCTATGTCAAAGGTTCTTCCTGGGCAGTATGGGTTGAGGCTGAAGGCAGAGTCGGGTTCTCAGTGTTGTCCTGTATAAATAATGACTTGAACTTGCTGCAGGAGAGGAGGCACTGCACACCATGATGCCCGTCTCCATGGTAACAGGGATGGGGTGAAAGGGTTCACACCGGTTGGTAAACTCTGTGGGGGTGCTGAGGTCTGTCAGACTTAAATCATGTGATCTTACACAGGAAGTAGAGAGAAGGCATCGTAGAAGGCAGCATACCTGAGTCCAGGACCATGAACCTGCAGAACCACAACATTGTGTGTGTTTGTGAGTGTGTGTGGTGTTCCATGCTGACAGCATCAGCAGGATCAGGTGGTGAGAGCTGAATACAAACCAGATCTTCTGCTCCTCCCCCACCTGTCCTCATCCATTTTCAGAGCTTGATGCCCCTCCCCCATCCTCCATCAGCATGTCGAGAGGCTGCAGTATGCCCAACCACCATACACCACAAGACACACACACACACATAGACACACACAGACCATTGTCATTTATTCATGACCAAACAGAAAGAGACGACAAGGGCAAATGAAGGAGGAGGAGGAGTGTGTAAGTGAGTGTGTGTGTGGTGGTTATGGTGGTGGTGTTGGGGGGGGGGGGGGGGGGGGGCTTCTTTGTGGTCAGGAAACCTCGTATCTCCCTGCTGTCTCTTTTTGCTTCGCCATCGTTCACTCGGAGGAAATACTAGTATCTCCGTACTTACAGGGTTGTCAGCTGACAGTAGCCTTGACGCGAGCTCACCCTACTCCTCCTGGCAGCCAATCACAGCCCTCCACAGCCTCCACTTCCTGCCATTGGCTGAAGATGTTAAAAAAGAACAGGGTACTTCATGCGCATCAACGGGTCAGTGAACACCTCACAAAGAAAGGGAACATGGCTGACTGATTTACTGTGGTGAGCTTTAAAGGGCCGATCACCCCAGCAGCTGATCAACTATCAGCCTGATCAATAACACGTGAACATCCTCCCAGACAGAAAACTGTTTGATCCCCACTCCTTCTTTTGGTGGTGATGACATCACTGCCTCCATTCAGCTGCTGCACAGTGTGAGGAGTTGCATGTTAAATAAAGTTTTGTGTCTGAACAAAAGGCCGCTGGCAGCTTTTAAACAGCAGTGTTCATGGTCTCCTCGTTCCTCTGAGTAATGGCTCCACCAGGACCGTTACCCGGCAACCGCCATCCCACCACCATGTATGCTTTATTCAAGACAAAGAGGAAAGGAAGGAATTAAGTGCAGGATGGAAGGACAGAACACGTGTTGGGGGAACAATTTTTTGCAGCAATCGCATCCTAAGGACATCAGCTGACTGTGCCGCTCGCTCGGTGCACCGACCTGATAAGGAGTGTCAGACTGCATCGGTCACAGGACCGAAACAGCTCTCCTCCCCACAGCCCTCATTCAGAAAGCTTTATAAAACTGAACATAACAGCTATTAGCTGAAGCTAACCAGCAATGAAGAACCTGACTGACTGCTAATCATAGATAGAGAGAGTGGACCCTATATTGATGTTTTTAACATGAAGTTACTGCTGCAGCCAACAGCTGGGCAAAGGTGACCCCTAAAACACACACTCTCTTTTTGGACTCCTTGTTTTCCACTCAGTGATCTGTCACTAGTTAAACCAATGAAAGTCTCTTAGCAGAAAACAGCCAACAAACCCAGTGACATCACGATCTATACTGCCACAAGATGGCACTAAACATGCTCTAAAAAACATACTCGTTTGTTAGAGGAGGGCTCCAGGGTGGAAACAAGCTGAGTATACGTTTCGTGTCCTCTTTGGTGCTGTAGAGGTGCTGACGTGACCAAACAACATCCTGCTGGAAAAACCAATATGGCAGCTGCCAAATCGCTGAGGTAACGCTGATTCAGCTTCCAACCTCTGCCATTTAACGTTGAAGCCTCTCAGCTGTCAGGTTGGTAGTTTGAGTCCCGTCTGCCTGAACCACAGAACACACAACAATCTGCTGATGTGAACCAGATGACGTGATGTCATGTGACATTAGGATGGGAAAATGTGACCAGTAAACACGACCAGTTTGTCGTCTCTCACAGTCACAGGTGCATTATGGGTGATTGCAAGGTGACTGCAATCACCACAGCAACCAGGCAGCTCACTCTCGCTCTCTCTCACACACATGGTTCATTAATTAAGGCCCTTCCTCGGAGCTGTGATGTCACTCAGAGTTGAGGAACTTGATTGGTTGTTCAGCAGGAGGTTGTGGAGGAGAAGAGGCGGTGTTACATAATTGGAGGTGTCTGAGGTGGGGGGAGGAGAGTGAGAAGGGAAGGAAGGTTGGTGGGGGCAGGAGAGCAGAACAATCCTGAGTATAAAGGACCACGTGGCCATCACTGTGACAACCGTCTCCTGCACAGATGACAGTGGAGGAGGGTTGTAACTGGCTGTCAGTGTGAAAAGAAACAGCACAGAGTAGTAGTTCTTTCTCCAGTAGTATGGATAATGTAGTACTTTAGCAGTTGTGTCACAGTAATAGGGGAAAGTGATCTCTGATCCTCATGAAGCCTCTCTCCTGGCCTCAGCTTCCATCTTGTGGATGATCCCCTCAGTCACTCCTTCTCGTCATGGCACCTCACGACATCTGCAAATTAGAAAAATGACACTCCTCTTGTGCCACACGCTCTTGCCATGTGTCAACTCCCCAATGAGACATACAAGAATGTTGCACATTCTCCCTAAAACAATCTCCAGGGTTTGTCCCTTGGAGCAGCATTACTCCAAACCTGTAACCCTGTTTAAAACATTAGTCAGTGGTTAAATGTTTAGTTTGTTTAACTCCCAGCTCCAGCCTGTGTCATAGAAGATAAGATAAGATAAGATAAAACTTTATTAATCCCTCGGGTGGGTTCCTCTGGGAAATTCGGTTTCCAAAAGCACAGCACCGACAGAAGTTACAGAGTTACAGAATATTATACACACACACACACACACACACACACACACACACACACACACACACATATAAATACAGAGACATATATAAATAAAATCTACGAAGGGGATAAATAGAATAAATAGGAATAAAAATAAAAATACAAGTGAATTGCACATTTCAAGTATTGAGGTCTATTGCACCATTGCCTATTAACAAAAGTATTGCACAAAAGGTATTGCACAGTGAAGTGAAGAGGCACTACAGCTTAGTTGTTCCCCCCTCCTTTGTCCTCCTGTTTCCCCTCCCTCTCCCCTCCAGAGAGGAGTTAAACAGTCTGATGGCGTGTGGGACAAAGGAGTTTTTAAGTCTGTTAGTTCTTGTCTTGGGGAGAAGCAACCTGTCACTGAACAGACTCTTCTGGTTGTTAATGGCCGTGTGCAGAGGATGCCCAGCATTGTTCATAATGTCCAGCAGTTTTTTTAGTGTCCTTTTCTCTGCCACTGTCACCAGAGTGTCCAGCTTCATGCCGACCACAGAGCTAGCATTCCTGATCAGTTTCTCCAGCCTGGATGAGTCCTTCTTTGCTGTGCTGCTCCCCCAGCACACCACAGCATAGAAAAGTACTCCAGCAACCACTGACTGGTAAAACATCCTCAGGAACTTCCTGCAGATGTTAAAAGACCTCAGCCTCCTGAGGAAGTACAGTCGGCTTTGGGCTTTTTTATACAGGTGCTCTGTGTTGCATGACCAGTCCAGTTTATTGTCCACCCACAGCCCGAGGTACTTGTACTTGTTGACCACCTCCACCTCCTTCCCCTCTATCTGAACCGGCAGTGGACCTTCTCTGGACCTCCCGAAGTCCACAACCAGTTCCTTAGTCTTTGAGGTGTTGAGTTGCAGGTGGTTTGTGTGACTCCATGCGACAAAGTTCCTCACCAGACTTCTGTACTCCTCTTCCTGATCATCCCAGATACACCCCATGATGGCTGTGTCATCTGCAAACTTCTGAATGTGGCATAATTCAGAGTTGTTAGCAGAAGTCAGGGTGAAGAGAAGAGGGGACAGCACAGTTCCCTGTGGTGCTCCTGTCTTTAAGTTAAAACAACTTCACATTTTCAACCAACTGCAACTCATAAGTGTAATAAAGTATTCAGCATCACAGAGACAAGTATCACGGCAGGTTTATTCTAAACTCATTAAACTCCTACTTTTTCCATAATTTGCTCCAAATCATTGAACCTCTCAATGTCCTTCCACATTGTAATCAGTGACTTTTCCTTAAGTTTGTCACTCACCATGAGCCCAATAATGGTCAGATAATGAGCCTCATTTAACTATTTTGTAACCACTGCACATCTGTTCAATTATCACTTGTCTGTCTGTGCTGAATCCTTTACAAACACTCTTAAAGAAAACAAACATTAGCCAAACACACGGATCATCCTGGTGGTCAGGCGTCGGCCATCCAGATTCCAGAGGAGCTGTAAAAGGTCATAAAGCTAACACTCTGCTGTAAAAAGAAGCAACACTGGTTTCAAACACAGTATCACACTGTATTCACTTTTTCCCCTATAATGTTCACATTTTCTCCAACATTTTCTCAACAAAACAGTGTAATTTCATCATCAACATATAGCCTGTAACCACAGTTTTCTTCACACAAAAACTCAATAATACTGTGGTAGAAAAACATCATTAAGTTGTGTCCTGCTGTAAATCACATGATCAAATCACATGATTAACCATCAACCACCACTCTTTCTCACAGTGATATCTGTGAGCAACACAAGGTAGTGAATAACACCCCCATGGTAAATTCACAGACACAGAAAAATTAAAACTAAAAAGGTTAAATTTGCAGAGTTCACATAGTCATGTGACCCAAGTTTCCTCCTGTGGTCATCCTGTTCCTGCAACAGAGACACACACAGAGATAAATCCACGCTTTTGTCAGGTGGGGTTAACTTCACACAATGGTATTAAGTCAGTCAGTCTTGTCAGCTTTTGTCAGCTTTAACCAGTCAGTCAGTTCCCCATTTTTTTAAATTCTCACTCATTCATTCACTCAGTGATTCTTTCTTTTGCTGATAGTGGAAATTATCGTCGCATTTTGTTTCCACCCTCAGCAAAACGACGTCATTTCAAAAAGAAAACGAATTTAGACTGGATTTCCTTCTTGAATCCTTCTGGACAGGGACTCATTTTCTAATTGTCGCAAATAAGTGACTTTCTCCCAAGCCCATTTTAATTCTGGAGAAACTCACTTGCAACCGTTCGCAACAACATGTTGTGTAGTTCTTCCTATTCAACGTTCAGATCTCCTTAGGTGACAGAAAAATTATTAAACAAAGCTTTTAGTGCACCATGAAAGTAACAAAATAAAAATAAAATAAAGGAAAGAATGAAAGGAAAGGCCTTGTTAAGTCATGGCACGTGTTCTTCATTTCAGGGGGATAAATCATACCAAACCTAATTGGCAGGCTCAACTTAATAACAAAAGACAAATCAACAGCCAGTTTAATCTCAAACATTCATCCAGCCACACACAACATACAGCATAACCCTGTTATCTCAGCACATAATTAGTTCACTCAGCTCACTCATCCAAAACCCCTCATCAGCATTCTGTTTTCTCCTCTATGATGCAACCATCTGTCCTCCTATAATATTCAGTCCACTAGTCTTTGTATTACTTTCATCTTACTAGTGACTTGGAAAAGATGACAAACAGAATCTCATGCTTAAGATGCTGTCTGATCCTCATGAGTATCATTGTATGTGTATATGCATGTAGGGTTAGTATGGTTAATGTCACGGGAATGGAACGGACTCAGGCGCAGACTGAGGAAGCACAGTTCAACGACACTTTATTAATCACACTGGTGCACTATATACACGTGAAGGGGGGGGGACACCAGGGTCCCGGGGATCAACAGGCTGGGGAGACACACTTCTTCGCACTCGCTCTGCTCCTCGTCCAAACAGTCTCCACACAAGCAGCTCACTCTCCTACTCATGGGGTCCAGGGGTCACAAAAAAGAAGTGGATGATCCCCTCAGCAGCACTGATGACTCCCCCAGCACACCACAGCATAGAAAAGTACTCCAGCAACCACTGACTGGTAAAACATCCTCAGGAACCTGTGCCTCCCCGGCCATGACAGGGACCTCCCCTCCAGGGACCATGACAGGGACCAGGGACCATGACAGTTAATACAATGTTTGTGTGTGTTTTTGTGTACCTCTCTCATCACATTTTCAATATTCTCATCACTGCTTAAAACAACATACATTTCTGTCACGTTCCTGGGTCGGTGACCCAGTGTTTTGAGTTTCTTGTGTCTCTTGAGTTTTTGTATTATGATCTTAGTTCTCTTTGTTGCCCCAGTTTATTCTTTAGTCTAGTGTCTTAGTTTGGCTTTCTTGTATTCTCTTTAGTTTTCTGAGTATTTAGTAGCTTCCCTCTGTCTCTCTGTTATTGTTCTGCGTTTCTTAGTTGCTCTGTCTCCCTTAGTCAAGTCTGCGTCTATGTTACATTTCCTGTTTTACTTTGAAGGTCTGTGTCCTACGTGAATGTACTGAGTTTCGCTTCCCTTGGGTCTCGTTATGTCCGATTTCTCCCAGCTGTGCTTCCCTTCTGTGTCTCATTCCCCTCGTTATTTCCCAGTGTATTTAAGCCCTGTGTTTCTCTATGTCAGTGTCGTGATCTCCCTCATGCTGTGTGTGATTCTCCCTGTGTACATTATAATTAGCTTTTCTCAGTTTAGTTTTGTATTGTTTGTTATCTGTTTTCTGGCAGTAAAGCTGCTTTTGAGTTCAAGTTCTGTCCCCGTGAGTTTGCGTTTGGGTCCAATTCCTGCCTGCCACACAGCCGAAACATGACTCTCTCTGGGGTTTTTTTGTGTGTTTTTTTTAACCCTCCTTTCTTAAAAACAGAAAGTAGCATTACAGTTGTTTCAGGCTGAGAAACACCAAACACTCTTCATGTTATCATTCATCAACACAACTACTTTATTTCTTTTGTCCACTGGGCAGGTGACCTGCAGAATCATGTCTGCCCCAGCTGGATACCTTTTCACTCACATACTTTCACACCTCTCAGTAACTCACACGCACCATGACATCAGACACAATCACCTGCTTTTCGCCAAAACAAAAACATGATGCTGATGTTACAAAAGTCTTACACACATGAATCAGGATGCAGAAAAGCTGTTGCCCATATGAGGTGCGAGGAAGAAACTGAACTCACGGATAGCTGCATGCTCGAGATATCATAGCTCTGTTTCCCTCCCCACTGATACGGTCAACCAGCTCCTGCTCTGAACATGTGTAGCTTGCTCATCAGCTTAAAAGCAACTGCATACAAAACGACAATCAAATTCACTCATGCAGACCACGTCTGGCCCGCACACGCACACAAAATAGACACATACAAGAGCTCTGACCTCCCTTCGGTGGAGAAACGAACACTCAACGCCCTCAGTGACGGAGAAAAAAATGTTTTTAACCCTCCTATTCGGTGGAGAAACCTGCTTAGACCTCTTTAAAACTGGTGGAGAAACCATATTAAACCTCCTTAAAAAAATTAAAAACACTGGCGTAAACATCTGTATGCATGTGCAAGAATGTGTGTGTGTGTCATGTAAGAATGTGTGTCTCTCTGTGTGCGTGACTTCCTGATCACAACTGTTTCTAACAACATCCTGGTCATAAAGGGGGTAATCTCCCCCACACCCAATGTATGGTTCAATTCCTGTATTGGTTCACCATGCACAACGCAGTGAAGCCATAAAAAGGGCAGGAAGCTTACCAAACATCAAACAGCCCTTCACAAGGATGTGCTTGTGATAAAACACTACAGCCCCCCCCAAAACCTCGAGAGGCTGGGGGGGGGGACAAAGGAATTCCTTTGATAACAGAGTTGAAACAATGTAGAGATGGTAAGCATAAAAATGACAACATTTAACAAGTCACTTTAACACACCACATTTTTGAAGGGTCAGCAATTTTACTCATCCTGCAAAGAAGAGAGCATCGTTGCATGAGAGTAAATCATATTTAAGTTCAAAAACTTTTTTTTGCTTTTCAAAGTAAAATTTCTGTAATGAAGATTTTTTGATTGCTTTGTCTGAACAGTTTTAGACAAGTCTAAAAACATTTCACAGATGTTTTAGTGCTTTGGTAAGCTACACCGTAAGTCTACACACCTAACACACACCTATGTTAACTCAAAACTGCTGCATGATGGGGTTTTTTGTTTTTGTTTTTTCAAAATGGTGGGGTTGGAGTGATTTGTGCCAGTGGCACAACTTATGAATATTTTAAATATATTATTTTATTGTAATTGTAGAATGTATTTTTACAGTTTTTCTTTCACGGCTGCGGCAAAAAGGACCCAAAATGCAGGCAACGGCTGAGATGCGAGTGAGCGTTTATTTACAACATGTGAGACTACAAACAGAAGTGAGGATGGCCAGAATGGAAACTAAGAAACAAACTGAACTGGGAGAGCTAGCTAAACAAACCTGAAATAATAATTCGCTGGGTGAAACACGGGATGACATTCAGGGAGAATCACAGGGATGAGACGCAGAGAAACGCGGAATGGCAAAACAGGAGGGAGGCACAGTTTAGCTGCCGTAATCACCATGATATATTAAATATGACCAGTTATGCTAATGGACTAATTCATTAAGCTAATTAATGCACTAATTTGTGTACGTTTCATGTTAGTGTTATTGTCATTTTATAATTTGTAGGTGGTAATATCAGCTCTGTAGGCAGTGAAGAATTGAACAAATTTGACAAAAATGCAGTTTTCTATATTAATATGCAAATGTATGCAGTTATGCACTCAAAAATTAATCACATCATTCACTGATCTGCAGTTTGAGTATTAGGTATGACAAACAGAAACCGTGCGCATGATTACGCACCATGTGTTGGCAGCAGGTCAAAATACCCTGACAGTGAAGAAATGCAGGATGGAGTAGAGAAACTCCTTGAAGTGAGATGGGTCAGCTCACTCAACAATTAATTAACAACACCTAGAGGATCTTTACAAAAAGCTTTCATCTTCACATATTTGGCTCAGTTGTGTGCGTCAGCCTGTTATAACCTTTTTTTTGCAAGAAAGGAAAATCTTTTATAACAGGACATACAAGCTCACTTCAAACAACTGTAACATTTAAATATGAAGCAGAAGACAGATATTTATTCGTTAAATCTCCAAATACAATATACATATACTTGATAGACTAATTATCAAACAGGCAAACAATGTTTACGTTTTGAGCACTTAACTGCATATAATTCCAGATAGCATGACTTGTGAATGGAACGCGGGGTTGAAAAAGCACTCAGCAGAACTTCAATCTGAATGTAATTGTGATTATCATTGTGAAGTTTGCAGCAAAACCGAATCCTACAACTACGTTAGATTGGTTGGTGGTGCCGACACTGGTGCAAAATTTTTAAGGCTAAGTAGTAATAGGTCTGTGAATGGAACGTCTATCTTAACTTTCAAAGAAAGTGATGATGGAATCATCCTTAGAGAAGATGTGGATTAAAAAAAAAAAAAAACGAACTACCCACACCACAACAACTTAGTGGTACAGCCAGAAGGGAGCAGTGGGTAGCATCAACAAGTTCATGTGGTGCTAGGCTTTGTGTAAGAAAACTGACTTTTGATGTGCTCATGTGGCACAATTAGCTTGTATAAAATGTGCCACTGGTGTTGTAAAATAACTAAATAAACCTTAGATAAGTAATTTTGTGTTGATTTTGTCTAGCTTTTATGTAGCATTACAGTCTCTGAGATCGAAATATAATATTTTACTTTCATAACCAGTGGCACAATTTACCCCCAAGATATTCTTTCCAGAGGCATAACTTACCGTGCATCAGGGGCACTGCGCCTACTGTAGCAGTGCTGTAGTAGCTGTATCTCTGCTGCCTTCTGGTGGACAAACATGTGTATTAAAGGAGGCTGTTGCGTTAGGGTCAGTTTCTTCTTCGCTGGTGTCTCTTGCAGTCTCTCATTTAATATCTCTGACTCTCTGGCACTGCCAAACGGTCAAAGGTGGAGACTAACCACATTGAGCTGAACACAAAGCAGCCTGCAGGGGCAGTTCTAAGATCCAACCTATAGGGGGCTCGGCCCCAGTCATAATGCCATAGTTATTATTAATGAAATATGCTGCCTGCAAATGTAGTTCACTGTTTTCACCTTTGCTAACCTCGTTTCAATATCTATACGTCACAGTGTTCCACAAAAAGCAACTTAATTAATTGGATTCAGAGTCAAAAATCTCAGATTTAAGATGAACCTTGTAGTTATCAAACCCGAGGAAAAGCTCAGTCATGTTGACCAGAACTTTCCAAAGAAAGTTAAAGACGAAATTGCAGCAAAGCAGATCAGAGGTAGAAACGTGCATGGCATGGTTTCACGACCACATCGTCATCAATGACAGCAGTATTATTACTATTTATTATTCAGTATAGGACTGCTCGATTATAGCAAAAATGATAATCACGATTATTTTCACTGAAATTGAGATCTCGATTATTTGACGATATTTATTTAACAATAACAATGTATTGAATAACGGCTTTAAAGGTTGTCAAAAAATAATATAAAATAGTAGACACTATGTCTACTTGATCCATGTCTGACTCCACGAACCCATAATGTTTCCACACAACTGAAGTTGTTTTATCTCTCTTTTCAACCAACGGCATTCTTTCTTCGGTAGCCATTATCCTCTCCTCTCCAAATAACTTCTGCTTAGCTTTCTGAGCTTCCCTCGGGTCCTCTTAATTGTTGTGATGCGTGTTCGAAACGCAGAGACGTGTGCTCGATTTGCCACATGGAGCAGCGCGAGAGTAAAGCACAAGGGAGGTGCTAATAATCGGCTCAGTCATTTTTTATTTTTTTTGAAAGCCCAGATCGTAATTTAGATTAAAATTCGATTAATTGAGCAGCCCTACTTCAGTACAGACAGTAGAAAATCACCCCACCACTCCACAAACCTGGACAAGAAGCAAAGAGGTAAGAGAGCTGCTTTACATACAAACCATTGCTTCACTGAGCCCTGAGCAGCATGGACTGCAGTATCCCCAGTGCCCCCAGTACTAGTCTGTACATCAGTGTGGATCCAGCAGTCCGGCTCAAGCTTGATTAAAATATTACCATTCATATCAATGAACATGTTTTTTATTGGAGCACCTACAGAGCATCCATGAAACTGTGATTTTACCTCTTCTTGCTCTTTAAAATCGCTCCCTTCTCCTTGTGCCATTGCTCTGACAGTCAAAAACACGCTGACTTCAACCAGAAATGAGCAAAAACAGATCGTGACTATGATTATTATCAGAGCAGGTTAGGAATGCATGTTAATGCCAGAATCATCATCGGTGAATGTGATCAAACTGAAGTTTCCTTGGCTTTATCGTTTCACCTGTTTCTGTCTTGAGCCTGCTCCTCCTCTTTCTGCCCTCCTCTCTCAGTCTTTGTGTTCTCACCTAAAGTTAATTAAGTAAAACATGATTTACAACCCTATAAAAAACTGAGCCATATTAATTTTCAGCAATATTCAAACTGAATACAGGCTACTGTTCATTGACAGGTAACGTACTGTCACGGCTATCGAGGCAAGCCGTGTGGAGTGAGATAAGGACCAAAAGATGCAGACGCTGACTTAGATGAGAAGAGTGAGCTTTATTGATTGATTGATTTTATTGGCTCTCTTTACAGGCTCTTTAACAGACTAAACTAACTGAGTCTGGCCTACCGTGGCAAACTCTCTTGCTAGTACATAACTAGACATTTAAATTGGTAGGTTAGATCGCTTAGCATTCAAGCTAGGGTTTCTGTGTTTGCCTAATACTGAGTTTTAACTTTGATTACAAAGATTCGTTATAGTCTTAGTCACTGTTCTCTAAAAAAGTGTTTGGCTTAAAAAGAAGTTTGAGAGCAATAATTAATAACAAACACAGAAGCAGTGCTCGTTGTGTATCACGTAAGATGAGATGCCAGATGAGCCACAATCTGACCCAGTGTCAAAAGGCCACAGTCTTTTTTATTGCTGTGGAAAAGTGAAGTTGTCATAGGGAACGTCATAGTGAATGTGCTTACTCCATGTATTTTCTGCCTCAAGTGTTCAGGGTCACAGCATCGTTAGCCCTCATCATAGTTAACTCATTCCCACAGTTAAAAATGTCACAGTGTCTAGTCTCCTGTATATATTCCTTGCCCGTGCACCAGTGTTATAGTTATTCACCTGTTTTCACTGTCACATGTATATACAGTAGCTTGTATCACCTCCCCCAACATTGTATCTAGAGCTCACATGTGTAAATAAACTCTTCTCACGTGTCATCAGAACCTGTGTTCTGGTTGAATCTGACCTTTGGGTCCATCTTGTGTCTGACGGCGTTCGCCTTAACACTCACGGGGCCTTTGCAGAACAAAGTTAGAATGAGGGGGCGGAGCTCTGAGTATGGCTCGACAGGTCTGTCATAGACAGACGCGGTGTCATTGGAGCTTCTGTAGTTGGTCACGCTGAGGCGATTCCCATAGTGAAACAAGTCACTTTGTTATCAAAGAACCAGGGATTACGTTAAGTAACCCAACGTTATTTGATGATGACGACCACTGCTCTGCAGCATAATTTTTACAAGTATAACCAAAATGACAGATTAGACAATGAACTAGGAGTCTAAATATATCTACATCTAATTATATGTGAACTAAACATCCTAAATGTTTATTATTTGTTGAACTTATGCATGAAAAATTCTATAAAAATAAAAATTATATTTTTTATTGGTAGAAAAAACTGACAAATAATGTAAAAATTTCAGCAAAGAAGAGCCACCGGTAGATCCTTCATCCAAGATGGATGAAAGTTCATGGCAGTACAGGAGGTGAATTCCTTCTTTATTGTCCACGGAGCTCCTCAAAGATCTCATGTTCTCTGACCTTATAAAGTAAGGTTCTTCATTAAGCTATGATGAAGCTGACTCAGAGGAGAGCACTCTCTATTTTTTAACCCTTCAAGGTTGATGCTGATCAGCCTCTGCAATCAGAATTTGTCAATTCCTGACATATAACAGGCAGAGGATAATGAAATTATCATCCTAACTGAAACACATCAGGAACTATTTGTTTTTCCAGAAAACTAATTTAGCTTTTAACACAGGGTTAGGGAGCTGGAGTAGGGGTGGGGTCATTACTGATGACTTACAGGGTAACAAGCTGTGCTTCAGGATTCGATAGGAAGGTGCGGGACACTAGAGATGCCAGTAGGGGGCGTGGTTTGACCAGTTAACTGAGGCAGGTGAAGCTGAAGGTGTGGATAGGAGCATGCTGACCTCAGGGAGCATTCAGACAGGTTTTTGATATGATCACATATAAAAAAAAGTTTTTAAAGGAATCAGAGGCAAAGGGATAAAAGGTGTCCCAGTTGATCTTGTACACATCAGACTGAATTTTACAGTTAAAACGATTCAAGGGCTTCGGCTGAGGGAGGTGACTCTGAAGCTCTGCACCAGGGTCGCCTCCTTTAGAAGAGGACACAAGGATACAAGAGGACTTCCTGTTCTTTTTTAATGAAATGACAGGAAGTTAATTACATCCCATAGTGCATAGCAACCACTGTTAAACTGTTTATCGGAACCAGGTATGTTCGAATTGATTTAATTTTGAAACCAGTCAAACTTGTCTTTTATTCATAAAGCCTTCAAATTTCTGAACATGACCAATACACAGGTTCCCAAATTAGTGTCCAAAACCTGCGTAATATGTAACAGAGAGTGACCGCATCTGCATATTATGTGCCAATGTCTTCTGTTTTTTATGTGGCGTATACAAAAGGCAGGTCCTCATCTTTGGCCTTTAGAGGTCTCCACAGCAGAACATCTGCCTCCATCACCCAGTTCCTAACATCCTCCTCTATCACACCAGTCCTTTCCGTGACCTCTTTCAGGGCTTTTACATTCTCCTCATAAATGATCCTGATTGTTTTTTTGTTTTGTTTTTTTTAATTAAAATAATCAAACTTTTAAAACAAACAAACAGAAGGAAATAAACTCAATGAAGGCTCAGGACTGCAGAGCTCCTCAAACATTATTCGATGAACAGAAAGCAGAGACAGAAAAATGTCTTCTTTGGTTCATTTTTATTTCTTTAGGGCAACAATAACAACAGCAGATTTCCCACCATGGATGAAATGCACTGTAACTAATGGCTGTGACTTTACTGTCATAAACCCAATTGCATGAATCATATGAAGACCAAATTGACACATCTGTGAAAACGTCTCAGAAAAGGTCAAAGTTAATTCTGATTATCTACCGGATATAAAAATAACATTAAAACTTTGTTATTCAACAACAAAGGTCATAAATTTTGACTTGGAATTGTAAATATATTGTTGCTGTAAGTATTTTTGCTCACAGCAAACCTTCAAATGTGTTTTCAGACAAGTGTTCAGCGACACCTCAGACTTTTGAATACATCTAAAACTGAAAACCCACAACGTTTTGCGTGAAAACAAACATCATCTGTTCCAGTTTTTAAGGAGGCTGCGAGTGTCATGTGTTTCAGTACGTCTCACAGGTACTTGAGACTTGAATGTAAAATTCTGGAAAAATGACCAACAGCAACATGAGCAGTTTACTTTCACAGGAAATTCAAATTTTACCTTTCAGAGTTAGTGCTGCTGACTTCCTCTGATTCAGCCTCATCTTTTATGACCTGGCTGTGAATAAAACATTTAAAAAAAGGCCCTAAAGGTTAAGGCGCGGCACATAATGGCCACGATTTGACTCCTGGTAGCAGGAAACTCTTTGGGGGTCTGCCTCTCTGTGACAATTTGGTATTAGTTTACTCATTTCATGTTTGACGTGCATGAACCTATACATGAAACCACCATGTATGATTAAGGGCAGTGGCAGCATCCTTTGTCACTCATTTGTACAACACATTAACACATTTCAGAAAAAGCTGTAACTCCAGAGTGCAGTGTTTACTGCATTGTTTAAAGCCCACAGTTTTTTTTATTAAAACGGCTAAAGAACTGATCGGGTGTCAAAACTGAGATCGCTTTGTGAAAGCATAATTTTGAATAATCATACTCGTCAGTTATTTGGGAACCAAGGAGACTGGCTGCTTCAGCTTTAAAGCACAAAATCTTTTGAAGTTCTTTTGGTGTCATGAAGCTCCAGATGTTAAAGTGTGTGATGGATGCGACTGTTCTCAGGTGAGTTATGGAGCCATGCAGCTGGAATGTGAGGGAAAAATGTAAACCCCACAGAGAAAGGCCCAAGTTAGGTGGTGGATTTGAATTCTGGGCCTTGTTGGTGTGAGGCAACACTGCTAACCATGACGGTAAATGGTAAATGGCCTGCATTTGTATAGCGCTTTTCTAGTCCATAGGACCCCAAAGCGCTTTACACTACATTCAGTCATTCCCCCATTCACACACACATTCACACACTGGCGATGGCAAGCTACATTGTAGCCACAGCTGCCCTGGGGCGCACTGACAGAGGTGAGGCTGCCAGACACTGGCGCCACCGGGCCCTCTGACCACCACCAGTAGGCAAACATGGGGTTAGTATCTTGCCCAAGGATATTTGGCATGCAGCCAGGATGCAGCCTGGGATCGAGCCACCAACCTTCTGATTAGTGGCTGACCTGCTCTGCCACCTGAGCTACAGCCACCTGGTGCTGCCTGTTCTTTTCATAAATGTTGGAGCAGTGCAGTTTTACGCCTAGAATGGTGCACTGGTTTTCTTCTGCTGCTATTATTGCTGTGCAGCATATCTATCTCCTAACATTCTTTACTAATAATAATTAGTATATACAAATTTGTCTCACACCAACAAGGCCCAGAATATGACGAGATGGCGAGTAAATGCACCAAAATTTCCTTCTGGTGGGCATTCTGAATGAAAATAAAGTGGCTATTCTATTCTATTTTATTCTACAGGGTGGGCCATTTATATGGATACACCGTAATAAAATGGGAATGGTTGGTGATATTAAAGTCCTGTTTGTGGCACATTAGTATATGTGAGGGGGCAAACTCCTCAAGATGGGTGGTGACCATGGTGACCATTTAGAAGTCGGCCATCTTGGATACAATTTTTGTTTTTTCAATAGGAAGAGGGCCATGTGACACATCAAACTTATTGGTAATGTCACAAGAAAAACAATGGTGTGCTTGGTTTCAACGTAACTTTATTCTTTCATGAGTTATTTACAAGTTTCTCTTTGTTCACAGCCATTGACATGTCGAAGAGGTTAACACATGAGGAGCGGATCAAAATTGTGTTAATATCTGGTGAACGCAGTAACCGGGTCATTGCAGCAGATTTCAATGCAAGACACCCTACGAGACCACCCATCTCCCATGCTACAGTTATACAGTTAGCAAACTGCTTGCTCGTGAAACTGGTTCAGTGTTGGATTTGCCAAAATGTGGACGCAAGAAAACTGTCACTAATGAAGAAACATCAGTGGCTGTCCTAGCTTCATTCAGCAAGAGCCCACAGCGTAGCACTCGCCGCATGTCACTGGAGAGTGGCATTAGTCGAACATCCCTTCGGCAGATATTAGCTACTCACAAATGGCACCCTTACAAACTCCAGCTACTGCAGTATGTCAATGAGGATGACCCAGATCGGTGCACAGAATTTGCAGAATGGGCAAAAGAAAAATTGGAACAGGACCCTCAGTTCACGCAAAAGATTTTGTTCAGTGATGAGGCAAACTTTTATGTGAATGGTGAAGTTAACAAACAAAACCACCGCTATTGGTCTGACACTAACCCACATTGGATGGATTCCTCCAAGACTGTTGGAACAACAAAAGTGATGGTTTGGTGTGGTATATGGGGTACAACGCTAGTGGGTCCATTCTTCACTAATGGAAACCTCAAGGCCACTGGATATTTGAAATTGCTACATGATGATGTGTTTCCCTCTTTATGCACTGAAGCTGGCACGTTCCCTGAGTTTTTCCAGCAAGATGGTGCACCACCACATTATGGGTGCCAGGTCCGAGCATTCCTAGATGAACAGTTTCCTGGAAAGTGGATTGGTCATCGTGGGCCAGTTGAAGGGCCCCCAAGGTCTCCCGATCTGACCCCCTTAGACTTTTATCTTTGGGGTCATCTGAAGGCAATTGTCTATGGTGTGAAGATACGAGATGTGCAGCACCTGAAACTGATACTGGATGCCTGTGCTGGCATTTCTCCTGCGGTGTTGCTATCAGTGTGTGAAGAGTGGGAGAAGAGGGTTGCATTGACAGTCCAACACAATGGGCAGCACACTGAACACACATCACAAACTTGTAAATAACTCATGAAAGAATAAAGTTACGTTGAAACCAAGCACACCATTGTTTTTCTTGTGACATTACCAATAAGTTTGATGTGTCACATGGCCCTCTTCCTATTGAAAAAACAAAAGTTGTATCCAAGATGGCCGACTTCTAAATGGCCACCATGCTCACCACCCATCTTGAGGAGTTTGCCCCCTCACATATACTAATGTGCCACAAACAGGACTTTAATATCACCAACCATTCCCATTTTATTACGGTGTATCCATATAAATGGCCCAACCTGTACTTGTACTGTTTTCAGGCTTTAACTGATGGGCTGTTGATTTTTTTTTCAGTGATCAGACTTCTTTGGAGAATGGTAAAAATTAAAAATGCAATCAAAGACCCAAAGGTACCAGTTCATGGCTTTGTAATTTACTTCAAGTATAAAAAATAACTCCTCTTATCATATAAAAAAAAATCACAAAGAGTTCATTTATAAACCTGTCATCAAGGTGAAACCTATTCAAACTCACGTATCTGAAGGCAGAAGACCTTGTTGGTCCATAAATCTGAGCGCTCTAAGGACTCAGCAGGTAAAGTTTAGCCACTGTTCCGAACTTGTTTCGATCAAACAATCAAGTTTTTGTTCTTGTCTCTGGGACGAAGCTAAACGTGTCAGATCCACTTGATTCACTCTGCATCCTGGAGAATGAAGTGATTTCTATCCCGAGTCAAAAGCATCTTTGGAACAGCTCATTCCTTCTGCTGTCCATGACTCCACAGGCTGGAGGCTAGCTGGTCACAGGGACCTGGACCTGCTATGATGGCAGTTCCTCCTCTGCAGCAGCAGTCGGGACATTGATGTTTGGGTCGTCGTCAACCTGGTAACACTTTCCCAGGTTCTTAATAATGTTAAAGTTGGACCGGGCCGTTTCTGCCAGGCTGTTTTCCAAAATCCAACCATCTGATTCCGACTCTGGATCACCCAGCCGGAGAACGTTCTCCATGGCCGTCTGCAGATAACGGACACCTGTCAGAACCAGCAGCTGGTGAAAAAAGGAAATACAGTATGTTTAATCAAGTTTAGACTTCAGTCACAGTGGAGACCACAGTGTGACCAGAAGTATTGTGACTGTGTGCCCCCATCTTGTGATCTCCCTGCCTTTAACATGGTTGCTTTTAAGACACTGAAACTGCTCAGTGTTAAATCTGCAATAAGAGCGTTAGTCTGCTATGGGGATCTTGATTGGATGGGGTCAAGCTGACACTTTTGGTCCCACCTTTTGTAATAATCCAGTGATTAAGGGTGGTAAAACGGTGTGCACATCAGACTGGTATTACTGTACGAAGCTAGGGTCAGACCACATGCTCTCACCCACAGAATGAGCCGAATGTAAATGTGACAAAATTATCATTTATAAACATATAAACACACAAGAGCAGTCAGTTCATTTTATTAACCATGAGCAGTGTTAATCTGTGGCTCAAAAATAAGGGTATAAGAAACACACTCAGTGCAAGCTCGGGATTTACTTCTGTTTTTCTCCAAAAACAACGAGATGAGGCTGAAGGAGGATCAATATGCTCATGATATCAGGGAGAACTCTGCTGATATAAGCTGCTGGGACTGTGCAAGGTCCTGAGATCTAAGTCTCAGGTGAAGCTCAGGATTTATCCAAAAGAGCTGCACGATCACTAAATGAAAGTTGTGTAGAACAGCTGACCTGTGAGGTGAACATTATTTACTGTCAGATCCTAAGGCATCCCTGAGTTCATCAAGGTACTCTTGTTGCTCACATCATTTTTTCTGCAGTGATGGAAACTGAATTGGAGTTCTGTACCCAGGCTCTTGTCTCACATCCGCAGTTAGAAAAGTGCCATGAGGGTGTCTCTGAAAAAACGCTACAGGAATCGTTTGGTGGCTTTCCAGCTGATGCTCGAGCTCCTGTGAAAAGACACTCTCTATTGGTGCTGCTCCACTTCCTCACTTTCATTGTTGGACTCTACCAGCGCAGCTATGCATGAGCCAGAGTACAAAATGATCCATCTTCATCTGATACAAGGCCGTCATCTTCCGAAACCAGCTGATTTACATTCTGTTACTTTAATAGGCTCTCACATTCTTTGGATTAGATTAGTTTATATTTGATTTGCATGTTTACCTCAATATTTGAAAATTTAGCCACATTTAGTGAACATCTGAGATTAGATCATGGCATATATCACAGAAAGTGAGTCTCCTTTAAAACCACAGAGGTCCACGATGGTGGCTTTGCAGATCTTATTGGGGTTTTAAAAAATCTCTTTTTATGGAGCTGATTTGTAAACCTCTGTGCTTTCACTTCTGTTCTGTATGAACCGACGGTTCTAGTTTCAGCAAAATCACCAGTACCTCAAAAAGCCAGATGAGCAGCACGGTGAGGCCGATCGACTGCATGATGCCGGTGTAGTGGTCTAGCAGGGCCTGTCGGCAGCCCCGCCTCCACAGATTCAGCTGCTGGCTTTGCTTGTCTTGGGTCGAGCTGGTGCTGAGATGGTGCTGGATGCAGGGCCAAGGGGAGAAGGTGCTGCAGCAGCTAAAGGGAACACCATCCATCAGGTACTTCCCCTCCACATTACTCCTCATACGACTGAAAGGGAGGAACAGGAACTGTTGCTACTGCATGCAGAGCAGTTAGTCAGTCAATCGTTTCACTAGCTGGGCCCACTTCCTCATTTTAGGTTTGGCAGCACTTTTTAGTAGATAAAGGCAAATGGCTTAATCAAGAATTGAGCTAAGGTTTGGGGAAGGCCTCGATTGAGACTGTCGGTGTCAGGGCTCTGTGTGCGGGCAGGTGGAGATGTGGATCCAAGTGCAGGACTCTCAGACGGAAATATAACTGAAAACCACAGCTTTATTGCTGGCACCAACAAAACAGAAACCAAACATGAACACACTAACTGGAACACACAGGCAGGATCTGAGGGTACGACACGACACTGAGCACAGCAAAACACAGGGCTAATATACACAGGGTGGTAATCAGCGAATGGGCAACAGGAGGGAGACACAGCTGGGAGAGATCAGGGTTAACGAGACGGGGGGAACCAAGCTGCACACACTAACATAAGACAAAGACTTTCACAATAAAACAGGACACATGAATTACTAAACAAGCATGCAGACTTTACACTGAGAGACAGACAGAGAATGACACATGGAACCTGAACTAAACTAAACGTGAGATATAACTGAGAACAAATCCTTAAGCACGGATAAACAGAAACAAGAAATAATCATCATCACTACGAGAATAAGAAAACAATCCATGAAGCAGAATTAAACCGAAATATAATAAACTCAAAATACTGGGTCCAACGGACCCAGAACCGTCACAGTGGGTGGCTCCCGGGCCTGGCAGATCACCATTTACTAATGAGAAGTGAAGAGGTGAAAGAATTGGAAAAAGGGGAGGGAGGGTGGGATTATTGAATTAAATTCAATACATGTTGCAGCTGTTTCTAAGTGATGTTTGTATGCTGTTTGTGGAGTCATGATCTTCCAAGGGATCTCATGATCAAATTTAAAGAAACTAAAGCTGCAGAAACAATTATCACATGTTTTTATCAGAATGATTGATAAAGTTTCTGTCATTGCTAACTTATAACTTATGTTTAATAAGTTATCTGAAGTTATTTGACTGGACCCTATTGGTTAATCCTAATTAATCTATGACACCTGACCTCTGTAGCGTACAGGCTTAACTGCATTAGACCAGTGGCCTAAATCCTTCAGGGGTCAGTCTGCTTACTGTCTGTTGGAAGAGAAACACCCACATTTCCACATAGGTGTTCTATAAACAGGCCTTCAGTTAGAAATAATAAAGTCAGGGGAAGCAGTGTGAACTGTGTGTGAACAACTCACACTGCTGGTAAATAAAAGACTAACTAAACAGACACACAATCAGTCAATGCAGCATCTAATGAAACTTTATTTTAAAGTTGCAGTCGGTCATTTTTAGAAGTTTTTAATAGAAAAAAAGTCTTCATAAATATATACTGATTAATGCGTAATTCCGTCTTCCAACAAGCTGATGCCCTCTGACTCCTCTGACTCATCGACTCTTATCAGACTCTCTTCCAGAGTAAATGGACCTAGACACCGCCGTGTTGCCCTGCCATCTTGAATGCAGTGGCTAAGAATGACATGGCCGTCCCACCTGCATGATGACAATGGAACAGACCAGCCACATAGTACCACAGTTACATTTAATTTATAGATCACAAAGAAAATAAATGTCTTTTTCCTCGTCCCTTATCTCCACCTCATCCCTCTTCCTCCTCACCACAAACCGTATCTTGCTAATTAAAGCCAGGGCTCTGACACATAAAAATGTGCACGAACACACTTATTTATTCCTAAAATTGTCATCCGACTAAACAACAACAACAACAGCCGGTTATAAACCAACATTAAAACAAATGTCCCAAAAATCAAACAGTTTGATTATATTCTCATATGGTATGAGAGTTTATTTGCTAAGTCTCCAAGCCTGAAAACATTAGATCAGCCTTGAAGAAAGTTTCCCAAACACCAGCTAACAGAGGCTAACAGCAGCATTTACCGACAGAAATGTTCAGCAGATCTTCAGCAACTCACCTCAGTATCACAAGTGAGCTCCTCTGACTCATCGACTCTTATCAGACTCTCTTCCAGAGTAAATGGACCTGGACACCAACAGCTGAGATAACAGCAGACTACACTCACTACAACTAATGGACATCCAGAGGTGTTTGTCCTACAGCAGCCACCACAGCTAGGATTATGCACTAAATAAATTGTGAGGGGTAAGAAAAAAGACCTCAGTTCAATCTGCTATCTACTGACATCTAGACTAATATTTTACATATTTTGAACTCTTAATGTACTATCTGATGTAATTTCTAAGATTTTCTACAGTGAAAGGGTTTGTGGAAAGTGTTACGTTATGTTTTGCACTAATACTGGGGGTTTTTCTGACAGACACCTTTAGGCGGGGTGTAGTTTTTAACCTGGTGCGCTTTGGTCTGATACACTCTACTGAAGGACCCTGTACCTGCTACCATATGATGCACATGGTAATTCACATGGTAATTCACAGTAATCAACAAACCCAGAAAGACTCAGCATGTCCTGCTCAACTTACTCTACCACAGCACTGCTGCTCATGTCCAGGTAGCGGCTGCTGATCCACTGGATGTGGAACCAGTCTCGGTATCCTGTGTTCCCACAGCACTGGAACTGGATCTGCAATAGGTCCACAGTTCTCTTCAGGTTGCAGCGGCCCGGAGTGTCTGTGTCTTTATAGTATCGCATGGCATTCCTCAGGCCCATAAACAGGGATTCCTCCATTTGACTGCGAATGCCGTAGCACATGAGCGCCCCTGCCAGGACGCAAGAGGTGAAGAAGAAGGTGCATATGATGTACGGCATCATCACCAGCTTCCAGCGCAGGAACTTGTTTGTGTCGGCACAGTCCAGGCAGATCTTGCCACCGAAAAAGTTGATGCAGCAGGCTGCTAGTCCTGTGGTGATCAGCATATCTGGCACATAGAGGATTCCCTGCTCCGACATCACTTCTTGCCATTTGTGAATCTCTACTCTGAGGAACAAGCCAAGGCCAAAGAGGATAGTTCCTGTCACTACAGAAATCCAATTAAGCAGCCAGAGAACCTCAGCTAGCTTCTCTCTCTCCACCTTGCTAAATGTCACCTTCCCAACTGCCATGACCGTTCTCAGGTTTCTGAGTGACTCACGGCTAAGAAGCTGCTAACATGGCCAAAAGGTGGCCACCCTCAGTGTGCATGAACACTTTTGACCACAAGGTGCTGCATAACAATCTACTGTCAGGCTGTCTGAGCTAAAAAGTTTATGTTCTACATAACAACATGACAGCATATTGTTTGTGCATATGCCTTTTTGTTTCAAAACTGAAACTTGTTTACAAATTAATATAATTTTAAGCCACCAAATTCATCATTCTCACTTCATTTGCTCACAGCTGAAGCTTCTAAAGGCCCACCGACTGAAATATTTAAGGTTGCACTTTTCATGAATATCAATCATTTATGATTGTTAAATGATTGATAAAACACAGAAAAACACAACAGGAGATAAGATGTACCACAATGTAAGGAGTGTTTTGTAAATCAATTGTGAGCGTGAATATGTAAAGACGAAGGCACAGAGCAATCAGGCTTTTTAGAAGCTGGTTGTGTGCACTCTGACTGGTTTCGAATCAGGCCTTCATTTCATCTCTTCAAAATAAGAAAAACTTCCCTTTGGACAAACAGTTCTGAGAACTAGTCTAAACTAAGGTGTTTGGATCTTGCTGTCATGAACCATCAGGCAGATGGGGTATGGTGGCTCAATTGTGAAGTCCACACAGGTGCGAGAGGTTCAGAGGTCAGAGGTCAGGCTTCAGTGAGGACTTTTCTTTAAATGAAAGCTGCAGGATGGAGCAGGAAGGAGGCTGCTGCCCGCTGAGTGTCATAAGCAGCTTACAGAGATATTTTAGGCACTCCTGACTGCAGACCACAACTTGACATGATCAGCATTAGAGCACTGCGGGGAAGAAAGAAGGTCAGTTTATCAAAACTGGCACAAATACTAAGAACCACCATCATCAGAATCCCAGCTGTGTGATTCCCAGAGGATTAAGAATCATATAGACACACCCATTAGCGTTGACTTAGATGAAATAACTCCAACTTAGGTCTAACTGATGCTTTTACACTGCACAAACAAAGACAGATGTAAACATCTACTAATCCAAATGTTCTTTCTTTTGTCTGCCGAGGTCCATGAATGCTTTCCAAAGCATAAGACTATACATTTCTACAACATGCACGAACTGAAGGCATTTTTTTTCTTTTCATTATTATAAATCAGAAGAAAGTGCAAAGATGAGACGAGCTAAGGATGCTAGCTGTCAGGCAGCACATATACACTTATCCAATCAGCCAATACTATGCCCACAATACAACACATGGCAAAATCTTTACCTTGGGTAGTGAAATCTAACACCTGCTGCTAGTCCATTGTCGTGCTGATCTCCCGCTATCCCGGAGCAAGGTGAGCTCTGACACAAAGCAAATATTGAAGCTGAGAAGAGCAATTTTGAAGTGCCTGTTAACTCACCATCCTGTACTTCTAATCCCCTTACAGATAATCAGCTGTAATAAGCTGACACAATCTCCAACCCTCGACTCACCAGCTAGGCCTTCAGCAGAAAGACACATCCACTCTTTAAATCATGCTGATCTGAACATATTGCAAGAGTATATTAGGAGGGAGGGGGAGAGCAGATGATGGAGTAGAGATGAGGAGGATGGGGTCAGTTAAGCTCCTGTGGAAAAGATAGGAGAAGGGAGTGTATACGGTAGTGACATATTTCTTAATAAGTAAGTGGTTTAACCCTATTTGCTAATATTATTTAATTCAACATGTTTTACACATAATCACCTGTTATTTGTGAGGGATGGACACGTTTGGGGATAGTTGGGATGACGTGTTGCTTCAGGTTATATTCATTCAGAAAGTTTAAAGCTTTTCAGTTTCTTTGTACAAGTGGTTGTATTCCTCTAATATCCAATCTTTTTCTGTGAAACTCCACAACAGCATGAAATTAGGAAATTCAAGGACTCCGTGCTGTGCAACTTGTAGACTTTCCTAACAGAAATTTGTGTCATGAACATAACTGTCACTATCAGTTTTCAATCATCCTATTTTGTTTTATTTTAACTGCAACCAAACAGAAGACAGCATTGACTGTAGCAAGCACAACTATCAGCATCCTCATGTACAGACATGTGTAGACATATGCTCCAAATCATAATCCCCAGAGTTTCTCCTTTAGTCAGCGATCTCTCTGACTAAAGGAGAAATTGCGCGAAGCACCTAAATAAACACATGAACTCAGATTCACATCACTGCATCTCAGTTTATTGACGTAGCATACATGATATGAAGATAGCCTGTTACATTAACTGCAGGTAAAAGATGCTGAAGAAATACATGCACAGTGAGAAAAATATGTTTATTCAAGGCTGATTAAAAGGAAGCAAGCTGATCAAAGCCTTTACTACAGACTAACAAAACAAAGCATTTAATGATGTAAGCACACGCCATCAGTACCTTCAGTGAGAATCTGTAGAATGTAGAAAAGTCACTGGTTTATACAAGCACAATAACATGAACACAAATGATGTTTTTGGCTTAAGTCATTCTGAAAACTTGGTTAACTGTAAAAAGGAGAAAAATATTAACTCTTCCCAACCCAAAAATTACAGGTACCGTTAGGGTTCTTTGAATTAATAGATTTGAATAACCCACTAAGTAAGTAAGTAAAACTTTATTTTTATAGCACTTTTCACAGACAGATGTCACAAAGTGCTTCACGAGAGAGGTAACAAAAACACAATATAATCATAAATACATCATAAACGCCCCGCTCTAATTAAAGGTATGACACCACAATATCACTGTAAAAACTACACCTTCATTACTATGATTTTTAAGGTTCATTCATAAAAACTTTCTCCAAACAAACTATTGAAGAACTGAGATTTCTGCCACACTGTGAAATAAAAAAGGCTGGAGAGTCTAACATGAATAATTAAGAGGCTTTTAGAAATCTTTACTGTCTATGAATCCAGGTGTTAGCTATAGAAATGCACAGCAACTGACCAGTATAACCATAAATTATATCCACACTGGTGAATGCACCATCTGTTTTTCATATGTGTCTTGATCTATTATTATAGGTCATCGATCTGTCCATGTCATTCAGGCAGAGACCATGCTGTGGAGACACTCTATGTAGACCCACAGCATCTTCTCACACAGTATAACACACAAAAATAAAATAGAATAAAAATGAAATAGAATATAAAAACAGTAAAACGTGGCAAAAAAAAGTTTCACATCTGTTTTAATAGATTTTAACAGAATATCCTGAGACGTCAGAATGAAAGTAGACCAGTTACTTTCTGGCCGTTGTCCCCTTCTGGCCGCCTGTGCCTCAATTTTATTCTGCAACCTAGACATCCACATTACTCACACTCTCACATAACACATACATATAGGGCCTTGGGGGTGGGCATGTTTTACAGCATCCAGAGGATGGTCGGTGTATTCCAACCCACTTCTGGCACTGGTGCCCTACCCTCAATTTTAAATGCATATAGACACTAAGGGTTTTCGGGAGGAGCCGTGCTGCTCTCTGAGAGGAAGCAAGTACCATGCTCTCCTGTGTTTTAAATGCACTTTAGAACAGCACACAGCAACACTACATATGAGCGGGCGTAGGGAGGTTTGGGGTCTTCACTCACCCCGGTTCTGTTAGCCGTCAGGGCTGGGGGGCTGGGAGGAGGTGCTGGCCATCAGATTGGGGTCTGGGATGCGGGGCCTCCCTGCTACTGCAGATAAGGAGGTGGTCCGCTTGCCTCCATCCCAGAGAGAAGGGTTACATCTCCTGGGTTTAGGTGCGGCTTGCCCCTCTGGGGGCGGGGGTACCTGGACCTGGGATATAGAGTATGTTTGGGGAGTGCGACTGTCTGTGCAGTGTCTATTTGTGTCTGTCTACACATTGGGTGAGTGCCGAGTATTTGGTTGTGCATATGGGGGTGGGAATGCATGTTTGTGTCCGCGTGCGCCTGTTCGTCTGTGTCTATATGTCAGGTTGGGTCTTAGACTCAACCTCTCTGGGTACATCTCAGGCCCTCCAAAGTACGGAGGCCTATCTCCCCTCACCACACCCCCTGCCGGTGGCTGATGCCCTCAGACATTGGTGTGTTGGTGGTCCTTGTCGTCTTGGGCTGGTCGCTCATTTATGTACCGGCTCACTCCTGGAGGCCGATTGGCGGGGCCTGGCACCTGTGGCCCGCCTGGGCCCCTTCCGGGGGATGGGATGCCCTCAGGCCTCTGGCCTCTGGGCCTGAAGCTCGGTCCTCTCTGGCACAGCTGGTTGCCGACAGAGCCCGTGGGCACGCCACTGCAACCCCCTCTGGCCTCTGCTCCGTAGCTGCTGGGTGACCTCTCGTTTGGGGCTCTACTCAGCTCTTCCCAGGAGGGTGGCACGGTTTCCCCCCTTTTGGTGGTCCTCCTCGGGTCCTTGTATTCTGGGGCCTCTGTATATATGGGGCCTGGATCTCCTCCATACCTGCTTCATACCCTGGTGGACGGGGCTGTGGCTCCCCACACTCCCTAGCAGATCGTTACATGGAGAAACCTTTGGAATACATGCATGCTGATCCACACAGGTATGCACACAGGTGTACACACGGGTGTTCACAGACACGGACTACACCTTTCTTGGCTGCTGCCTCAAAGCACATTGTGCGCAGTCTATCTTGTGTGCTGCACAATAGCGTTTAATATTTAGTATCTTCTGTTATCTACTGCTAGCTAATTTATTGTGATGGCGCTGTTTTTATTATGTTGCTCTTTTTTTGTTTGCTTTCTCTTCTGTTTTTTTTTTTTCTCCATACAGGTAATCCAGGTGTTTTGTTTGTTTTTCTTTCTTTCTTCCCCCCTTTCTCACCGTCTCTTCTCCCCTCTGGTTTTCTTTCTCTCCCTCTCTTTCTTTCATTCTTTCTCCCTGTTCTATCCCCCAGTCATGTCTGTCCCGTTTGTAGCAACCGAAAATAAAATAAATTCATAATTATAATAAAGGTCAATCAAATGGACCAATATGGCGAGGCCATGATGATCCACTTGGTAAAATAAATCCGCTTGGCATCTTTCTTGGCCTTAAGACAACAATTCTGATGGCTAAAGATCCAAATGGGACACACACAAAAAAAAAAGAAAGTAGACCAGTTAGGATTAGCATCATAGCCATCAAAGCCATCATAAAAAAAATATTTGTAAAAGCAGGGAGTCATTACATTTGTATGTTATAATGTACAGTACATTTCCTATGATAAACATGTGTATGGCGTTATTTTTATGCCACTATTCTGAGCGCACGTAAAAAACATTTGCAGGTGCAAGTGTTGCATTTTGAGGAGAAATTTATTTTGAATGAAGAAAAGCTAAATTTAAGTGAACAAAATTCATTGCTGCTTGCAAAAAATGTATTTCAGTGTTTGCTATTATCCATACACACACACAATAGCAGCCTCTCTCTCTCAGTTTTTGTATTTGCGCTTGCTCGTAAAACATTAGAGCACTTATGCAAATATGTGATGTCTTGATAAATCGAGCAGATATTTGAAGTTTACACAGCACCATTCTCGCATGAAAATATCTTAAAAGTTTATTTTGTGACCCAGAAAGAGTAATATTTCAAACTCCGCCACTCTGTGTTCCTCCGCCACTGCTTCGTTTGAGTTTTGGACGAAATGGATTCTGGAATATTGCATTTCGTCATTTTGAGCTGATTGGAGACCAAAACAGCCAATCAGATTTTTTTGCATCCACATCTGTGATTGGCTGGTTTTGTGGCACAAATATAACGGTGTACAGAAAGAGTTGAACGCGCACAGGCAGAAATGTTGAGAGTGCAAGCAACACATTGTAAGCAAGCGCAATTGCAAAAACTGAGCGAGAGGCGCTGCTATTGTGTGTGTGTATGGATAATAGCAAACACTGAAATACATTTTTTGCACACAGCAATGAATTTTGTTCACTCAAATTTAGCTTTTCTTTGCTCAAAATAAATTTCTCCTCAAAATGCAACACTTGCACCTGCAACTTTTTTTCACGTGCGCTCAGAATAGTGGCACAAAAATAACACCATACATGTCTGTCAACTGCTGGCAAGTTTGTATTCACAGCCCCTTCCAATACTGTCATACATGTCATGCATTTATGACCATGGGGTAAAAAAAAAAAAAAAAAAAAAAAAAAGGATTACATTATTTTCAGCTCTTTGGTAGGACATTCATTCATTCACCACCAAACGTCTGGTGACCACCTCTCTGTTATGCAGAATCAGTAGGAGGGTAACTGCTACATGGTCCTTTGGTTTATAGTCTGTGGTGTGCAGAGTGAAAACCACCATCAGCAGTAGTTTGCAGTCAGGAGCAGACTCTCTCCTACAACTCACACAGAGATGCAGTGGACTCATATGACCAGAACCCAAACCCGAACCCAAAGGCAGGGTAGACTGGTTCGGTGAATGTGGTGTGGAAGGTGTGCAGGAGGGACAGTTTTTCCGAGCAGACTCGGTAGAAGGACACAGTACCAGCAGGACAGTCCACATACACTGCTATTCTTTTAGGTAGAGTAGCACCATAGGGAAGATAGACAACATGTTCTCTCTTGTTGTGCCAAAAAGAATATTTCTCTTGAGTGCAGATTAGACTCCAGCACTGGTCATTCCACCCGAGCCTGCAGTCCGCACTGTTCCCTTTCCTGCTGATTCTTTTGTACGTCACTGCTATGACAACTTGCCCTTCCCTCTCCACCTCCCAGTAACAACGACCAGTCAGACCATTTTTACACAGCACCTGCCAGCAGCAGTAGTCAAACCTCTCTGGATGATTTGGATAGGGCTGTTCCTCTTTCACCACAGTCACCTTCTTGTTGTCGTCAGACAGTTTGAGGTTTCTGTGCGCTGTATTTGGATCCAGTTCAAGCCCACAGAAATCTGAAAGAAACAACAGCACAAAGTATTATTCTATCATCCAACCACAGACTCACAAAACAAATATTTTTTGTTTTTTGGAGGTATGAGTGACCACATTTGAAGGTGGTTCGACACCCATCTGCTCCAGTCTGTGTGGCAAACAGTGTTGGGGAGTAACGGAATACATGTACCGCCGTTACGTATTTAGAATACAAAATATGAGTAACTGTATTCCGTTACAGTTACCGTTTAAAAAGGTGGTATTCAGAATACAGTTACTTTGTTGAAATAAATGGAATACACTGGGGTACTTTCCTGTTTCATTTTGTCCCGGGTCAGGACTGTTTGGGTTTTGTTTGACAGCTACGTTCTTTTGTTCCAGGCGGCAGCGTTACGGTTGCCATGGTTACAGGGCGACGCTCTCTCTCTCTGCGACTGTGTGTTTCCTGGGTGAGAGAGCGCCTTTTCGTTGTTGTTGTTGTTGTGCTAAGCTAACAGGCAGAATGCTACAAGCATAGCTCTAAAGAATGTAGCATCATGTTCAGTGTAGTCCGTGCTGCTGGGAGAATGGACTGCCATACACGTTATGTGTCTGTGAGCGCTAGGAGGGAGAAAAAGGGGAGTGGAAAGGTACGAGCAGTCATCGAGCAAAAACGGGAGCTGGAAGCATGTAAATATAATAATAACCACTGCAGCCAAGAAGAGTGCCTGACGAGCCCAGTTGTAAGTAAGCTATTAAGACTCGACTGTACACTGTGTTCGTGTTTTCCTCCGAAAACAACAAGTTCCGTTGGAGCAGCCTTTCAACGCCTCTCTCTGTCTGTCGCAAGAAAAGTTGACCCACACAACAAAGTAGAGCTATTTTTCGGCTACCAGCCGACAGGGACCCCGCCGTATTATGCTGGGCTTACACTGTGCGATTTTTTCAGTCGCGCGATTCAGCTCCTGCTCAAACTGTACGGTTGACTCGCAGGGGTTAGAAGTTCATAGGTCACGATGCAGGGTCTCACACTATACGGCCCGATGCTCTGATGCGACCTGAGTGCTCACACTGTGCGTCCATAAAAATGAAGGTTATAACAGAAATTCTGTCGCTCGCTCTCCCTCTCCGTCTTTCACTCACACAGACACACCACCACCATCAACTTTGCTAAATTGCTAATGAAAAACATTGGTCAGGCAGCTGTGATTGAGCAGCAGTGTCGATCCAACTATTTTCACGGTTGTTGTGGTCGTGATAATTTTGTGAGGCCACATCGAAAGGGCTCGGATGGTTCTACAGGTTGTGCCTCCATCGCTTGTGTCCAGATCACACGCTGCACTGCCTTGCTACGCCGTCTTTTTCGCTGACATTTGTGTTTGCGCGTGCGCAGTGTGGCAAACTGCGGTGACACCCTCACGACCAAGCGATTGATGATCGGGAGCTGGTCGTGAGGTGTCAATCGCTTCTCGTTACCCCACGTATACTACACGATGCACGACGCACGATGAAGGCCAAAATCGGGCCGATCGCCAAAACGATCGCACGACTCAAAAATCGGCTCAAAATGGGCCAAAAATCGCACAGTGTGAGCCCAGCATTAGTCAGAGGTCCCTTTACTACAGTTCGGAGTCGCGGACCTTCAGTAATAGTAATAAATCACACAGCAATAGTACATTCACGTTGTTGTAAAAAGCATGATAATATTGTAGCGGGTCAGGGCTGTTCGGGGTTCTGCTTGTACAGTTATGTTTTGTGTATGTTGCCATGGTGACGGGTGACGCCCTCTCGCTGCGACGGTTGTCGTGTCCAAATTCATGGGCTGCATTCTCCTGAGGCCGCATTTGTAGACCGATTACGTCACAGCGACGCGCCGAAGGCTGTCCAAATTCGTAGACCCCTCCGAATGCAGCCGACAAATGCGTGCTCCTTTTTCCGAATTTGAAGGATGGGTCGGGTGTGTCCTTCGTGGCCCACCATATCCCAGAATTCATAGCGTGGCCCAGCCAAGCTCCAGTTTCCGGCTAATGGCGGCCGCTACTAAGTTTTAAAAATTACTCTTATTAATCTTTCTGGGTCACGAAATAAACTTTTAACATATTTTCAGGCGAGAAAGTAGCTGTGTAAACATCAAATATCTGCTCGGTTTATCAAGATATCGCATCTTTGCTAAAGTGCTTCGACGTTTTCGGAGACGTCTGCTACCCACCAGCTCGATAGCTAGCCGGGAGCTCGAGGGTTACTGATGCGGCCGAGAATGGCACAACTCCCGGCACATCATTTTCAGATCACCGCGGACTTTCGCTGCTCGGGTTAAACGTTGTCAGCCGGTGATCAGCTGTGATCAGCTGATCACGGGGCCGGGGTTAAAAGAGAGACGCCACCCACCTGTTCGCCGCTCAGACATCATTCTCTTCGTGTCAGGAGCTCCGAAACTCTGCCGACGTCAGTCTCCGCCTGATTCAGCAACCGTGAGTGATTATCCCTTCAATCCTTTTTCTCTTCCCGGCTCCGCTCGCTCTCTGTCGGTAACGACCGTTCCGAAGCCACGCTTCGTGCACTGATCGTTACTAGAATAACTGCGTGCCTGCTCCAAACCCACCGCTAGCCTTCGCCGCGCTTGGGTCTAGCCAGCACGCCACACGGGCACGCCGAATTACTGTGTGTAACCCGCCCGGCCGTGACAAACGTAATATATAAGTCACTTAGACAACCTAAAAATGTTATTGTTGGGCTTTTTTCAGTGTTTTGTTTGTTCGTGAGTAAATCGGTTTGGCTGAGATTAAAGTTATTAGATTAGATAAAATAAAACTTTATTAATCCCCCGGGTGGGTTCCTCCTTGGTTTTTACACAGCTGACTAAACGTCAAACAGAAAACTGATTAAACAGAAGTGTGAGATGGCCGAGAGTTTACTCCAGTGTCCTGTTATATTTTAGACAGCAAGGAGCAGACGGCTGAGTTTATTAAACTCCGAGACAGCGGTGACGCTAATCAGAAGGCTAGACCATCCAATTTCACGGCCGTTTACTTCCGGCCTACCCGATCTTCTGAGGACCCGGCCCTCGTAGACCGCGAAGGCCGGGTCCTCAGGAGAATGCAGCCCATGAATTTGGACACGACCGGTGTGTCCTTCCGGGGTCAGAGGGCGCCCTATGTGTGTTGTGGTTGCCGCGCTGAGCAGTTAGCTAGTGGCAGTGTGTTCTTCTGCAAATGTAATAAACGGCTGTGCTCCCTGGCTAGCTCACGGGAAGCAAGACCAAACGATACCTCCGTCTCCTCCTTGTCTGAACTCGCCACAATATATTAAGTAATCCAAAGTATTCAGAATATGTTACTGTCATTGAGTAACGTAACAGAATAGGTTACAGAATACATTTTGGGGCATGTATTCTGTATTCTGTAATGGAATACATTTTAAAAGTAACCTTCCCAACACTGGTGGCAAATACCCTTGGGCAAGATACTAACCCCAAGTTGACCGATCAGAGTAAGAATATGTGTGAATGTTAGATAGGACTTACATAGAAAGAGCATAGAATATGTGGGAAAGATAGGGTAGAAAAGCACTGTTTAAGAACCAGTCCATTTACCATTTACACTGACACAGACATCTGCTATTTGGTGATATGTGAAATTACAATTCTAGAAATTCATTCATCAAAACTGGAGCTCATACTACTTGAACAGTGAGTTAGTAAAACTAACCACACAGCCGCCATATTATTTGTCAGATAATTGCATTAAAAATGCTGCAAAAGGCACAAACATAGCCAAAATATCCAGTTTACGGACTCCAATTAGCTGAAATGAATCCTAACAGACTATTGACCATGACTAAACAGTGAAGGAGGTCATGACCCTAATACTGCAAAGCTGGTTTTTGCAGATTAGTTCCTCTTTACATCATAGGAAAATTGAAATTTTAATATATGAATGTTTCTTACACTTCCTCAGACCAGGTTTCAGTCGCTGTTCTCCACAATGGTCCAACCTGAGGGAGGAAAAGTCGAAAAATAATTTATTTTCTCATTTATTTATTTCTACTGTTGAGTTTTTAATAATAATTTATTATTTAGGGCCCCATTTATGGAACGCCAGGACTGCCATAATGAATTAATTAAATACACCATTAAATAATTAATTAAATGTGGCAATATTTAATTAAAATTGGAATTAATTAATTAAATAAATAGTTATGACACATGTAATTAATTAATTATTGACACATTTAATTAATTATTTATGTATTTCACATTTTAATTAATTAATTATTGACACATGTAATTAATTAATTATTGACACATTTAATTAATTATTTATGTATTTCACATTTTAATTAATTATTGACACATTTAATTAATTATTGACACATTTAATTAATTATTTAATGATATATTTATTTATTTCATTTTGGCAGTCCTGGCGCCTGGCTCTCATCTTGAAATAATTTTATCTGTCAGCCTCACCCATCAAACTTAGGGGGCGGGGTTAACGCTGATCGAGTCAAAACCATTGCTTTGGCCTGGTGGCCATTGTTTCTAGCACACAACAACCGGCATGTGGAAGCTAACAGAACTGAGTTTTGAAAAACCCTGTTTGTGTGTCACCAAATACCGTTTTAATATTTTTTTTTTTAGCCGAGAATGTAGTGGTTTAATCTTCATGTGTCTGGTCGGTTTGTCAAGATACAGCCTCTTTGCAAAAGTGTTTCGATGATTTCGGAGATGTCTGCCCAGTCTCACGGCAAAGCGTGGGATAGACCCGTTCGCCTCGCAAGCAATCCCACCGACAAAGCGCAGGCCCCGGTACACAGCTGTAGTAACCCCCGCTGACTTCTTTTACTGAGGTTATATTTATCGGTGTTTTATTTCCTGATGTTCTTATGTAGGGCTGAACGATTATGGAAAATAATCTAATTGCGATTTTTTTTTTTTGCCCCAATATTGCGATTGCGATGCGATATGCGATTATTTTTTAAGGTCTTTGTCTTCTGTATTATTAAACAAAGACAAGCAATACATCATATAGTATGGCCAATACTATATTACATTAATTTTAAACTGTTCTTTCCTGGAAGACAGACCTCTGTTATGATGACATGAGGTGATGCATGAATTGATGACTGACATTTTTATTTAACTTCTTCAATCACAACAGTATATTTGAACATACACAATAGTTTATTTTTAGCTTACAAACATCTGAGCATAAAGTGCTGACAAGGAACTGGTGTAAACATTAAAATGAAAGTCAGTGCAATGTGCAGATTGCAGAAATATACATAAAAAAAAAATCAGTGGCTTTACCACACTCAGTTTTTCGACATCTGTGAACTACTAGACAGTCATTCAATTAAAAAATAATATTAAATAAATAAAACTAATAAATAAAAAATACACACATCTTACTGATCTCTGCAGTCAGTAACATTACACATAAAGTGCAAACATAATAGCAATTGTATAAACACACACACAAACACGCCTTTAAAATTTAAAGGCGTGAAATTGGACGGTCTAGCCTTCTGATTAGCTAATGTGGAGCAGGGAAATTATTTTACTGCTATTGTTAAATAATTGTCATCATTACCATTGCATTAATAATAAAATTTGGAGTTTATATTGCATTCAGGGGTTAAACAGTGTCTCTTTCAGAAAGACTGAGTTGCAGGCTGACAGGAAGTTGTATGCAGAAGTGAAAGCAGATAGTTATTTTGAGCCGCAGGCTAAGACGAGGCTTTAACAATGTAACAGATAGCTTTAAGAAGGCTTTAAGGTTTTATGCACACAGGTATTAAATTAACTTTGTATTCCAGGTGCAGTTATAACTATTTTATACATACTGCATATCTGTGCTTATTTGAGTTGATGTTCAGGTTCTTTAAAGGTCTTAAGCTTCATCTAGTGAGAGTGTCTAGATGATACATGCTGAGGGAAAACTAGAACATAGAAGGAATTGCAATACATGCTTACAAAACACTTATATATTAGATCATTTTATATTAAGGTTTTAGTAGAGGTTCTTGGTTAAAACATTTATTTAGTAGAAGACATACACATAGTCTCAGTGAGCTTCTGGTCTGGTAAAAGGTCAGAAGTGCAACAGGTGAATTGAGAAAGAGCATTTGAGGACGAGACACAGACAGTAGGTGAAGAGGTGACACAAAGAGCATGTGAGGTCGTGACACACACACACATAGAGTTAAATTTATTTAGAGGAACCGTCCTTGTTGTCTCGGCAAGAAAGAGGAACAATTCATTTTAAGATAAGAACGGAAAGTACCAAGCCATGAAAATAGAAGATGATTTTCTGGGTGAAAAGTCATGATGATGTTGATCTGATCTATGTATAAAATGTACCGGTGACGCATGAAGGGGCGTCAGTAAATAAACCCTGATGCTATAAAATATCTGTTCATGCTTTGATTAAGTCGAAGACTACTTCCTGTCTGCGTACAGAGTTGTCTTCCCACACGTGTGTTCATTAAAATCATTGTTTGACCAAAGACCTACTGGACCATGGGTGGTGTGTACTCTCCTTCCTCAACTTTGAATCTTAACATTTGGGGGCTCGTCCGGTGGTTGAGGAGGGAGAATTGGAGGTTTAGATGGAGAAATTTGGTGGTCTCTGAGGTGGTCTGACGGGCAGACATGAATTCCAGTGGTCTAAGTGAGTGGGCATAAGCCGGCTTATCCAAAAGGTAAGGCACTACCTGTTGAATTATTTCCAAAGTGTGCCAAATTGAATATGATAAAATTTAAGTCTACTCACTGAAGTTACTGGTGGATGTCTGTTTTGATTTTGATGAGAATGTCATGACAGTACTGAGGATTTAAAGCAGTTGGACTGCTGGAAAGGATTTAATGCGGTTGGACCGCGGGAAGCAGTTGGACTGCTGGAAATGATTTTAGTATGTTAGGGAATTTGGTTATTTTTTGGTTATAAGGTTGGACCTGCTTCAGTCTTACACTTTGTTGGGTGTTTTACTGTTGTTCCAAAGTATTATAAATTACTCAAGAACGCCAGTTGGACTGGTAGGAAGCGCAGTGCTCAGAGGTAACGCTTGCCAATGCAAAGGACGCTTATGCATTGTCCTCGAAGAGGGATAGTCAGTTGGTCACTGTGGAGCTTGGGGCACTCCAGAATAACTAGGAGTTAGAGTCTCCTTACCGTTTGGAACGGTATCTGCGCTTTTTTGGGCAGCAAAGGTTGGACCTTGGGTGTTGGACACTTTTAAATTGAGTTAGGGATTTTAGAAATGAGGCCAGAAACAGTTAAAGTCTTGATACTGGTTAATTGGTCGCAAAAAACTCAGGGAGTTTATCCGCTGGGCGGTTATTTTAAATTTGTCTAAATTGTGTAGGCGCTAAAGCTGACAGATCTGACAGTAGTTGTAAATATAAGACGTCTTTGTAATATAAAAGATCTGTGTGAAAGGAGTCTGAGGCAATGCTGGAGCTATTTTTAGACGGTGTGTGTGTGAGTGAAAATGCAAATGAGTAAGCAGTGAATTGTTTAAGCCACAGTTGGTTTTACAAATACTGCTGCAAACATTGTTGAGTGTGTGTTTCAAATGCCATTTATGTTTATTAGAGGACTATAAATAAAGTTTTGAGTTGCCGTAGTGGATGTATAGTAACTGACTGAGTTTGGATGTAGATATATAAATAGATTGAGTGCACTGTATATACTTAAGACTAACACATCACTTTCAGTAGTAACTTTTCTCGAGCATTAGTTGCTGGTGGGTTTTATTTTTCAATTTCTTGTGTGTGCGGTGAGAATTAATGGAGGTTTCAATTTTTTGTTTGTTTGTTTTTTACTTGCTCTTTTTGATTATGACAAGCATGTCTAAAATACTCTTAGGAAATTGTGTTTTGAGTTATATTCTTCAACTCTAGTTACAGTTTAAGTGTGAATGCGGTGACTAGAAGGTTTTGAATGATGAATGAAGGTGTGAGAGGTATTTCTTTGGTGATGTAAAGTAGGAGGTTTTAAAGTTTGAAAGTGTTTTTAATTTAAGAGATGCATGAGTGATGTTATGAGAGTTTGAGTTTCTTTTTCTTTCAGTTTAAAACACATAAGTACATACACTTGGTACACCTGTTTACTCTTTGACTTTATTAAAACAGATGGTGTATTTGAGTTTGAATTTCAGTAATTGTATGTTGATATGGTAATTTAGTTTTATGTTAGGTGAAGGAGATGTCCATCTCTGCGTCTTGCAGGATCGAAAGTGAAAGTTGAAGGTTGTGATGTGAATGCTGTGAGTACTCGATTTGAATGATTCTGTGTGAGGTGTACAAAATACTAAATAATAATAACACTATGAAAGTTGATAGTAGAGTGAGTGCAAGGTGATGTGTGAACAGAGGAAGTCTGAGAGAGAAGTGTGTGCGTAGGCAAAATGCAGAGTGTGTGCGTGAAATAAGGGAGTATTGTTTTTACATCAAGGTTTAGTAGAACTAAAGTAGAACGTTACAAACAAACAGATAAATAAAGTAAAATGAAGAGAGAAAATAACTGACAATTACATTAATGAATAGAAAACACACATACACAAAGTGCCATAGGTGAAATTATTCTAGGAAGGAGTCAGAAGTGAGATAGTTTAATATAAGATGCAATGAAGGAAGCAGCTTACATTCCTTTAATTCCCAGAGCCAGTGTGTTCCCTCCCCTGCCCACTTGGGCCCCGTATCAGGCGAGTATGGAAGGCTGGATAGCCCATGACGGGTAAGATCCCACCTCGAAACCCTGGGACAACCTAAGGCAGGCACAGTCACGATTACTCTCGGCTTCAGTAAGAAGACGGGTCCTGACGGGTAAGGCCGCTGGGCTGAGGCAGAGGGGGTAAGTGGCAAGTGGAGCCCTACCTTCTGGCTGAGGACAAGGAATGCTGCTATTTAAGGTAGGAAATCAGAATTTGGGTTAGTAAATTTGGGGAGGAGAAAATTGACTGTTTAAAGGCAAAATTATGAAGGAGTCTGACACACTGCAAAAGCACCATATGCAAATTCACACACACAAACAGAAAATGCATTAAACTTATAAAGACAAGACAAGCTCATGGAGTTTAATGCATAGACACTGATTAAACCTGGCTAAGAACACAAACATAGGCAATGAAGAACAGCTTGCTATTTTGTATGAATGATACAATGGTGTGAATGTTTAATAAAATACATTTGAGTTTGTAATTGAGGAATAGAAGAAGCCATATGACAAAGGGAGTTATGAAAACAAAAAAGGGATTAAAGTAGTTTTAAAAAGAGTGACTTAGGAGTGCTCTCGTACTGAGTGATCAACACTAGTGATCACTGTTGGAAGAAATAAAATGATTTAATGAGTTGGGAATGTTTAAACATATGTTTCTGTTGTTACAGCTTCTTGAGAGATGACTCAGTATGCAAATTAGCTGGAGTGTGTGGTGACGAAGGAACTTCCTGAGTGTGTGTGTGACTGTGACTTTCAGGAAGAGGAAGCATAGCAGAGACGAGAAGTGCAGATTGGGGTAGGGAATTTATAGTTTAGTGATTATATGATGTCGTAAGGGGTCTTATGCTGAATTTAAGAGTATAAGGGGGTGATTTTTGTTTGCAAATTGTGTGGTTTTAATGAGACTTTCGGTGTATTGAGGAGGTGAAATTATGTGGTGGCAAATACTTGTGTGTTTAAGGTTGTTGAGGTTGTTGTGGTAATGGGTTGATTCGGTCAGTTAGGTTTGGGTTGTTGGTGTTTTTGTTTTAAATAGAGGGAGTTTTAGGAAACATGGACATGTCTAAAATTGGGCCCATTATTTTGTAACAGTGCACTTAAAGAAAACCTGTCAGGTGATTTTGTTTTGTTTTTATGAGCTAACAATCAGCTCTATTTTTTCCATTTTTGTTTTAAGCAGGCCTGCAACAGCGCTGAAAATTCTCGGGGAGAGCAAATACAAGGGGGGGCTTTCCAGATTACAATTGGCTGAGGAGAGCTACCTGGGGACAATTAAGGTCGTAAGTCCCTGTAAAAAGGATTTTATGCGAGTCAATCCAGTCCAAAAGCATAAAGAAATATTTTCCTATGGAAAATAAAAAATGACTGAGCTCATTTTGCTGAGGGTGGAGAATCTGACGCGGGAAGCTCCACCATTAGCAAATATATGGTGTGACTGCATGTGAGTGAATGTGTGACTGGATGAAGGTGAGGATGAATAAATGTGGATAAACAATTTGCTTTTACCAGAAAAATTTTTGTTTTGTTGACTGGGGTTAGATTATGGGATTATAGTATATTGTTGGGAGAATGCCAAATGCTAAAGGGGAAATATTTTTTGATGTAACTCAGTCACCATTAATTGAAGAAACACATGACTGATAACTGTTCTGTTTTAAGTTTATTTTTATGACATAGATTGGATCATGAGTGGGGAAACTGAGCATGTTTAAGTTTTGTATAGTATCTTGACACATGAAATGTATCAAGATAAAGGGGGGTTTAGGGTTTAATAATTTAATTGTTTAATAATTTAGGATCATTTTAGGACCTTTTGGGTTTTTGATCATTTGGATATGGTAAAACTGAAACTGTTATTTTTAAGTTAAGGTTAAAGGATTAAAAGTGAACTTGTCACGGTTTGCGAGGCAAGCCGTGTGGAGTTGTAGAAAAGGACCCAAAAGGCGGCAGCTCTGGTGCAGGTGAATATTTATTTACAACGGTGGGCACAAAACAGCACTGGTGGAAAAACAAGAAACCGGAAACCTAAACTGGGTAAGCTAATAACACAAACCAGAAACGAGACGCAGGGAGACCGAGGGGAAACAACACAGACGAACCAGCAACTACCATAACCGAAGACACAACTTAAATACACCCAGAGAACACAGGGAGATTACACACAGGTGGAGAACACAGGTGACACTGATAAACATAACGAGACAGGGCAGGAGTGAACACAACATTACGCATACTGACGAGAGACTGTCAAAGTAAAACAGGAAGTACACAGAGGTTCAGACAGGAGGAGAGAAAGCACGGGGAGAACACAGACATAACAGGCTGGGGGAAACATGGAATAAACACAAAGAGAGACGAGAGCTTATAAATAGACAGAGGGGCACAAGGGGGTAAGAGTCACAAAGGGAAAATACTTAGGGAACACCACAATAGGACACCTGAGAAAACCTGGCCTAAATAAGGAGCGAAAATACAAGGAACCAAGAATACTGGGCCAACATGGCCCAGGACCATGACAGAACTGAATCCTGTTTAGAAGATACAATGCCGGTTTTTCAAAGCTGTGAATAAATCTTAGAGGGAAAATTAGTGAGGGTTGAAGGAGTAGAACAGCTTTGATTTCTTTTTGATTTCTAGAAGTAGTGGTTATAATGTAGGCTTACACATACAGATATTACATAGGAGGTATTTTTAGGATAAAGGGGGAGCTTATAAATAGAAATGATTTTTATACATATTGCATTTTGTGCTTTTAAAGGAGTTGTGGCTCAAATTTGTCTCTGGAGGGTCACGAGCCTTTGGCTAGCGCTATGATTAGCCAATCTACTGTGAGGATAATATGAGTTCATGAAGGATTGCACACGCTTACAGACACAGAGTTAAGAAACACACATGACAGTATTGATTCCAGGCAAAAGGCCTTAAATTCATTTAGCTTTTAACTGAACTTAAAGAAGGACCAAAGAGGAAGGAAAGCATATATTTTGGTTAAGTCTGATAAACTAGAATTAGGAGGTATTGTTACATTAAAGGGAGCAAATGAAATAAAAAGGCTATACCAAAATGGGTTATAACATAGGAAATGTGAGGTTAAAATGAAGTTAACACATAGGAGTTGTTTCAAGGCAGCATTTAGCTATGATGAAATGTATACAGGAGTAATTGCTTATATGCTTAAACTTAATTGATTAGAATGGTTGTTTTCTTTTGGATCTTTTAGAGTAGAGGAACTTGCAGCAGCGACAATTTGTGCACAGGATGTTGATGATCAGATAAGGGAAAAATAGAGCGAGCAACCGGACGTGAAAGCAGGGCTTAAAGAGTTCTAAAGGGATGAGTAACGTTGAAGAGTATACATAAATACAAGTCAATAAGTTAAGAAGATAATTAGGATCAGGCTTTTGATTAAAGAGTCCCAGATAGGATAAGTTAGGGAGATGCAAGAAAAGGTGTTTTGTTTCCTTTGCAGAAGATCTCGGCGACCACAGGAGGGGCGAGGATCCTGGAGATCTCGAGGCCTGCTGAACCACAATGTATTGCGACCTCTGGTGTTCCAGAGGTCGTGAGAGGGAGTGTGGAGCAGGGAAATTATTTTACTGCTATTGTTAAATAATTGTCATCATTACCATTGCATTAATAATAAAATTTGGAGTTTATATTGCATTCAGGGGTTAAACAGTGTCTCTTTCAGAAAGACTGAGTTGCAGGCTGACAGGAAGTTGTATGCAGAAGTGAAAGCAGATAGTTATTTTGAGCCGCAGGCTAAGACGAGGCTTTAACAATGTAACAGATAGCTTTAAGAAGGCTTTAAGGTTTTATGCACACAGGTATTAAATTAACTTTGTATTCCAGGTGCAGTTATAACTATTTTATACATACTGCATATCTGTGCTTATTTGAGTTGATGTTCAGGTTCTTTAAAGGTCTTAAGCTTCATCTAGTGAGAGTGTCTAGATGATACATGCTGAGGGAAAACTAGAACATAGAAGGAATTGCAATACATGCTTACAAAACACTTATATATTAGATCATTTTATATTAAGGTTTTAGTAGAGGTTCTTGGTTAAAACATTTATTTAGTAGAAGACATACACATAGTCTCAGTGAGCTTCTGGTCTGGTAAAAGGTCAGAAGTGCAACAGGTGAATTGAGAAAGAGCATTTGAGGACGAGACACAGACAGTAGGTGAAGAGGTGACACAAAGAGCATGTGAGGTCGTGACACACACACACATAGAGTTAAATTTATTTAGAGGAACCGTCCTTGTTGTCTCGGCAAGAAAGAGGAACAATTCATTTTAAGATAAGAACGGAAAGTACCAAGCCATGAAAATAGAAGATGATTTTCTGGGTGAAAAGTCATGATGATGTTGATCTGATCTATGTATAAAATGTACCGGTGACGCATGAAGGGGCGTCAGTAAATAAACCCTGATGCTATAAAATATCTGTTCATGCTTTGATTAAGTCGAAGACTACTTCCTGTCTGCGTACAGAGTTGTCTTCCCACACGTGTGTTCATTAAAATCATTGTTTGACCAAAGACCTACTGGACCATGGGTGGTGTGTACTCTCCTTCCTCAACTTTGAATCTTAACACTAATCAGAAGGCTAGTTCTGATTAGCGTCACCGCTGTCTCGGTGGAGTTTAATAAACTTGGCCGTCTGCTTCTTGCTATCTAAAATATAACCAGACACTGGTGTAAATTCTCGACTGTCTCATACTTCTGTTTAATAAGTTTTCTGTTTGACGTTTAGTCAGCTGTGTGAAAACCAAGGAGGAACCCACCCGGGGGATTAATAAAGTTTTATTTTATCTAATCTAATAACTTTAATCTCAGCCAAACCGATTTACTCACGAACAAACAAAACACTGAAAAAAGCCCAACAATAACATTTTTAGGTTATCTAAGTGACTTATATATTACGTTTAACCCGAGCAGCGAAACTCCGCGGTGATCTGAAAATGATGTGCCGGGAGTTGCGCCGTTCTCGGCCGCATCAGTAACCCTCGAGCTCCCGGCTAGCTGTCGAGCTGGTGGGTAGCAGACGCCTCTGAAAACGTCGAAGCACTTTTGCAAATATGGGATATCTTGATAAACCGAGCAGATATTTGATGTTTACACAACTACTTTCTCACCTGAAAATATGTTAAAAGTTTATTTTGTGACCCAGAAAGATTAGTATGAGTAATTTTAAAACTTAGTAGCGGCCGCCATTGCTGGAAACTGGAGTTTGGCTGGGCCGCGCTATGAATTCTGGGATATGGTAGTAATTTGGACAGCCTTCGGCGCGTCGCTGTGACGTAATCGGTCTACAAATGCGGCCTCAGGAGGATGCAGCCCATGAATTTGGACATGTCCAGAGTATAATCGCAGCCTTTGCGGTTAGAAAATTGCACTTGATCATGTCGCGATATTATCGCAAATGCGATATATCGTTCAGCCCTATTCTTATGTGTCCTACATGTTTCAGTCGCCAATTCTGAATTATAACTAACATTAAAAACAGGAGGAGAGAGAGCAAATAAATCTGTTTAACATCTGATCTTTGGGTTTTTGTTCAGTAATCAGCGTGACCTGTGTATAAACGCATAAAAGAGATAACGTTGGTGTTTCCGTCATGTAGTAACTGCTGGCTTTAACTGTACAAAGGTTGTTCGACACTATGAAACACATACAGACTTCATGATGTTCGGCTAATATTTTTATTGTGAATATTAATCATGCTGACCTCGCTCTGTACACCACGCAGCGAGGTCAGCATATCCACGATATCCTCAGCTCCATGAGTTAACACAAAGTTTCCCAGCTGACTATCTAACTTCCAACTATTCCAGAGACGTGAAAATATACAGCATAAAGAAAAGTGTAAGAGACTCAGCAGCAGATTAGAATAACAGTTATACATTTAATAAATCACCAAATGAATCCAAGAAATGAGCAAACCTGTTCCAACAATTTGAGTTTGTATTCCCTCAGCTGCAGACTCGCTGCTGTTTAAATGTTTGAAAAGGAAGATTAGATATAAAAATAAAAAATAATTGGTCATGCTAATGTAATTGTAACCTACGTTGTTGGAGAGAGAAATAACATCGTGGAAGACACATAAAGTGAGTAAAAAACATCCTAGTTAGAATTTATTTAGAACTACAAATTAAATTTCTTTTAGCAATTATTGTTTTTTAATGTCACAATTCCAACCCTGCTCCTTTATCCGGGCCTGGACCAGCAAAAGTGACCCGAAATTGGCACTCTGGTGGAGTTACTTTGTGTGTGAGTGTGTGTGTTTATAAGTAGTTTTAAACCTTGTGATCCACAAAACAGCATGACTGCGTTACAGTCAGTGCGGGAGCAGCGGCTTCGCTCATGCGCAATTCATTTGCAGTTGGGACGCACAGGTGTGAATGTCTCCTGCCCTCATAGCAGCTGGGGGAGGACTATACTCCGCCTGGGAGTGCTTTGGCACGGGCGAGGTGTCCAAGGCAGCACCGCTGCTTGTTGAGAGTAAGAGCGTGAAAAGAGCGTTTTCACGTCAAAAAGTCGTCATAAATAAGTCTCCAATAATAACAGAAAAAGTCACCAGATTTGTCGCTTTTTTAGAAAAAAAGTCGCTAAGGGGGTCTGAAAACTCGCTAAATATAGCGACAAAGTCGCTAAGTTGGCAACACTGAGCCCACGTAGACTGCGAAGGCCAGGTCCTCCGGAGGATGCAGCCGACGTTTTGGGACACAGCTTCTGTCTGTCTCTCTCATCATGGTCACCTAAATGCAGCGCACAGTAATGGCAGGTTTTGTAATAAGGCAGATCGCGCTAACATAATATGCACTGTTAGTTGATTATTTACCTGCCGAATTAACGGGAGAGGACATACAAACGTTACCGCTGCTGCTGGGTTGAGATTCATGAGTCCGGAGCAGAATTAAAAACACGACATTCATTTAAGGTCATCGCGTGTTTTGTGAGCAAATGCTTTTGCATATTCGTAGTGTTTCCTCCCTTAAATGAAATATCTACTATCTAACCGTTCTCGTAAAGTATAACCAAACTTTTGAGCGTTTGAGCCACTTAGTAAATGACACTCCGCAATGTGGTGATGTCATTCGGGGCGACTAGAATTGATAAGGGAATCGTTTGCAAAAATGGCAAACAATTCCAAGGAATTGAAACAGTGGGAACCGGTTCTCAACAAGAACCGGGTTTCGATACCCATCCCTATATACTGGTTTTCACAGGTTCATCAGGTCCACCTCAAAAGCGGTGAATATTAACATCAGTCCCTCATGATGCTTCAGTGAGACAATTGTGAGTTTAAACTTAATGGCGCACCCTGGTGGCAAGGTGGTTCACCATGAAAGATGAAGTGGCATTTCAAATTCAAATTTTATTTTATTTGTCACGTACACAGTCATACACAGTACGATATGTAGTGAAATGCTTGGACATTTGAGGGGCTTAGAAAGCTCAAGAACTCTTGAAATTTGGCCCACACCTCCAATGTGATGAAGACTTTCTTGTTATGTGATCAGCCATGTGAAGTCAGCCATTTTAAAATTAATGTGTAATTTTGGCGACATTTTCCCCTCTTTTCAGGCCTCGTACTTTGACAAACTCCTCCAAGGAATTTTAATCAGATCGAGATGATCTCCAGTGCAGGGAATCTAAAGACCTTTGTGATGTTAAATTGCGAAGCTTTTTACGTTTGGGGAAACGGGGTGGTCATGGCGGCACGTGGAGTTTCAATCACTCACCAAAAAGCAGTAATCTGCTGTCACTCAAAAACACAATATCCAATCTCTCCCAAATTTCACAGGCATGAGTCAAGAGTCAAGCTCGGAAATATTTGACAAGCAATTTATCAGTAATGGTTAGAGCGCCACCCAGTGGGATAACTATAATTATCATTGAACGAAATGAAATTTTAGCTGGTGGTTCTACGCATGAATTCCATCAATGTGACATCAGATCGGAAATGCTTGGTGTAGGTGGTGGGCATGGCTCGATGCGCTGGGGTGTGAGGGCCCTCATAACGCTGCTTGCAGCTTTAATTTCAATGTTGCTTCTATATTTTATATATTTGTTGATTATTATTATTGTTGGTGGTGGTGGTGGTGGTGGTGGTAGTAGTAGTATTAAAGTTCAATATTAAAATTCATTGTATTCCATACTCCGTGTTATCTCATTTTTGTTTGTATTAGTGAAGGCTACAAATGATCTTCTTATGGCCTCTAGAAAGAGAGACCATATTTCTCTCATACTCCCTCTCTTCGTTGGCTTTCTGTTAAATCAAGAATTGTATTTAAAATCCTTCTCTTCACATACAAGATCTTACTTCTTGTTCCTAGAGTATTTAAAAGTAGAATGGGAGGCAGAGCATTCAGGTTTCAGGCCCCTATTCTGTGGAACCAGCTTCCAGTTTGGATTCAGGAGGTAGACACTTTCTCTACTTTTAAGATTAGGCTTAAAACTTTCCTTTTTGCCAAAGCATATTACCCATGATGCACTGACATGTTTAAATAACTATTTATATTTTTTCAAAATAAATCCTGTTTACTTATCTCCAAAATATAAGGGCAGCATTTGGAGCAAGAAGTCATCACCAATATTGAGTGAAACCTCAGAGGTTTAATTATATGATTAATATTCAAAAGTATTTTAATTAGTAATTAGTAGGCTGCTAATTTTCTGTTCGTACCTGAGTGTTTCCAATTGGCATTGTCTATCCTTCAGGCCAAAAGAAAGGAGAGTCACGCCTTGGTCTCCTGGATGATTGTAGCTCAGGTCCAATTCTCTCAGATGGGAAGGGTTTGAACTCAGAGCTGAGGCCAGAGCAGCACAGCCTTGTTCTGTGACTTGACAGCCTGATAGCCTGAAATTGAGTCAGTTATTTTTTTCTGAAGTTACAAACTTCCTTACAAATTTAGGTAACAGATATTTGAAAATGACACAAATAAGAAAATGAAAAAGATAGCAGATAGTACCTTTGTATACCACTGTACTCCACAAGTAAGTCCAGTTACATTATTAATAAATCAAATCAATCAAAGAAATGAAATAAAACTACATGAAAGTTGTCCAATTTGATGATAAAAATCATAAAGTAATATGTAATGTCACTTCATCATTTATAAATGAGGAAACTGTGGAGTCCTGACCTAAGAATTTGAAGTACACAGTGATTACTCTCCAGTCCAGCAGATAAAAGTTGTACTCCTGAATCCTGCAGGTCATTGTTGCTCACATCCAGTTCTTTTAGATTTAAGGACTGTGTGCTGATAACTGTAGAAAGAGTTTCACAGCTTCTCCATGACAAGTTACAGCCAATCAGCCTGTTTATAAACAAACCATTAGACATGTTAAAATAACAATGATTTTTAAATTAGCACAAAAAGACAGACAGAATTGATGCAAATCAACATCAACTACAGATTGACACTTTTTCCCATAAGGCCAGTTAAGTCTGGATAGTTTTTTTTTTTTTTACCTTAATAAATTCAATTAGCATTTAAAAACCTGCAGATCTTTTTAGCTTTGTCTGATATAAAAATGTGTTTGATGATCTCAAATATTTAACTAATACTAAAAAACTAAACTAAAACTAAAACAATAGCCCACAAAACCAAAGAGAAATTAAGACATGTATGCAACACTGTATGTTGCAATCAAGAAGAAATTTGAATAGTAATTAAATTTACCAAGACTAAGAATAAAATATGCCGCGAAACATAGACGAGCATCAGCCAACACTAACATTCCTGACCTGAGAGTTTCCAGTTGACAATGTGGACCCTCCAGTATGGTAGAAAGCATCTTCACTCCTGAATCTTCCAGGTTGTTACTGCTCAGGTCCAGCTCTCTCAGACAAGAGGACTGGGAGCTGAGCACTGGAGACAGAATTTTTACACTTTTCTCTGACAGGTTACAAGAACTCAACCTGCAAAATTAAACAACAACAGAGAAAACCATTGAAAACATATTTTAAAATCATCATATGAGTATCAATAGTAGCTAACCAATGACTTTTAATAGATATCACAGCACTTACAAAGCTTTGTTGGAGGCTTTAACCACAGGCAGTAGCTTCAGAAGAACCTCCTCTGAAGCTGAATATTTCTTCAGGTCAAAGACATCCAGATTTTCTGATGATAATAATATGAAGACTAGAGCTGACCACTGAGATGGAAATAGATCATTCGTGTAAAGATTTCCTGAACTCAATGACTTTTGGATGTCCTCCAATAGAGAATGATCATTCACTTCATTCAAACAGTGAAACAAATTGATGCTTTTCTCAGAAGGGAGACCATCATCAAGCCTTTCCTTGATGTACTGGACTGTTTCCTGTGAGCTACTTCCTGTCTTTCTCAGTAGGCCTTGTAAGAGAATCTGATTGGTCTCCAGTGAAAGACCCAGAAGGAAACGGAGGAACAAGTCCAGGTGTCCATTTGGGCTCTGTAAGGCCTTGTCCACGGCCCTCTGGTGGAGATTAGATTTACTTTTTGAAAATCTAGAAATCCAGGATGATTGTTGGAGTTCGTCCAGCAGATTGAGTCCAGAGCTGAAAAAGGTCATATGGACATACAGAGCAGCCAGAAACTCCTGAACACTCAGGTGGATAAAAGAAAACACTTTGTCCTGGCGCAACACTCTCTCCTCTTTAAATATCTCTGTAAAAAGTCCTGCATATACTGAGGCACTTGTGACATTGATGCCACAGTCTTTCAAGTCTGATTCATAAAAGATCAGGTTGGCTTTCTGTAGCTGCTCAAAAGCCAGTTTTCCCAAAGACAGAATCATCTCCTTACTTGCTTGATTCCACTGTGGATCAGCATCAGTTCCTCCCTGATGCTTGACCTTCTTAACTTTGGCTTGAGATATCAAAAGGTGGATGTACATCTCAGTCAGGGTCTTGGGCAGCTCATCTTTATCTTTAGTTTTCAACATATCCTCCAGAACTGTAGCAGTGATGCAGCAGAAGACTGGAATGTGGCACATGATGTTTAAGCTCTGTGAAGTTTTGATATGAGAGATCATTCTGCCAATAAGCTTCTCATCTCTGAATTTCTTTCTGAAGTAGTCTAGTTTTTGAGCATCAGTGAACCCCATAACTTCTGTCACAATGTTTACATACTCAGAAGGGATCTGATTGGCTGCTGCAGGCCGTGTGGTTATCCAAAGGCGAGCAGAGGGAAGCAGATCCCCCCGGATGAGATTTGTCAGCAGCACACTGACTGAGGTGGATTCTGTAGCATCAGTCAGGATCGCAGTTTTGTGGAAGTCCAGAGGAAACCGACACTCATCCAGACCATCAAAGATGAACACAACCTTAAACCCTTCAAAGCTGCAGATTCCTGCTTCTTTGTTTTTAGTAAAAAAATGATTCACAAGTTCCACCAAACTGAACTTTTTGTCTTCCAGTACATTCACCTCTCTGAAAGTGAATAGAAATGTTAAGTGGATGTCCTGGTTGGCTTTGTCTTCAGCCCAGTCCAGAGTGAACTTCTGTGTTGAGACTGTTTTCCCAATGCCAGCCACTCCCTTTGTCAGCACTGTTCTGATTGGTTTGTCTTTAATAGGTGAAGCTTTGAAGATGTCTTCACATCGAAGTCTTGTTTCTGGTCTGTCTGGTTTCCTGTGTGCTTTTTCAATTAGTCTGATCTCATGTTCCTTGTTGACCTCTTGGCTGTTTTCTATTTTGAAGCAGACCTCTGTGTAGGTCTCATTTTGAAGCTTAGATTTACCTCCTTTTTTAAGTTTTTCAGCTGATTCCTGAAACTTTTTCATCAGGTTGGATTTGAGGTTTTTCTGGAACTCAGCAAAACCCTCTAAATAAACAGTGAAATGGTAAGAGTAGATGTGAGTAAATGTCAGTTGTGAAAAAATAGGGTACATTTATGTAATTGTGATAGTTGTCAATGGAAAATAAGCAGAATATGGTTAGGATGGCAAGGACAGGTTCTTAGCAAAAAACAGTAATTACCCAAATTTCTGTAGCGGTTTTGTTCATCAACATTAAAATATAACTGTCATGTCCATGAGTGTGGTAAGTACATTTCATATCAAAGCAATTAATAGGTCCTATTCTTTATTATTCTTTTCACCTCGCAAACCCACTATTGCCATTTCTTGCTATCGTCTCAGATCTACCATCTGTGTATTAAGGTAAAGAACAGCATCTGAAATTATCAAGTCCATTTCTATGCCATGGTTCATAACAAACTGAAAATGTAATAAGATACATTTTCTGTCTGAATTATGGTCATCACAAAGTGCACCTCATACCAGGAATCATTCTCATATGAGTGTTAATCATTCAATGACTTACCTGCTTCAGGTTCTGCATTTGGGTCAATTAAAATCTGCACAAGGTCATTCCTATCTAGCTTCCTCAAAACCTTTTTGGTGACCTCAAGCACGTTTTCACAGTATGTTTGCAGCATCTGATCCACTGTGTCTGGCCTGTCTGCCTTATCTAGTCTGCTCTTTGGGATTATTGGGAAGCGTTCCAGGACGTCAGACTTTTGCAGGTACCACTTGAACTCTTTTAACTCGTTGTCTCCCAGATCTTTCAGTGCTCTCAGGAGCAGCTCTTCACGTGTTGAATTTGACATCATGTTTCCCTGCCAAAATCAAAGAAAATCGCACGTCTGAAACAGTTCTATAATTGCTGGGGTGATTCACTGCAGCTGTAATTATTCTTTTTTATATTACTACTTTGTTCAAACTAAAGGTAAGTAGCATCAGGACTCCATAAAAATTACAAAATAAAAGTTGACTATAAACTTGTTGTCCCTTTTAAAGGGGACAAGAAAAGGAAACTCTCAGGTGTCACAAGGAAGGACCAGCAGAAATACTTCAGAAACAAATGTGTGATGCCAAACCTGCAGATATCTAAAGAAGGAGAGTGAGGGTTTAGCACAGATTCTTTCCACCATGAATCAGAAATCCTAACTTGGACTTGCTATGTTGTCAAATATTAGAAGAAACCCTCTGTCAATCCACTGGAAATTCAATCTCCCAGGAATACAGTGGAATTCCAAATCTTCTGAAGGTTTTACCCAAAAGGGAATCAGAGGAAATTCTTGGAAGTTGTAAGCCAGCAGGAAAACATTGAAAATCCAAATCTTCTTGAATCTACGATCTAACATGGCAAAAATGAGAACAGAAAAAGCCAAAAAATGGTGATTTTTATTTTATTTTTTTTTTTTTTGGCAGGTTCAAGGTGATTTGCAGGTTCAAAGTTTGGGCAGCAGTTGATCCCACGGGTGATATCAGATCATCACATTAAATCACCCGATTTCCAGCTGCACCTTATCATCCTCTATCTGTCTGACTTTTCCATGTACATGGTTTAAAGAAAAGTTTCAAACGTTTCAACTTTAAATTTTCACTTCAATACATGTTCTTCTTTTCTATGTTGTACTTAACATAGAAATGTTAATAATTTCATCACAAAAGAGATTATGTTAAAATGAATGTTCATTTGAAAATGAGCTAATGATAAAGTTGATGAATGATGAAGTTAAATTGGATAAACTGAATGAAACATAGTATAGTATATTCATATGTAATTGAATTGTAATATCAGAATCAGAATTAATAAAGTATTCTGATTCTGAATATACTTCATGTTTCATTCAGTTTATCCAAATTGACGTCATTAATCAACTTTATCATTAGCTCATTTTCAAATGAACATTCATTTGAACATAATCTCTTTTTAACTCAAATACAGAGGAATACTTCTCCCTCTGTGTTTGTCAATGACATTATAGCCAAAGCAGTTTCTTTTAATAAATCGTGCATTTCATAGTCAGACATTCTTTTTAGTAGTCCAACCTAGAAGTAATAAATGCATGAACTAGTTTTTCAGTGTCACTGAGACAGGATATTTCTAATTTTAGAGATATTGCATAAATGGAAGAAAGCAGTCCTACATATTTGTTTAATATGTGCATTGAAGGACATATCCTGGTCAAAAATGACTCCAAGTTTCCTCACAGTGCTACTGGAGGCTAAGGTAATGCCATCCAGAGTAAAAATCTGGTTAGATACCATATATCTAAGATTTTCAGGGCCTAGTGCAATAACCTCGTTTTATCTTAATTTAGAAGTAGAAAGTTAGAGGCCACCCAGGTCTTTATGTCTTTAAGACACTGATGCAGTTTAACTAATTGGTGTGAGTTATCTGGCTTCATGGATAGATCAAGTTGGGTGTCATCTGCATAGCAGTGAAAATGTATGCTATGCATGTATAGTGTAAACAGAATGGATCCTAGCACTCAACCCTGTTGAACTCCATAATTAACCTTAGTGTGTGAAGAGGACTCTCCATTTACATGATCAAATTGGAGTCTATTAGATAGATATGATACAAACTACTGCAGCGTAGTACCTGTAATACCTACAGCATGCTCTACTCGCTCTAATAGCAGTCAACAGTATTTATTATATGGCCAACCATATTGAACGCTGCACTGAGGTCTACCAGGATAAGCACAGAGATGATTCCACTGTCAGAGGCCATAAAAACATCCTTTAGAATCTTCACTAAAGCAGTTTCTGTACTGTGATGGGCTCTGAAATCTGACTGAAACTATTTCAAGAATTTTTGAGATGAAAGGAAGGCTAGAGACTGGCCTTTAATTAGCTAAGACCACTGGGTCTAGAGATGGCTTTTTAAGTAATGGTTTAACTACTGCCAGCGTGGTACATAGCCGATTATTAGACATAGATTGATCATATTTAAGACTGAAGCATTAATCAATGGTAGGACTTCTTTGAGCAGTCTTATAGGAATGGGGTCTAAAAGACACGTTGATGGTTTGGAGGAAGTAATTACTGAAGTTAACTCAGAAAGATCAATTGGAGAAAAGGAATATCAGTGGTACTGAAAGTAGCTATAGATAATGTTATGTCTGTGAAATGATTATGAGTAATTTTCTTTTCACTCTGACTTTTTGTCAGGCTGGCTACAGTGCTGAAGAGAAACCTAGGCTGGATCTTATTTTCTTCAATCAGCGATGAATAGTAAGATGTTCTAGCAAAAAAGTGCTCCATAAAGGAGGAATTTTTTACCGAGCAACAAACTATTTCCTGTTAGGGGCTTTGTCTGTGACCCAGCGTTTTAAGTTTATTTTGTATTTTTTGATTCCTTTGGTTATATTGGAAATATGTTAAGTTCTTGTGTGGTTATTATTAGTTAGGATTTAGTTGAGTTTAGTCTAGTTTATGTTTCTCCTATGTTTCGGTGTTTGAGTCTTTTCCTATGTGTCATGTGTTCTCTCCTCGTCTATGTAGGTTCCTCTTGTGTCTCTCTCCTCTGTGTCCCTCTCCCTCTCTCGCTGCCTCTCTTTGTCTCTTGTCTCAAACTTCTGTGTTCCAGTTCATGTCTCTCCAGGTTTTCTGTTTTATTTTGAAAGTCTTGTTTCTATGTTTAATGTGCTTAGTTTTACTTTTCCCTTTGGTGTCATGATTATTTGTGTCAGCTGTGTCTCCGCAGGTATTTCCACTTCCCTCATTACCCTCCTGTGTATTTAGGTCCTCTGTCTCCCTGTGTTTGTTGTTGGTGCTTCTGTTTTCCTCCGTCCATGTCAGGTCAGATTCTGGGTACCTCATAATTCTGTTCAAGTTATATCAAGATTCATGTTCACAGTTTTTTTTTTTGTCAGAGTTACTCTTGTACTCCTGCTCAGAATCATGCTAATGTGTTGTTTTTCATAGTTTACACAGTCTAGCTTTTCCCAGTTTAGGTTTTTTGTTTTGTCCGCGTCCATTTTGCCCTTTTTTTATATTCATGTTTTTCGGCCAAGTAAACAGCCCATTTTTTGTTAAGATTCCGTTTCATGTCTACAATTGGGTCCACTCCACAAACACACCGGATGCTCAGACATAATATTTCCAGACTGAAGGATGATCTTTTAAATTGTACATTTGAGAATTATACCAGGAAGTCAAGTACTTCTGATTTGAGTCATACGTAGTGAGGAGGCTAAATTATTAACAAGATAAACAGCCTCTGTTGGAGTAGCGTTCAGGTAGCTGCTCTGCTCTATATTGGTACAGGGCATAGAAGATGCTAACAGTGGGTGCATTATATTCTTAAACTTAGTTACAGCACTTTCAGAAAGACATCTACTGTGATGAAGTCTACTCTCCACTGCTGTGTAATCGATTATTGTAAATTTAAATGTTATCAGGAAATAATAAGAGGAGAGAGGATTTTCAGGAAACATTGCTAAATGTTCAGCTTCTATGCCATATGTTAAAACAAGATCTAAAGTGTGATTAGAGATGATGATGAGAGATGACACAACCGAGATGACAGACCTTGCCGACCGTACATACAATACACAAACATCACATTGGGGAGACAGGTCAGGCTAGGTAGCGAGGAAAAAAACATCAAAATGTGTAACACAAAAGGATAATACAGGAATGCACAGATATCAACACACCATAGTACAATAAACACAGAAAAGCAACATGGGAAAGTGTTCCAGTGTGTACATGTGATCTGGGACCGCTGCAATCTTCGACTGCGCCTCCAGCTGACCCGATGTCCACATCAGAAGGGAGGTAAGCGTTGGAGGTGGCGTTGGATCCGGGGTAGGGAGGGTGATGCGTCAGTGAGTGCTTATCAGTATGTATGTGTGTGCGTGTCCATAGTTCAGCTGAGACAGTGTCCTTCGCCCTGCCAGGCTAAGTAAACAGTCTTCCAGCCAACCCAGGTGGCCTTGCATGGAATGGGAAGGAACAGACTCAACACAGTCGTTATCAGGGAGTTTTTGTTCAGCTACAGCCTTGAGCCCACTGCTGGTGCCGAAGGGGTAGCCAGATTATGATGGTATTTTTCTTTTGCAACAACTCATGAAAATTTCAAAGCTGTTCTTTAACACTCCGACACTGGTCTCTCAATCTCCCATTGGAGAACCGCGAGCTTCCCCATGACGTTATCAAACTTGCGTTCCGTGGTGTTGTCATTCTTTTGCTCAGAGAACCGATTCTGAGAACTCACAACTGCAGTGAGCTGTTCCACGATGTAATCCAACTTTCGCTCAAAGGTGTTATTCTGAGCAGGCCTCTCCTTGATGTAATCCAATATACGCTCAGAGGTGTTATTCTGAGTATTCACAGCAGCTGTAAGCATCTCCAAGGTCTTAACCATGCTGCTCTCAATGAGGCCGTTCTGAGAAGTCGCGCCTCCTCCCATCGTTTCAATCCCAGCGGGCAGCCTTGGGGGGTGTATAAACAGCCGGTTCCGCTTTTTTAATTCTCCGATAAGCCAGGGCCAAGCCAGCTCCGATCAGCAAGAACCCTGTTATCATGGTTCCGAATAGGTAGATATCTTCAGCATTAGGGATGGGTATCGTTTAGGTTTTATCCGATACCGGTGCCAAATCGGTACTTTTGAAACGGTGCCGGTGCTTAAACGGTGCTCAAACTGGTGCTTAAAGAATGGAGAACACAAAATTGGTCCAAAAACCTCTCATGTTCAGCTATGTTTTTTGTAAAAAAGATAACAATGTTAGCCTTTTCTGCAGCTATAGGGCATATATGGTATCACTCTTTGCGGAAGCAGTGCTTAAAAAATGGAAAAAACACAAACTTTGTCCAAAAACCTCTCATGTTTAACTGTTTTCCACTTTTTCTTTGGTCATTTTAGCCTTTTTGGCCAGGGTGAAGGGAGTATCTGCCATCAAACAAGAAGACAGCCGCATGTAGCTATGATGATGTTTGCTAGTTCACTTACATGCATTAATGTAATAACGTGGTTAGCTTACTCAACGTAAATTACACACAAACAACATTAAGCTACTCACGCAGAGAAGAACGGCTGCTGCTGCCATCATCATCCGTCATCATTTCTGCTACACTGGCAGGGCTAGAGGCTAGGACTCTCCTCTTTGGGTTCTTGTGGGATGTTGCTAACATTTTGTGGGGCTTAATAAATTTGGCCAGATTTCTAGAAATGAGAGCTTCTCCATCCAAAGTGGAATGGATGCAGTCTCTCCTAACAAAACCACGTTTCCTCCAGAAAGTTTCCCAATTATCTATAAAGGCCACCGCACCAATTCAATATTGATTTTAGTGACCTCGGATTGACGTAACTGGTGTCATTACTGCCAATGTGAATTATAATTTTACTAAATTTACGCCTACCCTTAGCCACCAGTTTTAAATTTCCCTCAGTTTCCCACAGGCAGTACTGTGTTTTGCATTGTGTATATATATCACAAACGTCTGGATCTTGATCTTAATCCAAAAGTAATCATTTCCTTCTTTTTTTCTGCTTTTATTTGTAAAACAGTTGAAAAATCAACTTTTAGCAAAAAAAATATAATTTCCATTAAAGAGCTTGCTTGCACATACTGCTGGATTAACCATTAAAGAAATATAAATGATTTAGTAATTACCTGTACTGATCATTTAGAGCAGATGTAGCACAAACCTTATACTGGGTGGTGCTCTATTAAATTTGTTAAGCAGAGTACATACAAACATGTTTTTATAGAATACGTTGCATTATTGAATTATTGCCAGTTAAACAAAGTGTCACATTTGCTTGCCTTCCTGTAAAAGTCACAGTCCATTGCTGCAATAAACAGATGTATTCAGGGATTGTGATATCCATGAGCTAAATGAGAATTACCAGTCAAAGAATCAACACTCTAGAAATATCTAAATGTTTGAAACTGTCCCTGTTTCACAGTGTTTGATGTCATGACTGTCATTATGTATGCAAATCCATCACATCACATAAATGTCAGTGTCTATTGTCATTCAGTCTTGCACCCTTAAATTCTCACCTCTATTCTGACATACAGCATTAAGCTTACAAATGGATCCTGTTTGACTGGTTGTGATTCTGAAGAACTCAGAGCATCAACCTAACAGGTCAAACTGCATAACATCTTCCCATGAAACAAAATGAAAGATGAAAAGCAAAAACAAAAACAAAAGCGCATTACATTATTTAATCAGTGCCAAAACCCAAACCGTCTTACACAACAGCTTTATTTCCTCACTGTTGCACTGAAGAGGGGACTGCTTATGGCGTTATTTTTGTGCCACTATTCTGAGCGCACATAAAAAAAAAAAAATTTGCAGGTGCAAGTGTTGCATTTTGAGGAGAAATTTATTTTGAGTGAAGAAAAGCTAAATTTGAGTGAACAAAATTCATTGCTGTGTGCAAAAAATGTATTTCAGTGTTTGCTATTATCCACACATACACAATAGCAGCGCCTCTCACTCAGTTTTTGTATTTGCGCTTGCTCGCAATGTGTTGCTTGCACTCTCAACATTTCTGCCTGTGCGCGCTCAACTCTTTCTGTACACCGCTATAAGTGCTCTAACAAAATGTTAGAGCATAAGTGCTCTAACAAAATGTTAGAGCACTTAGAGAGCACTTATGCAAATATGTGATGTCTTGATAAATCGAGCAGATATTTGAAGTTTACACAGCACCATTCTCGCATGAAAATATCTTAAAAGTTTATTTTGTGACCCAGAAAGAGTAATATTTCAAACTCCGCCACTCTGTGTTTTTCTGCCACTGCCTCGTTTGAGTTTTGGACGAAATGGATTCTGGAATATTGCATTTCGTCATTTTGAGCTGATTGGAGACCAAAACAACTGATTGGCTGGTTTTGTGGCACAAATATAACAGTGTACAGAAAGAGTTGAACGTGCACAGGCAGAAATGTTGAGAGTGCAAGCAACACATTGTATGCAAGCGCAAATACAAAAACTGAGCGAGAGGCGCTGCTATTGTGTATGTGTGGATAATAGCAAACACTGAAATACATTTTTTGCACACAGCAATGAATTTTGTTCACTCAAATTTAGCTTTTCTTCGCTCAAAATAAATTTCTCCTCAAAATGCAACACTTGCACCTGCAAATTTTTTTTAACGTGCGCTCAAATGTTTTTCACGTGCGCTCCGAATAGTGGCATAAAAATAACACCATAACTGCTTGGACCTGGTGCATACAAGCTCCTAGATCACATTTACCAAAGACCTAGTTTTACTTTGGCTGGTTTACAGTGATTATTATTATTGATTATCTATTATTTCTTAACTTTCTAATGTGATTAATAAACAGGAAGAGTCTACTAAATCTGAATAGTTTAAAATGTGAAAACAGTTACCATTAGTAGGCGGACATTTAAAAAACTCCCCCAAATCACAAAGCTGATCAACCAACCAACCATCCAACCCAATTATTTTCTGTGCATTATGATTTATGTGAAATGACCAATAAACTCTGTGTAACATTCGGATTATTTAAAATATACAAAATGTTTCAGAGAAACCAAGATTAAATTAAATTAAGTTTTTTTTTTTAATCAAATGACATATCTCATGTGTGATGCTGATTGTCAGTACATGTGATGGAATTTTAAATCTCATTATTCACACAATTTTTAATCCCAGCAGTTTATTTCTTTTTCTGTATCACCTGAAAACATTTTAGTGTTCAGTCTTTAACACGTTCACACACACACACACTCTCTCTCTGATGGAAGATTTCAAGTTCAGTATCTCACCCACAAACACTCAGACACTTGTGTGGGCCTCAGTAAGGTTTCAGTAACCTTTTCTTATCTTAGTCAGTTTGAGCTCTGTGTAACTTGAAATATATTCTGTTTGTATAAAAGAATAAGTCCTAACCACAGTTTTATTTTCTGTGTTTCAGTAGAAATAAATACATTTTTGTTTCACAGGCTTCAGGTTCAAGTTTCTGTGAGAGTTACACAAAAATCTGAAGCTTTTTCTCATTGCATTTCAAAGTAATTTCATTATATTTAATGGTTTAATGAGCTGGTATTAAGATTTACCACAAAGACCGAATTCTCACACACACACACACACACACACAGAGGAGAGCCGTCCCTACCTTTCTGCTCATTGTCACCTGTAGAGAAAAAAACAGCGACTTCACTTCTCAGCTTCTGATTGTGTCTGATGTTCGTTCATCACTGTCAACTCTTTGAAACAAACAAAAAAAAACAACAACAATGAAAACTATTACATAAATCACCACAGATCTCAGTGGAAACAGGTTGACTTATATGAGGCAGGGCATGTGCAGAGGGCGGAGATTGTTCCTCCTGTCAGTCTTGGTGAGTGAGTCTCGGCCGCCCCATGTGCTGGGTTATTAAGGTGTTCAGGCCAATTAAATGACTCATTTTCATTGCTGTAATAGTTTTCTCTGTAGTATCAGACCATCAGCCTACCTGCGTTTAACATGCAGGTGAGGTCAGCTCCAAACCTTGTGTAGTTTGGATCAGGGCAGGCTGTAACCTGTTCAGGAATGATTTTCCTCCTGCAGTCTGAGGAGAAACTGACAGAGGTGTTTTTCAGTGGCATTTGTCCAAGCTTGAGTGTTCAGACCTCACACCTGATAGACTTACTCTGAGACACTGTTCACACACTGCGTTGTGGCTATAGTTATTTCAATGGTTACTATCAGTAACTCCAGCCTGGAGAAGCCCCCTGACTGACTGCACAGTAAGTGCAAACAGAAGGATCCAAACATGGAAGAAGAAAAATAATGGCATCAATCAAATTCAAACTTTTTTGTCTTTGCTGTTTTCCTGATTTGTTCAAACAGTTTTATGTAGCAAACGCAGCATCCAGTTCATCTGAGAGGAAAATGGTCCTAAGACTCTGAGACTGACCATAAATACCAAGAAACACATATAACCGAAGCACAAATGGGCTTGAGGGCTTCAGGGTTCTACTCTCACTGACCAATCAAAGAGCTTTAGACTGCAAGTCACTTTAAGAGCCACCCCTCAACCCAACATGCCCACTTTGGATGATATTTGGGATGCTTGCCCTCTGAATCCACGCACAGGTGAGACTCTCTCACCCTCACCTACAGACTGCTCATAAATGCCAAAAACACACATTAGTACACATGTGCATCACATACAAGCTGACTGGTGCTCAACAAGTATTTTTTAATCATTGCAAACGCACAGTCAGAAGAACAGGACAGAAATCAAAATGTCTGTGAAGGTTCTCAGTCATCATTTATATAAATAAATCCACCATCCTCATGTCACGTGCTCAGATGCAGGTTATCAGGGTACTGATCAGGAAATCATGGCTCTACATACATTGCATAACTTCTGTGGAACAAATCAGGTTAATCTCAATCTGCTACTTTGAAAACAGCCTTTGGTTTTTCAGTTTTCATTCTCACTCAGCCTTTTGCTCACAAAATCTCAGGAACCTTTTCACTTCTGGTTTTTAAATCTGTGGCTTCAGAAGCTGGCAGATCAGAGATTCCTCACGCACAAAGCCAGCTCCAGAAAAGCTGGGATGCTTCTTAAAGTGTAAAAAAACAAAAAACAAACAAACAAAATGATATACAATTTGCAAATTTCATAAACTCATGAAAAATTCATTAAATGTTTAAACTAAGCAAATAAACTAATTTTAGAAAATAATGAGGTTATTTTGAATTTCGTGGTAGCATCTCAAAAAAGTCGTTTCTTTTTTCTAAAATCACCTTCAAGGGCAAACACAGTGATTAGTGACAGATTCTCCTCCCCCTGTAGATACACATCATCACAAACATTTTCTACATGTTTGGTTTGTTTGTGTTTTCAGTGCAGTTCTCAGGAATCAGAGCGTCACCTGATTGCCTAGAACAAAGTTTCCACGGAAAAGGATCAGAGCAGTCAGACCTGCCAGACAGAAACCAGGGATGAGCCGAAGAATTCAGAGCAG